>NC_136524.1:58692564-58772564 GCF_053919585.1 Euprymna scolopes
TTATTTTTATACTAACCTGATATATAGCAGTTATTGGTGGTTCTTTCCAATTTACGCATGTATCTGTGTTTTCCAAATTTCTTCGTTTGCCCTGTGGTTAATAAAACTGTGTCAAACAAGTGATTTTTCTACTTCCTCGTCGATGCGGTTTTCCAAATCTCTCTCGCCAGCTCGTGTTTTTTTCTCTCTCTCTTTCTCTCTCTCTCTCCCTCCCTCTCTCTCTCTCTCTCTCTGTCGCTACCCACGTGGTGCCAAATCTCTCTCTTTCTGTCGCCACCCACGTGGTTCCAAATCTCTCTCTCGCTTTCTGCTTTTCTTTTCCTTCTCTTCCTTCGCTGTGACGTTAACTCGCGCCCCGACTTTCTCATTTGCATACGTTAGCTGTCGCTGCCACTACGTACGTTTCCGTGGCTTCGTTAGGAAAGAAGTAAAAATGTAAGTAAAGGCAGCATGAAACATAGGAAAAAATAAAGGAAAAAAAATAAAGGAAAAAAATAAAGGAATAAAAATAAAGGAAAGAATATAGGACAGCAAATGAAGAATAAAAAAAAAGAAAAAAAGGAAGAAAAGAGAAAATGGAAATAAAGAAAAATGCAGGAATTTATAGATACGGAAATACAGAAGCAAAGACAGTAAATTATGGGGAAATGAAAAAGAAAAATTACGAAAAAAATATAGAAGTAAACAAAAGAATAGAGAAAAGAAAACAGAAAAGGAAATCAAGTAGAAAATAAAGAAGAAAAGAAAACACGAATAAAATAAAAGCGGAAAAACAGGTGATCATAAAAATAAAGAAGGAACGTCAGAGGGAAGGATAATGTTAAGAAAAAAAGAAAGAAAAGAAAAAAGGGAAAAAGCAGAACAAAAAGGATGAAAAAAATAGCTAAAAAGAAAGAAACGAACAAACAACTAAAGAAAAATTAAACTGAGAAAAAAAGTGTAGTAATTCTTTTGAAACGTTTACATTACTTTACGAACATGCGTTCTGAAACGTTTATTTTACTGTTTAAGCATTTTTTTTTTTCATAATCCTTTTTAATTCTGTTTTTCTGTCCCTATTTTCAATATGTTTGCTTGTCATACATCTCTATCTCATTTCTTTCTTTCTCTCTTTTTTTTCTCTCTCTCTCTCTCACTCACTCACTCTCTCCCCCCCTCTCTCTCTCTCCCTCTCTCTCTCTCTCTATCGCTATCTATCTTTCTCTGCGTATCCTCTACAAACACATATTTCTATGTGTATGCATGTCCCTATCTCTTCTTTCTCTATCTGTTTTTCCATATTCTATGTCCCTTCTCTTTGCCTCACTTTCTTTTTCTGTTTGCCTGTCTATCTTCCTCTTTCTATCTCTCTCTTTCTTTCTCTCTCTCTCTCTCTCTCTCTCTCTCTCTCTCTCTCTCTATATATATATATATATATATATATATATATATATATATATATCTATACATATACATATATGTGTGTGCGTATGTGTGTGCGTGTCGTGTGTGTGTGGTGTGGTGTGTGTCTGTGTGTAATAGGCTCAAGTTATTCAAAGTGATAACTAATGAATTCAACAAGGTTATTAAAAGTGCTCAATAAAAAGAAGAGCAAGATATATTTTTTATTAATATAAACAGATTTACATGGTCGCACCACAGGACAAGCTAATGTTTCAGAAAAATAGTCAGTGAAAACCAGAATCCATCGCCAGGCGATTTGATAAATGTTTGCTTTCCACAGAAGTCAGTTAATAAAGGGTTGCTTTGCAAAGAAAATTTGAGGACTGGTTTCTTCTTTAGAAAGCAAACATTAAGTCACCTGACGAGGATTTCTGAAGTCAACCTACTCTTTGTCCGAAATATTAGCATGTTCAGTGTCCCGACCATGTTAACTTGTTTATATATATATATATATATATATATATATATATATATATATATATATATATATATATATATATATATATATAAGAGCAAATAGTTAATAAAACATTAAAACATGTTAAAAAACACTTTGAAAAAGAGTTAAAAACGTATTTAATATGAATAGGAAACAATTAATAAGTGGATAGTCCTTAATCCGCGGAGTTTCAAAGAAATATTTTCCTTCTCATCAGAAGGTAGGAATTAGCAAAATGCGGGATCGGATTTTGTATACAAAAGTATTTGATGAAACTGCAAGTAAGTCAAAGATCTTATTTGATAACAAAAAGTGAAGCAGAGGGAATATGGTGAAGAAAAAGATGATTTCACGTGAATAGATAGTCTGGTGAAAGGTAAAGTATCCAATGACGGTAAAATCCAAAAATGTAAATCCAAGAAAGTTAATTAAATTTCCATTCGCACAAGTAAAATCCAAGGAAATCGCGTAATTGGAAGATGGTCCAAAATAATCCAAAAGACCGAAATCCGTGGAATAATTCACAAATACGTACAAGGAAAAGGGGAAAAATTCCAATAATATTAATAAACGAAAAATAAGATATGCGTTTAACATGGTTGCCGAGGCAAAGTGTAATTAAGAAAAGTAACTGAAGATTATATATATATATATATATATATATATATATATATATATATGGGTGGCGTATGTACACACACACACACACACACACACACACACACACACACATATATATATACATATATATATATATATAATTTAAAGGAGATTAGAACAATAGTCTAAAGAGCTGAGTGTATTTTAATGTAACAGTGAAATTACTAGTTTAATTAAAATACAGGAAATAGAAAGTGCTCGTTGTAATTTAGATATATAATAAGCTCGATAGTTAAATGTCCTAGAGCTAATTCAATATTAAGTAATGTGATTTATAATTTAAAATTTAAAAATCAAATTTTAATTAAATACAAAACAGATAATTGGTTTTGTTGTTGTTCCTTCTTTTATGAAACGGATTGTTAATTAAAATTTGATTTTTAAATTTTAAATTATAAATCACATTACTTAATATATATATATATATATATATATATATATATATATATATATATATATATATATATATATATATATACCCATTTAAAACTAATCATTCTCTTTCGATCCACAAAATTCCAATGTCTCTTTTCACTCAAAAGAAGTAACCTATTTATTTTTGTTTTGGAACTGAAATTCACCCGGGATCTAAAATGGAAAACTTATATTTCATATTTTGCTAAGGTAACAGGGAAAATAGTTGGATCCTTTTACCATTCCAGAAAATACCTCACTTCATATACAATCATCTACCCATGTAAGAGCCATATACGCCCTAAGATGAAATACTGTTGCTACATCTGGGAAGTTATCAGACAGAGCACCCTTCAATTGACTGAATACAAAATCGACTTCACAATCTAGTGAGGCTGATATCTTCTCTTCCTTACAACCTCTTTCTTATTGAAGAGACTTTACCAATCTCTCTCTCTTTCTCTCTCTCTCTCTCTCTCTCTCTCTCTCTTTACTCTATTTAATTTTCATGGAAAGTGCTCGACTGAGCTCTAATATGTAGTTTTTTATGGAAATTCTTCGAAACAAAATAGGAATCCACTTGACGTAAGGAGCTAGCTAGAACAAAACATGATTGCTATATGTAGAAGGAAAAGAGAGTTCCACAATCTTCCAGACCTTGGAAAGAAGCTACTGGAGTAGAAAACTGTATTGGATCGGCCAACTAAATTACATTTATATGTTTCTGCAATTCATCAAGAGCTTTCAAATAGAACAGATATTCGCTAACCCAAGTATGATAACAGTAGCCCATACATGATCTGATAAGTTTTGTAAAGATAAAGAATAGACTCGAGTATGAAAAAGTCTTTAGAGTGATAGAGAAAACCGATTTTGCGAGGATCAGAAAGAGCAATAGATCTAATATATCAATTCCAAGAAAATGAGATGTGAAAGAAAGGCCAAGAAAGTTTATAGTCTATTTTTCATAGAGAGCAGAACCATCCATGAGAATCTCAGGAAAAAAGGACACGCCTACGATTGAAGGAAAATAGCTGAATCTTTACATGATTAAACGAAACAAGCCATTTCTTACCTCAACTTTTTCTTGTAAGAAAGTCGTAGTAATTGTTTTCCTGCAACATTCAATAAAAACTTACTTTCCCTTCTTTGGTGCCTAGTTTCAAATTGAATTTTCATGTTAGTGATGGGACGATTCCAATATTTTCCCAATTCCGATACAATTACTGTTCCCGTACTAAATTCCCGATTCCAGTACAATTACCGATTCCGTACTAAATTCCGTACTAAATTCCCGATTCCGATACAATTACTGATTCCATACTAAATTCCGTACTAAATTCCTGATTCCGATACAATTACTGATTCCATACTAAATTCCCGATTCCGATATAATTACCGCTTTTGATTCTTTATCGATCTGTAAATATCTACACTTCTATAAATTTGAGCTTTCTTGTGTATTGATATTCATATTACAAACCTTTTTTCTATTTATTTAAAAACGAAATACATCTTTGTTATATATATATATATATATATATATATACATATATATATATATATATATCTAGCTAATCAGCATATTCTTTCAAGCATTCATTTTAATTAATTTTCATTTAATTTTTTCGGTTTTCTTATGGGACGATCATCTTTATTTAACTATTACGTGTAATTATATTCATGCAGATATTCTAGATGATTTATACTTGCGTAATGTCTGTGTATATATATTTGTTTAAAAAAAATTGTCTACCAAACTCCTCTGTCAGATATGAAAATTGATAAATAGGGTAATCGAACCATTGCGAAACTATATTACCCAGGGAAAATCGGTGCAGAAGTGTGAAAATTAATAAAATAAAATCTGAAGGTTAGGTCGAACGACGGCATTATTAATATGCATACGTAACATCATAGCTATTGGTTCATGTTCTAATTTTTAGTCTTGCAGGAAAAAGTAATTCATAAGCTAGAAGTTTTAGTTTCGATTCTCGGTGGTGGCGTATAAAACAAACTTGTGGGAGTAATTAATATGTTTTAGAATTACTGGTAGTTTAAAATCAAAAAAATATTCATAGTTTTCTTAATACAACCAACAGTGGTAATTTTTGTTTTTAAAAAAAATCAAAAAAGAAAAGATAATTAAGGGAGTCATCTTTGCCATCGGAACATCGATACACTTTTTTGTCAATTTTGATACCCATTCCGATGCCTCAAAAGTTTTGATTTTTGCAGTTTCCGATACCGATTCCGACTTGTACAAATTGTACAAACACTAATATATATATATATATATATATATATATATATATATATATATATATCGCTAGATACAGCCACTCTGATGAGTCGTAGACGACGAAAAACGTGTCAGTGGATAATTACATTTTAAAAATAATATATATACCGCTTCCCATGTGGGGGTACCAAATTGGTTAAAAGGGAAAATTATTCCCAACTCGCATTTAGGTAAAAATGCACTTTCGTAAAATAATTGAATTCATTCAAAACATATCGCTAAAACCAAAACAAAAAGAACACACACATATATATATATATATATATATATATATATATATATATATATATATATATATATATATATATATATATATATATATATATATGTTGGGCTTGAAACCCACGGTACCAATGTTTTTCTGAAACTTCTGTACAATTAAATAAATAAATATATATGTGTGTGTGTGTGTTTATGTGTGTGTGTGTGTGCGCGCGTGTGCGTGTGCGTGCGTGTGCGTGCGTGTGCGTGTGTGTCCGTGTGTAGAGAATATTACAATCGATCGTATACAAAACGTATATTGATAGGCCGTAAAACCAAACAACTAACTCTATACTCTCTCACACACACACACATACTCTCTCTCTCTCTTTCTCTCTCTCTCTCTCTCTCTCTCTCTCTTTATCTCGAGTCCCTCTTCTGTAAAATGAGAAAAGCGTTATGGCTGGGGTAAACGTCGGATCAGATTTCTGAAGAATGAAATATGCATTTTGTTGTAGGAAGCATAAAATAATACTGCGACTTTCTGGCGACCACAAAGACATTGCAAACGGAATGTTTAATATGGTGAGATAGATGCTGAAACAAAAGAGAAACAAAGGAAGGGTAAATTAGTGAGTGAAAGTAGGTGATGTCCTTTATCCTCCCCCGATCAAACCGCTTTCTTACAGAAAAAGACGTCGCGAGTGTCTATCTATTTTAGCGTCTATCGTTATTTCCATGGCAAGTGCTCGTCTGAGCTTCAATCTTTGCTTCTTCTGCAAAACTTTCACAACAAGCACTCGTCTTTCTGTAAGCAACCTTAACCATTCCCTCATCTCTTTAGCTAAATGTAAATTCCATGAAAAAGTTTGTTTTTTTCCCTACAATTGCCAACCTCTGCATCGTAGGTCTTCTTTTCAGCTGACTTTTTGTTTTACAAAGGAGTCACTACTTATCAAGGCCAGGAGGCCACTCAGGGATAAGGGTTAATGAGTGTACAGTAGTCAAGGCGAAGATGTCAGTCATTGTTAGTTGTGGAAATTTGGTAAATTAGGTTACTTAAGGGGATGACTTATCAAGAATTTGTTCACATTGGACTTGAAGACAATCAGATTGTAGTCGATTGGAAAACAGGAAACGGAAAGCAGCTATGTTCATGGAATCTACGTTTAGTTTTAGGCACAGATGAACAGTGGGGGAAATTATGATTGCAACATATTTGTCTTCAGGTTTAATATAAACAAGTTCTCATTGAGCCGTCTCCATTAAATTAGCAAATTCTATTTAATTTCCACCACTATCTACTGTGATTCTGTTTCTGAACTGACCTTAAAACACAATAACCTTTTTTCTCTCGAGCGGTAGTCATGCCTAGATAAATGGTGACTCTCTTGTAAAAAAAAAAAAAGTAAAAAAAAAAAACCGGAAGAGAAAAAAGGATGATGGAAGCAAAAAATAATGACAAAAAAAGAAAAGTTATGAGAAAAAATAGAAAAAAATGGGAGCGGAATGCAACAGGAAAACATTCATGTACAGTTCGAGTATATACGTGTGTGTGTGTATGTGTGTGTGTGTGTGTGTTTGTGTGTGTGTGTGTGTGTGTATTTTGGCAGCAAGTCACGATTGAGTTTTGTCTTCCGATTTTGTTGGATAACTTTTTAATTCGCAGAGTGGCCTTTTTTTATTTCGGATGGCATGGTGTACATTATGGCGCCCAATAGTTATTGTTCGGCCATATTCTTCTCAAGCGCTTTCAATCGGATCATCAAATCGTCATCAGGAGTAACTGTTGTTGTTGTTATCTTTGTTGTTGTTATCTTTTCTTTATTGAGGTTTGATTTATTTAGTTGGGTTAGTTGTAGTTTATCTAACTACAGAGCGCTATAATATATAACATGCCAGCCGAAATAAAAAAGACCGCTCGGCAAATTGAAAAGTTATCCAACAAAATCGAAAAAACAGAACTCAGTTGTCTTTAATCAAACGTGCTTAGATATATATATATATATATATATATATATATATATATATATATATATATATATATATATATATATATATATATATATATATATATATATAGTGGAGATGGTAATTAATAAAAACTGAAGAAAGTGCTCAATACTGTTGTAGAGCAAATATGCGTTTTATTTTTTATTTTTTATTACCGTATCTTTATGTTAAGTTACATTATTTTTTTAGGCTACACGGCCGTTTTTTTTTGTTTTGTTTTTTTGGCCGTCTGTAGCGTCCTTTTTTCTATTTTTTTCTGGAAAAGTCTGAGGACGCTACAGACGGCCAAAAAAACGGCCGTGTAGCCGAAACAATAATGTAACTTAACAGAAAGATACGGTAATAAAAAATAAAACGTATATATATATATATATATATATATATATATATATATATATATATATATATATATATATATATATATATATATATATATAATTATTTGCTATAATATTTATTAAATACCTACAGAAACTAGTGTGTCATCCTTTTGGGAATCATCAGTGCAGGATGTCATAGATTCGAACCTGGTGGTAAAAGTCATTCCTGGCTTCATTAAGAAGACCCTTATCCATTCGGCTACCGTTAACCGCGAGAGAGGATGTTGAATTAAAACATTTATTTTTTTTATATTTTTTAACGTCTGTCAGAGTGATCTTTATATGATGATCTGAGCATAAGAGCTAAAGTGACCAGGTTTAATTCAACTGAGAGTTCTCAACTAATAAACGAGTTTCTTAAAGGGACATACATAATTATTTACTATAATAATTATTAATGACCTACAGACACTAGTGTTCATTGTTTCGGGTATCATCAGTGCAGAGTGTCACGAATAACACCAGTTGCTACATTCAGACCCGGCGACACAAGCCATCTCTGGCTCCATTAGCAAGGACCCAATCCATTCGGCTACCAATAACCACGAGAAATAACGTTGAATTTAAACCTTTATTTTTAAGTGATTTTTACCGTCTCTCATAATACGATGATCTGCGCATATATATATATATATATATATATATATATATGTATATATATATAATTATACATATATATTTAATTATTATTGTAAAAAATAAGTATATATATACACACACACACGCACACACACACACACACATATATATATATATATATATATATATATATGCATTCATGCACACATATGTGCATATATTTGCACGCCAGGGCGGAGATGTATGTGTACATGTGAACGTTTCTTTAAGTATATATATGCGTGTACGTGCACATGTGTGTGCTCGTGCGCGTGGCCGCTAGCTAACCCTCTCCGAACAATTAACAACAAATAAAAACTAAATTAAAAAACCGAATCATAGCCCCCCCCGCCTCCAAACCTAAGCGAACACCCAACAGGTCAAGACATACTGATCTAGAAATCATCTCACCAACGAGACGCCAAAAACTTTAACATTAAGACTCGAATTTTAAAGTAACCCCCTCCTCCCACCCCGACATATTCCCCTTCCCCCTCCATGTATCCCTATGCCCTCAGCCACACCAGAAATTAACTTCCCAGACCCTCCCCCACAAGTTCCTTAAACTCCAAAACTAAAACATTACCGACATACCAAGCACCCCCTCCCACCTTGTTCCCTTCCTCTTTTTCCTCGCTTTTTTCGCACCCCTCTCCTGTTCACTCTTTGACTCTTTCATCCCATAACAACGAACATTTTTGTAAAAGTCTGAGGAAGCTACAGACGGCCAAAAACCCGGCCGGGTAGCTGAAATGTAACTTAACATAAAGATACGGTAATAAAAAATAAAACGCATATTTGCTCTACAACAGTATTGAGCACTTTCTTCGGTTTTTATTAATTACCATCTCCACTATATATATATATATATATATATATATATATATATATATATATATATATATATATAGAGAGAGAGAGAGAGAGAGAGAGAGAGAAGAATTTAAAGAAAAGAAAAACACAGCAATAACTTAGTTTAATTTTATAAATTTATTTCAACCTAATGCGAACATTCTCAAATGAGGCAATCTAGTCAGGTTCAAATTAGACTTAAAAAGTGAGAAACCTATTTGTATTTATTAGAAAAAAGGTGGAAAATGCGGACAAGAAGGAGAAATAATTTAATTACAAAAATAAAATAAAAAAGATTAGGGAAAGAACGCTAGTGGAGAAAAATTGATTTGTCGGTAGAGCAGAAAGGAGGGGGAAAAGTTGGGAAAAAAGGCAAACAGAAAAAAAAAGAATGAAGAATGATCCAGAAAAACATCATCCTGGTGGCATCTAACTAATGTCAGATTCTCTATAGACATCTCAACTTTTTACACATTAACTAAGATATCTAGCTGTTTTTAAATATGGAATAGGTCATTTCATATTTTGATATTATATTTAAGTAAAAATTAATATTGAAGTTAAAAGTAAACAGGAAATTTAAAACCACACATACATATTTATATAGTACTCAAACGTACGTATACATACAAAGCAATATCCGCATACATAAACAAATAGATCTAAAATGCACCTACATTCTGAACACATTTTAAATACATACTATTTCAATGATCTCAAAACATTATTACAATGATCGCAATATGATACTTTTTTTAATGAAAAATCAAAACACGGAATAATAAAATAATGTTAAAAATACATAGAAATTGTTGGCGACCTTTCTTATTTAAATATACATTTTTCTTTCGTTGGAATCTCTCAACCAATTATATATATATATATATATATATATATATATATATATATATATATATACATACATATATATGCATACAAATATACCTACATATACACACATACACACATGTATATATGTGTTTGCGTATACTGACACATACATATTCATATTGTACCTATACATACAGATACATACATAACCATATCTGCATAGACATACACATATATATATAATTGTATATACGTTTTATTTTTTATTACCGTTTTTTTTTCTGTTCTTTTTTTCTGCTCCGTTTTTTTTGTTTTTTTTTCCCGTTATGTAGCCTCCTTTTTTCTGTAAAGTCTTAGGATGCTACATAATGGCCAAAAAAAAACAAAAATGTAACTGAACAGAAAAAAAACTGTAATAAAAAATAAAACGCATATTTGCTCTACAACAGTATTGAGCACTTTCTTCAGGTTTTTATTAATTACCATTTCTACTAAATATAATTTGTATATATATATATGCATATATATATATATATATATATATATATATATATATATACGTATAAATAAATATATAGTTTGTTTATTATACAAACATTATTTTTTATTTATCATTACAAATATACAAACATATGTGCATACCTGTTTCTCTGGAATCCCAAATTAAAGATAACACTTCAATCAGACCAAAAAAGAGTCAAAGTTACATGAGTTATTATAAGATATTAGGGTGTGGTTTACGTATTGGAATAAAGTGGGATGTATACTTGGTGAATCTGAGCTGTAGGGGTTTTGGAGGGAGGTGTGGTGAAAGAATGGAATAGGGTGAGAGAGGACAATTACGATTCCGTGTGATTAAGCTGTCGTAGTAAACCACACGCTAATATCTTATAAAAACTAATCTAAGTTTGACTTCCGTTTCAATATCGATTCTTTTTTGGCATGAAGTATTATCTTTTAATTTGTATTCACTGAAACATGTATGCATATTTAATCAATAATGTTTGTATAATGAACAGATTATATACCAGCTCTGCCCTGCATTGAGTACTCTTTAATAATCATGCGGTTTTCATTGGATTTACATCTAGGAAACCAATCTATACAACCATTCTATGAATATGCATATTTTACTTGTACAAATGGAAATTCATTTAAGTTTCTTGAAGTTATATATTTGGATTTTACCTTAACTGGATTATTTATCTTCCACCAGACTATCCATTCACGTATAATCACCTTTTGCTTCACCATATTCCCTCTGCTTCACTTTTTTGTTATCAAGTAAGATCTTTGACTTACTTGTTGTTTCATCAAATACTTTTGTATGCAAAATCCGATCCTGCATTTTGCTAATTCCTACCCTCTGATGAGAAGGAAAGTATTTCTTCGAAACTCCGCGGATTAAGGACTATCCACTTATCTAGTGTTTCCTTTTCATATTAAATATGTTTTAAACTCTTTTTCAAAGTGTTTTTTAACATGTTTTATTACTTGTTTGCTCGTATATATGTAAACATATACACAATCACACACAAATATATATGTATGTACGTATCGCCACACACATACATGCATACATACAGATACCTATATGTACATCTATAACATGTATACATCGATGCCTCCATTCAATCTCAAAAGACAAAGGATACCCCCTGTATGTGAAGCTGCGCGTGTTAGTGTGGGGTAAAGGTTGTGCAATCTCCAACCACATCTTTCCTGAATCGGCACTGTTTGAGTCCAGTGGCAACAAGAAGTCCAGGACGACTGGAAACAATGCTGAGATAAGCGGAGAGCACATACAGCACCTGGAAGTCTCAGATAGTCCCCATTTAGCACTGACTATGTTATACATTGCTTACCTTCGGTGATCCAGCGGGAACCGGTGTGTCAACGTGATTGTCCTGTACACGTGCACACTCACACGTATAATTGCACGAATTTCATACACACACATACATATATATAATATATATACACACACACATATATATGCATAAAATCATGCATACGTATCAAAATACAATGCATAAAAAATGTACTTTTTGCTTGAGGGTCAGCGCTTATCAAGGCCAAGAGGCCACTCTAGGATAAGGGTTAATGAGTGTTAAATGGTTAAACAACACCGGGTTTCATTATTCAAGAAGACCGCTCAACAAGAACTTATATTAGATTTAACAATGATCATGTTATAGTCAGCAGAGAAGCAGTCCCACACAATATCGTGTCCTACGGACGGACAGTTCTAGAAAAAAGTTTTGCTCATGGAATTTTCGTTTAGTTTTAGGCACAGATAGAGAGTGATAAAAAGTGTTCATTGTTGTTGTAAATAGACGGGTGTTTGTTGCCAGAGTTTACAGTGACGCCATACCATAGATTAGAGCTCAGTCGAGCGCCTACCGTAAAGTATTGATAGACTCCCAACGTCTCTTCTCTGAGAAAAATGTACATTTATTTGTTTGGAAATGTATCTACTTAATAACGCAGAGTTCTAAACGTGCATGTCTTACATGGGATTCACCACTTATCAAGACCAGAAAACCATTCGAGGATAAGGATTAATAAATGTACGGGTGTCACTGAGACAACAGTGTATTAATTTTCAGTGATGGCAATAGGATAGAAATGGTCAGCTGGAAAGCAGGCAATAGAAACAGAGTTCCACAGGCGGGCAGTTCTAGAAAAGAAGCTTTGTTCATAGAATTTGCGTTTTGATTTAAGCAGAAAGTAGAGAAGACTGCTGGTCGTCGTTGTAGCAATACGAGTATTTTTTGTGAAAGTTTAGCAAGGATGAACCACAGATTGAGCTCAGACGAGCACTTTTAATGAAAATAACGATAGAGCAGAGACAGGCTCGCAACGCCTCTTCTTTGGGAAATTTTATTCATTGTATAATTTATTTAATATTTATTATTATTTATAAATTAAGATGAAAATTTTAAATCTCCAGAACTTACGGCAGAAGGAAAAATTAGGACAATAAAAATTAAGTGAAAACTTTACATACTCTATTATATTGTACGCATGCATACGTACAATCACACATAAACACACACACATACACATGCACATATCTATGTATGTACGTATGCATGTACATACATATATAAATAAAAATAATAAAATAACATATATATATATATATATTTGCTCACGACACACTTTACTAGTTCAAGAAGTTTAAATATAATTTTAACTGAAACATATAAAAACATCCAAATTTTAAACAAACAATAATAAAAACTGCCTGAAGACGACTGTTGAAAACTCAGATGACAGTACTTGCAACGAACAAAAAAAAATGGACCATGACGACTATGAGACTTTCTTACACAGATTCAACCGAGAAACAAGAAAGACAATTAAGAAAGCTTATTAAGCAAGACCACTCTGTGCAATTTAACAATACTTGTCTGAATGAAAACCTGCTGTCTAAATGCACAATATATATATATATATATATATATATATATATATATATATATATATATATACGTACACATATATCCATCTGCATGTACATACACATAAATATATATACATACGCATACATACACATCTATTTATAAATACATTCATAACATCCAGAGTACCTGCCTGATTATATCTGGATTGTCCTCACACTTATATCAATCTCATAAATTATACATTTGTCTACCTAACAATCTATCTATCTGCAACTTTCTATCACCTCTATCTCATGTACGCCCTTTCTTCTTGATTATATGAGTATGTGACAACCTGATCCTGCCATATATGGCATAATCACGTTTCCTGCTAGATCACCGAAGTTAGGAGATGCAATCCTAGTCTTCGTTATGCCATACATATAGGGTAAAAGTAAAACTATTATGTAAAACCTAAGATCTATTCTCTGCTCTGTCTTTGGCAGCTATTTCACCGACAGAGATTAGCAGTAAGACCAAAAAAAAGGGTGGTTGGTTCTGCATAAAGCCTTTACCACTATAATGAAATCATCTCTGTAGATTTCAGAGCAATTTTGTTCTTGTGGGGCAACTCATATGTCGAAATCAACAGGAAGGTCCATCGTGTATATATATATATATATATATATATATATATATATATATATATATATATATTCATATATATATATATGAATATATATATGAATATATATACATATATGAATATATATACATATATGAATATATATATGAATATATATATGCATATATATATTCATATATATACATATATATTTGTATATATATGCATATATATATTCATATATATATATATTCATATATGTATATATATTCATGTATATATATATTCATATATATATATATGAATATATATACATATATGAATATATATATGAATATATATATGCGTATATATATGGATATATATATGCATATATATATTCATATATATTTTCATATTTGTATATATATTCATATATATATATATGAATATATATACATATATGAATATATATACATATATGAATATATATATGAATATATATATGCATATATATACATATATATATATGTATATATATGCATATATATATATTCATATATGTATATATATTCATATATATATATATTCATATATATATATATTAATATATATACATATATGAATATATATGTATGAATATATATATGCATATATATATATATATATATATATATATATATATATATATATATATATATATATATATATAACATTTTCCCCAATTCCTGATTCCGATACAATTACGGATACAGATTTATTTTAAATTTAAAATATAGAGTTGTTGTCGTGGGTTTTTGTTTTTTTTTGTTTTTTGTTTTTTTGTTGATTTTTTTTTTTTTTTTTGCGACGAAGGTGGAGTGGGACTACCTTAAAAAACAACAAAATATACGTTATGTGTTAACATAATTTCACAATTGTAGAAATGTATTTCTGATGTGATCTATAGTTTTGCCGGTAGTTTAAAATCAATAAATATTTATCATTTTATCATTAATCGAAAACAAATAAAAAAGTAATAGAAGAATAGTTTTTGGAATTGGAAACTAAACACAATTTTTTCCGCTTCTGATACTTCAAAATGTTTCGATTTTTTCGATTCTCCGATTTCGATTCCAATTAATTGTTTCAATACTGACATATACATATATATATATGTGTTTGTGTGTGTGTGCGTGTGTGTGTATTAATATATATGAATATATTTATATATGTACCAATATAGTGATATATATATATATATATGTGCGTATATTAATACATATGTGTGTATACATACATATATACAGTTATCTTCGTAAACGAGTTTCGCCGTACTACAGCTTATCCGCGTGGCTCGACTGCTCGAACGCCGAAACATAGCTTCTATGAGTGAGGGTGCATACCGTTACGCTAAGGACCTCAACTGAAATGTCGTGCTATTTTTATAGCTTTAAAGTTTTGTCGATTTTTTTTGTTGTCGATTTATTAACAATAATTAAATCCTATGAGATTGATGAAGTGAATTTCCTTAACGATATACACATTTGATCATAGTACCTATGGTTCGAGGCTCGATCCCAAACACAATTAAGTTACGCTGATGAGCCGTATTACTGCGAAACACCTGTACATTTTATAAATGAAAATATATAAATAAATAATACATATTTATCTGTTTACGTCCAAAAACTATAGGTGCTATATCTAAGGGGAAACTATGTCCCCGATATGATAGGAAGGAGACGTTAATACTGAACTTAAATTTCAAGTGTTTCGACCCAAAATTGGCAGAGGAGTTTGGTAGGGTTCTCCAAGGTCAAATAATTGAACTTTGACCCCTTAACAGACAAATGTTTGGCCGAAAACGGATTACCAAGATGTTCCCAAATCTCAGTACTCTGTATATCAAATTTCGAATCTGTAGAGTGAAAATTGACAGTGTTATTACGTAGGGAAATGTACACAGACGCACAGACAGACAGACAGACAGATACGTTCACTTTATATATATATATATATATATATATATACATATATATATATATATATATAAATGAACGTGTCTGTGTCTGTGTTTGTGTGCATGTATGTGTACATTTCTCTATGCAATTACTCTGTCAATTTTTAGTCTACAGACTCGAAATTTTATATACAGGGTACTGAGATTTGGAAAAATCTTTGTAATACGTTTTTGGCCAGAAATTTGGCTATTAAGGGGTCAAAATCAACGATTTGACCTTTGAGAACTCTACCAAACTCCTCCGAAAATTTGGGGTTTAAACCCTTGAAATTTTAGATATAGGTTCCTTGGACATGGATCTAACTTAATAACTTGATTTGAGCCCAAAATAAAATTTTAAGGGGCCATAATAGGGGTCAAAGTTTTAAAAAATTGACCGCTTTTTTTTTTTTTTTGCAACATACACCTCCAAACGCCCGGGCAACGCCTGTCTGAAATGCTAGTATATATATATATATATATATATATATATATATATATATATAATAAACAAAACAAAACATGCATTAATTTTTTTTTCTAAAACACAATATGGAACAAGATTCTGGAAGTCTGTATCTCAACCGACTAAAACAAGGTGGTCTTCAAGTCTAATATGAACAAATACTTGTTGATCTGTCCTCGTCATAACCAGTTCCTCTTTAGAAATATTCGTCCTATTCCACGCATTGTTATCCTAACCAATTTCTTTCTAACCGACTACAACATGGTCGTCTTCAAATCTAATATAAACAAATAGTTCTGGCTCGTGCTCTTGAATAATCAATTCCTTATACGTAATCTTTTGTTCATTCCACTCATTGTTATCCCAACAAATTACTACTCAACCGACTACAATATGGTCGTTTTCAAGTTTAATATAAATAAATACTTGTTGAGCCTCTTGAATGATCAATTCCTCTTACGTACTCTTCTGCCCATACCACGCATTGTTTCTAAGCAACTTGTAGTAGCGATTATTTTCCAGATGACAATCTATTTAACCTTATCCTTGAGTGGCTTCCCGCCTTGATAAGTAATTACCTATTCGTAACAAAAAAGAGAAAGAATCTAGATAAAAAGATAATCCAGCACCAATCGAACTTAAGATGCCAGAATATCGAGAACTTCAAATAAAAATGTTGAAAATAAAAATAGATTAGCAAATATTATGTATTGAGCCGACAAAGATAATCAGATTCATTGCAACAATTCTTGTGCGCCTTAGTTTTTAAATATTAACCGCCATATTTATTTTATTTTAAATATGCTGAAAGCTGTTTCGATTCGGAGGAACAGATTTAATATTTTTCCTTTCATAGATCCCATACATTATTTATTTAAATCTTTAAATTTCAGCTATTTACATGATCATATTTTTTTTTATTTTGCGTCCGCTGAGGAGAGGAGAAAATTGACATTGAGTGAACTTTCGGATATGTCTCTGACAAAGGGGAAAGAATTGTTTTGGGGTCGGAATCTTTTCAGGAGAAATGTTCAACGTTGCATTTACTTTCTGCAGTCCCGTAACTCTCGTAAAATAAGGAACGGGAGAGTTATAGAAACTGTCACAAGTAAACGTAAAACCAACCTTCTCCTCTTCAAATGAGGATTAAATGGCTTACCCACGAGAGCAATATGTGACACGAGGCCATTTTTTTTAAAAAAGGAGCACACTGACAATAGGCAAAAATTAAAATAAAATACCTTAGTATAGAAGCGTTTCCTCTACATTGACTAAGAACAAATTAACTTAAGTGTAGTATCAGAACAGATACTACACTTGGATTTTTATATTTTATTTTGCAAACAGATGTTAACATAAGAAATAAAGCACAGGGTCAATCAAAAAAGTGAGATGGGGCGTATTTGGTCATACTTGTTCTTTTGATTTGACTGGGGTATTAGAGTGCTCAGTTATTATGATACCACTTCACCTCAGAGATGAAGATTTCCAAATCAAGTTGTTTTGTTTTGTTTTTTGTTTTTTTCGGGGGGGGGTTAAATTATTTCTTATCTTTAGATCTATAAAAGTAAGAATGTGTGTGAGGACATTTCTCAACCTATATAGAAAACGAATTTTTTATCTACAGGCTTGACATTTCGTATATAGGGTATTCGGACATGTGGAAAACATTTTAATCGGTCTTCATCCAGAAAAAAGGGTTTCTGAGAAGTCAATTTCTTTTTAAAAATTGGTACTTGAGAGTCGTCGGAGTTTGTCAACTGTTTCACAAATGCGTATGCGCGCCTATGAAATATGACAGCTTCTTTATGTTAAAAATACGTAGGTTTGAAATCACATGTGAGGATTGTATCATGCTAGTCTCATCGCTATCGTACTTGACTCACTGTCTTTAGGTTTTGGTTTCGATATCAGCTCGAGTATTTTTTATTTTTTTTACTTCGGCAAAGTGAACTGTCTAGAAAACATAAAATATAATATGTATGCATATTTTACGACTGGGCAAAGCCGGCCGCCTCCCTGCCAGTATAATATATATAGATAGACATATATATAGTCATCCACATACAGTAGTGTTTCGCAGCTCATCAGGGCGGCTAGACAGGCAACTGCTTCAAGCCAGGATTGAAACCCGACCGCCTAAATGACAGTCAAGGTTTCTCACCATTGCGCTATATGGTTGGACATAGTCCAAATGCCACCGGTCGATTTGTTTACACAAAGAGTGTCACTTAATATGCAAATGGCAGTTTGTATCTCACTTCTCAATATGCTCAACCCAAGATAGGGAGCAGTATAGGCATTCACATACAGTACTGTTTCGCTGTTTCACACACACACACACACACACACACACACACACACACACACACACACACATATATATATATATATATATATGAATATATATATATATATATATATATATATATAATTATTTGATATAATTATTAAATACCTACAGACACTAGTGTTTCATCTTTTCGGAAATTATCAGTGCAGAGTGTCACGATTAACACCGGTCTATAGACTCGAACCCGGCAACAGAAGCCATCTCTGGCTTTTTAGCAAGGGCCTAATCCATTCGGCCACCGTTAACTGCAAGAAATGCAGTTGAAATTTAAACATTTATTTTAAATGTTTTTTAACGTCTCTCAGAGTGATCTAATCTTTATATGGTGATCTACGCATATAAGCTTAATTGACCGAATTAATTCAACTGAAAGTGCTCAACCATAAGAAACGAGTTTATTAAAGAGGCTGACATAATTATTTACTATAATAATTATTAAATACCTGCAGACACTAGTGTTTCATCAGTTTCAGAATCAGCAACGCAGGATGTCACGATTACACCGGTTGATAGATTCGAATTCAGCGAGAGAAACCATATCTCACTTCATTAGCAAAGACCTAATCCATTTGGCCACCGTTAACCGCGAGAAATATTGTTGAAATTTAAACATTTATTTTTAAAAATGTTTAAACATAACGCATATACCATTCACTGGACAAAGCGGGAGAGGGCAGAGCGGTAACTCTAGATATATCTAAGGCTTTTTACAGGGTATGGCATGAGGGTCTCCTCAGGATGATCAGATCATACGGTATCACTGGTAGAATACTTAACATAATTAAATCCTTCTTAGATAAGAGAAAAATCCAGGTTGTCCTCGACAGTCGTACATCTAAACAATATGATATAAATGCGGGAGTGCCCCAGGGATCTATCCTTGGACCTCTGCTGTTCCTGATATTCATAAATGACCTCCCCGACAAAATTGCCTCTGAGATGGGTATATATGCTGATGACACCACACTCTGTAGCAGGCACGACAGGAAAACAAATGAACATATATCTTAAGTAATGGCAGAAACACTAGAGGATGACCTCCAATCAGTAGTGGAATGGGGACAAAAATGGATGGTCACGTTCAATGCCGCCAAGACTAAACTGGTTTCATTCAATAATTACAAGAAACCTTCTTTACCACCTATAGCAATGGCCAACGACTCTTTATCTGAGAGTACGTCTTTCAAGCTCCTTGGCCTAACGTTCACAGGAAACATGAGTTGGAACAATTACATAGAGGGCATTGCCATGGCCGCTGCAAGGAAGGTGGGCTCTCTCTACCGTGCTAGAAAACTACTAACACCCGAAAGTATCCTGTACCTCTATAAGGCAACCATTCGCCCATGTATGGAGTATTGCTGTCATATTTGGGCTGGTGCATCGGCTACTAGTCTCTCACTCCTTGACAGGGTTCAAAAGAGAGTCGCAAATCTGATAGGCCCTAAACTGGCATCTAAGCTTTAGCCTCTGTTCCATCGACGAAATGTTGCATCCCTCTGCTTGCTGTACAAGTATTTTAATGGTGAATGCTCTGATGAACTGCAATCACTTGTGCCCCCACGACGTGAGCACCCTCGACAGACCCGACAAGCTGCAAAATCCCACCCCCACACTGTAGAGATCCCTAGATGTAAAAGATCTTTCTACTCCGGTAGTTTCTTCCCCAGAACCGCTAGACTTTGGAATTATATTCCAGGTCCCTGCTTCCCTAACTGTACTGACATTCAGAAGTTCAAGTGTAACGTCAACCAACATCTCGCTGCCCAAATCCCTACATAGTACCCCAGTAGTTGTTTGCCCTGATAGTAGCCCCCTACACCAAAGTGGCAATGTGCCTTGTTTGGGGTGAAAATGTAATAAAAAAAATATATATATATATAAATATATATGTGTGTGAAAATAATTACGTATATAAATGAATATGTTTTGAAAGTTGGAAGCAACGCATTTTCTTTAAAAATAGAGACAAATTTATTTGCTTATATCAGATATATTTTGATGTTAAACACCCTTGTCAATGAAGTTTCTGTTTTTTTTTTCTTTTTCCTAACCGCATGGTGGAATTCTGCGCGCTAGAGTGGTAGTAGCGGCCGGGTGATCTTAGCAATGGTTCGATATTTAAAATAAAATAAAAAAACTCATCAGCAGGAGCGTCGTGCCAGTCGCACAAAATTGAAATCAAGAGTGAAAAAGATTTTTTTCTTCTTCCTTAGCTCGATTTGAAGCGTTGTGTCAGTTGAAAATTGAAAATAATTACGTATATAAATGAATACGTTTTGAAAGCTGAAAACAACGCATTTTCTTTAAAAACAAATTTATTTGCTTATATCAGATATATTTCGATGTTAAACATCCTTTCAATGAAAGTAAGCACACAGAATTCCACCACGGGGGTCAAGAAAAAGAAAAAGAAACAGACACTTCATTGATAAGAATGTTTAACATCGAAATATATCTGATATAAGCAAATAAATTTATTTATATTTTTAAAGAAAATAGGGTTTTTTTTCAGCTTTCAAAATGTATTCATTTATATACTTAATTATTTTCGATTTTCAGCTAACACAACGCTTCAAATGGAGCTAAGGAAGAAGAAAAATCTTTTTCTTTCTTTATATATATATATATATATATATATATATATATATATATATATATATATATATATATAATATGGAGGAATTGTTTTTTAGAGTTTTAAGTAACCTTATAAAGTTTAACGAGGTTAATACAAGAGTGCTCAATACCAAAGTAGGGCAGGGTATACTCTTTAATTGTTTTTACATAAGCAGTAATATGTTGCCTCACAGTCAAGAGCATGTTTCGGTCTGCTAGTAACCAGTAACTAAAAACCTCTTCAGGAGCTACAGTTTACATGAAGCAAAGTTTGAAAATTTTGCTTTCGTATAAGCTGTACCGCCTGAAAAGATCTAGTAACTCATAACTAACTGACTGAAACATGCTCATGAATGTGTAGCAACATATTACTGCTTATGTAACACGAATAAAGAGTATATATATATATATATATATATATATATATATATATATATATATATATATATATATATATAAAGGGACTATCCACTTATTTTTTACTTCCTCTTTAAAATTAAATATGTTTTTAACTCTTTTTCAAAGTGTTTTTTTAACATCTTTTATTAACTACTTGGCCAGATCCTATAAATCTTCTGCCAGTAAGTTTGAAAATGTCCGTGTTTTAACTATTTGGCAAAATATAAAAATAAATCAATAAAGACAGCCACAGTTCGGTTAGCTCATCAATGACGACTGGGAGATAGCCGTCGCTCAATGTTTCACAACACGGACTTACAAGCTGGGTGTGCCAGTGTAACGAAGCGGTGCGCTCTTCTGTAACAGAGTGCTGACGAATGAAATCAGCAGCCGCAGAATGGCTAACTTGCGAAAATATTAGCAGCAACAGCCGTTTTAGACGTAACGCAAATTGGCAAACCTACACATGCTGACGTCACGGAAAGAAAAAAGACGAGGAAAAATACACCCTCTAGGCAAGGAGAAGCAAAGGATTGGGGACGATGGGCGTGTGAACACGAATGCGAATGCCAGCGTGTGGTGCCAGAGAGAGAGAGAGAGAGAGAGAGAGAGGGAGACTTAAAAAGCATATGTTATACGGAAGAGCGTTGTAAAGCACACATGTGTGTGCGAAGACATTTGAAAAATAATAAAAATCCGTTGTTTTGGAAGAACCACGAATAAATCTATTTCATTTGCATTTTTTAAAAAAATGCCGAGATGGGTTTTATTTCTTTTCTTTTCTTAAATTTATTTATTTTTCCTTTGAGACGAAGTGTCAGAAAAAGTTCAGGTGCGTTTGACTGATACGTAACGACATCCTGTTCTTTGGTTCTTTGTAGTAATATCCATACCAACAAATGGTACATATACCACTAGTCTCTCTCTCTCTCTCTCTCTCTCTCTCTCTCTCTCTCTCTCTCTCTCTCTCTCTCTCTCTCTCTTAAACAGTGTTTCAAAAGAGTTTTCATTCTAATAGATACCTCAATATCAACAAAGCTCCAACCTTTGTCCTATCCTTCAATGTTACATACCTGCGTTGGTTTTACAATTACTTTAATGGAGTATGCTCTAAGTTCATAGCACTTTTGGCCCTTCGACGTACATACTTCAGATCAACGTGACAAGCATCAAAATCCCACGCCATCACTGTTGAGGTGCATAGATACCGGAAAGCCTTCTACACTAATAGTTTTCGATCGTTTTTTTTTTGTTTTTTTTTTTACATAGGCATCACCACATTATCAAGGCCCAGAGGCCACTCAAGGATAAGGGTTAAAGAGTGTACAGTAGAAATTGGACAATATAGTAATCATTAGTAATGAAAATTTGGTTAATTTGATAACTTATATGGAACGGCTCATCAAGAACTTATTTACTTTAGACTTGAACACAACCATATTGTAATCAGCCAGAAAGCAGGAAAACGGAAGACAATTCCACAGGCGTGCAGTTCTAAGAAAGAAGCTTTGTTCATGGAATCTACGTTTAGGTTTAGGCACAGATAAAGAGTGGGGGAAATTATTGATAGTGTTTTCAGCTAAACCAGTGTTTCTTGTGAAAGTTTGGCGAGGGGGGACCATAGATTGAAGCTCAGTCGAACACTTTCCATGAAAATAACGATACATCAGACAAACTCGCAACATCTCTTCTGTGAGATAGAGGTTGCAAGGAGGAGAAAAGGACATCTCCTACGAGGCTACGAAGTCTATTTTGAACTCTATGAAGGCAGGCGAAGTCCTTTCTAGCAGCTCCTGCCCAGATTTGGCAACAGTATTCCATCCTTGGACGTACCTGGCTCTTATATAGATAGAGAATAGCATCAGCAGTGAGATATTTACCGGATCGATAGAAAGATCCCACCATTTTTCCAGCGGCCTTGGCAACAGATTTGATGTACGTGTTCCATTTAAGATCAGGAGTAATGGTCACGCCCAGAAGCTTGTCAAAACTTGAGGCCTCCTGAAGACGAGAGCCATTCGTTTCAATTGATGCCAAATGTGGATTAGAATGTTGATGATGTAAAGAGAGAAGCTTGGTTTTAGATGCATTGAAAGTAACCAGCCACTCCTTTCCCCATTGTACTACGTGCTCAAGATCAGAGGAGAGAGAATTGGAGAGAACTTGGTCGTTTACTGTCTTAGATGTGCTACCATAAATGGTAGTGTCGTCAGCATAAATGTCTACAAATGATGTAAGGATGCGATTTGGAAGATCATTAATATAGATCAGGAAAAGAGTTGGGCCCAGGATGGACCCCTGAGGGACACCGGCATTAATACTGTGAGCTTCTGATTTTTGCCCCTCAACTACTACTCTTATGAACCTATCAGAAAGAAATGATTTAATAATTGAGAAGACTTTTCCAGCTATACCATAGCTAGCGATCTTATGAAGTAAACCTTTATGCCATACCCTATCAAAGGCTTTAGATATGTCAAGAGCAATTGCCCTAGAAAGATTGCCACCGTCGAGAGATTTGCTAATCCTATGTGATATAACTGTAAGCACATCTGCTGTAGATCTAGCAGAACGGAAACCATATTGAGTGTCACTAAGAAGGTTATTTTTGTTGAGATGGTTGATTACTTCTGTATTTAACACAGATTCTAGCAACTTACTCATGACGCACAGGAGACTTATTGGCCTGTACTGAGAGGGGGATGAGCGATCACCTGAATTCTTAAATACTGGGCATACTGATGAGATTTTCCAGGGAGATGGGAAACTATTCTCCTTAAGACAACGTTTAAACAGTTTTGTAAGTATGGGCGCTAGTTCAGGTTGAAGTTTTTTGAGTACTATAATTGGAATACCGTCAGGGCCAGTTGCTTTACTGGAATCAAGGTTTTTGATAAGTTTGGCAACATCACGTACAGATATACGTATATCACATAGCGTGTTTTCTGATACAGGAGGAAATATTGGGGGTTGGCGGCCTTGGTCGCAAAGGGTAGAATTAGCTGCAAAGTTCTTGACAAAGAGTTTGGCTTTGTCTGATGCTGACGAGATTACCTCAGGTCCATTGATAATAGTTGGGATGGAGCACACGCTTCTGTTCAGGATTCTGTTTGCTATTTGCCAAAACTGGTGGGAACCAAGCTGCTGCTCAGCTACTTTGGACTTAACAGATTGAGCATACAACTCTCTTGCGTTCCTTATTACTTTCTTACAATGGTTGCTGCCAGTCCTGAAAACGGCTTTAGTTTCCATACATCTATTATGTTTGAAGCAGTGGAAAAAGTGATTTCTGTGCGCAATGGCAGCAGCACATTCTGGAGAGAACCATGGCTGGCTGTTAGGTTTTTGCTGAAACTTTTTAGATGGTATGAAATGGTCAATACCTACAATTAACCATTCAGTCAGGTCTAATACTATAGAGGACACATCCTTTTTAAACATGGAATGCAGAGGTAGATCAGATATAAATGTACGGAAGCTATCCCAGTCAGCCTTAGTGTATCGATATACTGTACGATGGAGAGGTACGTCTGGGGACTTATTACATTTCATTTTTATCTTAATTGATACAACAGAGTGGTCGGAAGATCCAAGAGGAGACAGAACAGAAACTGAACATAGTTCAGGGCAAGTTGTGAGAAAAAGGTCTAGTAGGCTCGCATACTGGCCGTCATTGTCGGGCACACGGGTGGGTTCCTGAACAATCTGAATGAGGTCATAGGCAATGGAGAAATCATGACAGAACCTCCCCTCATCATCGGTCTTGTTTGAGTGGGTCAACCATTCGACGTTGTGAACATTGAAGTCTCCACATACGTGAATGTTAGCTGAAGGATAAGCAGATAGGACTTGGTCAATTTTCTCAGATATGCTTTGAAAGATAGTAACTCCGCTGTTGTGGGGGCGATAGAGAGTAAATATAAATGCAGTAGTGTGAGCTAAAGCAACCCGGAAGCACATATAGGGTAAGTTAGGATCTTCCCTGGAGATGTCCCTCCCACATGGAAAGCTATCTTTAATATAGGCACATATTCCATGCCCATGGCTATCTTGGGGGTCAGATTTAGAAGTTAAGTTAGAGTATCCTGTAATTGCAAACTCTTCTAGGGAAATAGCCTGTACAATGCCAGTTTCACTTAAAAATAAAAGGTCTGGTTTAGCCTCCTGTAATTGGGTTTCAACCTCTGGAAGGTTAGAACGAAGACCCCTGATGTTGGAGAAGGAGACATGGTAGTAGGGGGCTACGTTGGAAGTTGGAGAACCGGGTTTAATCGTGTATTTTTTCTTGAAACTTGTCATGATGAAATTTTGGAATTTGTGGACTAGCTCATCAGATTTACTTAGAGCAGGACAGAGAGGGGAAACTAAGAGAGAAAAAGAAACGAAGAATTTTTTTTTTTGTAGCTTATGATAAGGTACTTTGTAATTCTCTCTCAGTTCTCTGCTTCCTTGATTCTACTAACCTTCAAAACTTTAAATCTAACGAAAACAGACATCTTGTCTCCTATAAGACGCGATCCCAAATTGTAGCCTCTTACGTTCCAAGTAACTATATGACTTATATGGAATGAAAAAAGACAACATTACAAATAAGAAAGTGAAGGACATATAAAAAAAAAACTATTAAAACTCCCTAACAACAAAACTATTAAAAACTCCTTGACAACACCTAGTTAGTAGAGCCAATTTTATTTTAAGGTCCATATGGAATGACAGAAAAGTAACATACGAGATGCCTTAAATAAGTTTCCAGACTTTTTATGTACAGATATTTGAAATTTTCGTAGACTATAGAAAATTCAGTATGTTATTGCTATATATCTTATGAAATGACTGACCAATTTTTATCATTTTACGTTCAAATGAACAGCTACAGCAGGAATTGAAATACACCCTACTAAAGCCTGAGTGTCACAGCTGGTGAATTTCAAAAATGCAATCTGAACGTAAGGACACTTTAGAAGAACGGTATGCAATATAATTCTGTTTTAAACTTGGAAAAAATGCCACAAAAACGTATGGAATTCTTCAGACTGCTTTTGGACCATCTTGCATTAATCGGACATCAGTTTTAGTGTGGCATAAGAGATTCAAGGAAGGCAGGGAGTGTATGAGGAATAATGAGAGGTGTGAGAGAAGTAAGGAAGTCAGAATACCAGAATTGATTGCGCAAATTAAGAATTTCCTGGATAAGGATCGTCGTGTGTGTAAAGAGACAATAGGTACACTCGTTGATGTCAGTGTGGAATCTGTGCACAAAATTATTCATGAGGAACTAAAGATGCGGAAGATTAGTGCGAAGTTTGTCCCAAGGGTGCGCCATCTTTGTCACAGACTATTTGACCAATATGGGCTTTAAAACAATTCTTCACGTTCCCTATAGTCCAGCCCTTTTTCCCTGTGACTTTTGGTTATTCCTTAACCACAGGGAAAACCTTAGAGGCTGAGGAAATGAAAGAGGCTGTAACGGGGATCATGAACACGCTTATACAAAGGACCTCCATGGGGCCTTCAATAAGTTGTTAAAACAGTACAAAAAGTGCGTTGTAGCCGGAGGAGATTACTTCGAAGTGATCTAGAATTTCATGTGTGTATTTTCTAACAAAAGTGCCCATACGACAAACCTCTGGAAACTTATTGAAGGTACCTCGAATTTTTCTACGCGTGAAAAACCTCAACTCTGTGAACCTAATGAGAAAGATGCACAGTTGAGACGCTCCCGAAAGCTGCTAAGCATCGAATACAGCGATCGTATTACTAATGAGGAAAGGAGGAACATGCCCAATCGGAAAGTATAAGACGAGACCTACTGAACATTGTGTAAAAGAAGAAAATAAAGTGGTACAACGATGTTATAACATTATCAGATCTGGCAAACACCATCTTCTTAAGGGAAGGGGAAGAGTGAGTGTAATAGAGCGCCGACGCATACATGCAAATACTGAGCCGTGTACAAATGACGTCACGGTAAGGAAAAAGGAGAGACGATCGCGTTATAGGCATGGTGACGTCACAACCGTAATGAGAACCAGGCGTTGTGGGAGAATGAGAAAATAAACGTCGTTGTTACAAAAAAAAAAGGAATTGAGTTATTATTCGTCTTGTAGAAAGTCCTGCCAGACTGAGAAAACAAGATGCTGTTAACCTATGTTCATTTGTTATACTTCGCTTATCAGTATAAATGCAGCAATACCAAGAGACTGACACAAAATGTGAATAGGGAGGATGGCAGGAAATGACTGATTTGTATAGAAGACTGTGTTAACGACACAAAAATAACTAGAAATATACATAATGCAGAACACTGAAATGATAATTATGTCAGCGAGAGACACTGAAAAAAAAATCGGCAAAACAGAAAACGAAGAGACAAAAGATAAGACGAGAAAAGAAAAATGGGAAGAGAAACAACTACACGTAGGATTCCTAACAATCAAAAAAAGATAAGAATAACGAAATCACTTGGATATAGATGCGAAAAGGAAACATAAACTGAGAAACTGAATTCTTAATAAGTGCAGCACAAGATAACTCAATAAGAATCAGCCACATCAAAGCAAAGGTCGACAAAATACAAGAAAACGACAAATGAAGACTCTGTAGACAAAGAGATGAAACGAGAACCATACAGTATATGAATGAAGCGCACTGACCCAGAAGGAATACAATAACAGGCACGACCAACAGAGGAGATCAATACACTGGGAATTATGCAAACAACTGCATTTCTAACGCACAGACAAATGGTATGAACATAAGCCAGCAACAGCACTTGAAAACGAGTTACAAGATCCTATGGCACATGGACTTACTACTACTACTAATAATAATAATAACACCTATAGTCGATGGTCATTAGTTAGGATCCTCATATTAGCATATATACGGGAAAAACAACAGCCAGACGTAACATTTGATACAAAAAATAATAAACAATTAATACAAATGCATTTATGCAATAACTAATTACAATGTAAAAATCAGGGTATAATAATTCGCAATCAATATGAATATTTTCAAAATGTCAACATGTGTGTATAGGTTTGTATATATATATGTATGTATATATATATATATATATATATATATATATATATATATATTTAGCCAGTAGAGTTTAGTTTCCTAGAAGTACATCCAATAAAACATGTGTCTACCAAATGAAATAATATAATATATATTTAATATATATATGTATATATGTATATATATATATATATATATATATATATATATATATATATATATAAGTTCACGCATACACACGCATACACACACCTATATATATTATTACTTATCATCGCCTGAACCAATGATATACTTGATTCACACTCAAAAGTGTTCATTCATTTTCAAATGAAGAACGTCTTACGTGGGTTTCGTTAAATAGCGGAAAACAACTCAAAAAATTCTCCAGCACAAACGTATGTTTCTTCAAAGTTTTGAAAAGATTTTGGTTTTGTATTTTTTTTCTTTTCTTTTTTTTCTTTTTTGTTTTGTTTTTTGCTTTGTTTTTTTGTTGTTGTTTTTTTTCGTTTTTTTGTATTTTGTTTTGTTTATTGTTTTGTTTTTTGTTTTGTTTTTTTTTTGTTTTGTTTTTTTGTTTTGTTTTTTGTTTTGTTTTTTTTGTTTTGTTTTTTTGTTGTTTTTTGTCAACTCTAATGAAAAAGGATTTGAAGAAAAAAGAACATAAAAGGAAACGGAGATATGTTAAGTCTGCAAAAACATAAATCAAACATACACTTACTTATTTTAGTGTATATAGGCAACCCACTTCAAATAACCAGAATTCAAAACATCATTTTATATAAGTATATATATATACTTATATTTATATATATTTATATATGCATATATATACATATATATATATGTATGCATACACATACAAACATATATATACACACACAAACATATATATGTATATATATATATATATATATAGAGAGAGAGAGAGAGAGAGAGAGAGAGAGAGAGAGAGAGAAAGAGAGAGAGACAAGAGGGGTATAAATATATAGAGGAGTTCGGCCCGATAGTAGATGATGAGTGGGTAAGGGAAAGCCGATTTGATGGATTGGTGCACTTATCTAATATCAATACAATCCAACGAATGATGGGCTTCAATATTTTTTAGATTAAACATCATTGATATTCATGAGTTCATTCGAAAATAATATCCACAATTTGTCATTTTTCTGGAGAAAAAAATCTGCCCATTTACATACGTACAGATAAAATCAATCAGCGAATATATATATATATATATATATATATATATATATATATATATATATATATATATATATATATATACATACATATATAATCTTTCCCATAGATGCCTTACCAGTCATCCATATTCATTTCCATCGAATTCCTTCGTGTATCGCTTTTCATTCAACTTATATAAATACATGGGCGTAAGCACAAGTTTATTTACCTTCACATTATGAGATAAATTTAAATAAATATATATATATATATATATATATATATAAATATGAAACATTTCTTTGCGATGATTAATATGTTTTATGTCATTAATATGTAAGCTCAATAGAAATATATGTGTGGGGGGGGGTAATTTTTCTTTTGTCGAAGTTCCCAGAAAGCGAGATACATCCTTCCTGGAGACCAATGCTTGATATCTTGATGAGAATCGAATATTTCATTGAAGAGTAAATAAATAAGTTGAGAACATAATAATTTCTATCCAAATTGACCATTTAAATATTTTAAATTTGTATAAAATATGTTATAGTATACCTTTATTGTAGTCTCTTAGCCTTAATAGATCCCAGAACGAGAACTCATCTAGTATGGTGGAATGTCTAGCTTCGTATTGTAACTTGACGTAAACGACACGTGTGTCTGCCATACCAAGTAGATTTTACTTGGACCAGGAATGCTACGTTATTTTTATATTTAGTCAGAGTTTACTTGTAGGTAAAAATGAATCTTCATACCCGGTTGTCCTTACACACGAGGACAGTCACTAGTAGGTATTCAAGTTATCTGTGTTTGTGTGTGTTGGTTGGCCCATTCTTTCAGTTTTCTACAATAGAAGGTCTTATATATTTGTATGTGTCTGTGTGTGCAAACGTCGCAGAAACAACAAAAAACGACAATGAGCTACTAGAAAGCATTACTGGATCAGTGCTAAGTCAATCACTGGAGTCGCAGTTTCGAATCTCATTAAACACATTTTGGGTCATCGCACTGGTAATAATGATTTTTTCGCTTAGCATGTACGAATTACTTCCCTTTAGAAGTGATGTAATGTGTTCTTGTATTAATATTGAAAGGATAAAAAATTATTCAAACGGCTAATTATATTTGCTTCATTTAATATACAGTTTTTGTTGTTTTTTTTTAAAAAGGAGGCCATTCGAGGATAAAGGTTAATGAGTGTATAATAGTCAATTGGAAAATGTCGTAGTAATCGTTAGTAGTGGGAGTTGGGTAAGTTGGGTTTCTTAAGGGGACGACTCATCAAAACCTTGTTCACGTTGGACTTGAAGAAGGCCATATTGTAATAAGTTGGAAAGTACGAAAATGGAACAGAGTTCCACAAGCGTGTAGTTCTAAGAAAGATACTTTGTTCATGGAATCTACGTTTAAGTTTAAGCACAGATAAAGAGTGGAGGAGATTATTGACAGCGGTTTCAGATGGACGAGTGTTTTTCGTGAAATTCAGACAACTGGGACCATAGATTGGAGCTCAAGCAAGCACTTGCCATGAAAATAAGATAAAGCAGAGAGAGGCTCGTAATGTCTCTGCAGGGAAAAGAAAAGGGCATCCCCCAGTGGCCTACAAAGTCTATTTTGAACTCTGTCAGGGCAGGATAAATGCTTTTAGGAGCTCATGCGCAGAGGTAACAGTACTCTATTCTTGGACGTATTTGGCTCTTATACAGGTAGGGAATTGCATCATCAGTGAGATATCTACTGAAGTAGTAGAATGAACCCCATCTTTTTCTAGCAGCCTCGGCAACAGATTTGACGTACGTGTTCCATCTCAGTAAAGGTCAGATCTTAAAACATGGAGCCATCCCAAGACGAGAGCCAATCATTTCAATTGATGCCATATTGGGATCAGGGCGTTGATGATGGAAAGATCGAAGCTTGGTTTTATAAGAATTAATCTCTCGATTTGTCGCATAGCTGTTGAATTAGCCGTTTGTCTGGAACACCGGCAAATAATTCAAAATGGCTCCTGTCTGCCAGATAATTTCAGTACGAATTAAATTAATATTCGATTCGATTGGATTCGATGCCCCTGTTCAGTCTCAAAAGAATAGATACCACACGATAAATTGTGAGGCTAGTATTGCACAATTCCTAACCAAACCTCTCCTAAATCGACACTGCTTGAGTCCAATGGCAAGGAGGAGTGTCAAATGACTGAAAACAATGCCGACAAAAGTGGAGAGTACATCCAGCACTTGCAATTCCTAAATGTTCCCCCATTTTAGTTCAACGTTGCTTAACTTCCGTGATTTAACTATCTATCTATCTATCTATCTATATATATATACATATATATATATATATATATATATATATATATATATATATATATCAGAACAAGTAGTTAATAAAACATGTTAAAAAACACTTTGAAAAAGAGTTTAAAAAAACATTTAATTTTAGAAAGGAGGCACAAAATAAGTGTATAGTCCTTAATCCGCGGAGTTTCGAAGAAATACTTTCCTTCTAATCAGAGGGTACGATTTAGCAAAATGCGGGATCGGATTTTGCTTGCAAAAGTATTTGATGATAGATATACAGGGTGACCCCAAAAAAAAACAGAGGAAATTCAATTGTTTTTTTCTGAGCGTTTTACAGTCAACGGAGAAAAAAGGCCAAAGACCCTAGTGTTTTCATGTGATCTTTTGAGTATAGTAAACTAGTTATGACCAAAGTTTCGTTTCATCCAGACAAAACACTAAGAAACAGGGCCTAATTTGAATTAGGGCCCGTTTTTGTTTTGTCACATATATAAATATATATATATATTACTCCAAACAAGGCATAATGCCACTTTGAAGTAGAGGGTTACTATCGGGGGCATAATTTGCAGGGGCATTATGAAGGGAGATGAGCAGCAATATGTTTGTTCACATTACACTTGAACTTCTGCATGTCAGTACAGTTGGGAAAGCAGAATCCCAGAAGGGAGTCCAAAGACTTGCAGTTCTTGGGAAGAAACTATTGAAGTAAAATGCTTTCTTACACCTAGAGATCTCTACTGTAAAGGTGTGGGACTTAGTATCTTGTCGGGTTTGTTGGGGGTAGTCACATTGAGGAGGTACAAGTGCTTGCAGTTTGTCAGAACATTCACCATTAAAGTATTTGTAGAACAGGCATAAGGATGCAACATTTCGTCGATGGATGATGACAGTTTAGGACCTATCAGGTTGGCGAGTCTCTTTTGAACCTTGTCCAGGAGTGAGAGACAAGTAGCAGATGCACCAGCTCAAATGTGACAACAATACTCCATACATGGGCGAATGGTGGTCTTAGAGATGTACAGGATACTTTCAGGCGTAATTAGCTTTCTCAACATCAAGTCTGTTGCCAAGGTCGCTGGAAAGATGGTGGGATCCTTCTACGGCTCCAGAAGATATCTCACTACTGATGCAATTCTCTGTCTATATAAAAGCCAAGTACATTCAAAGATGGAATACTGCTGCCATATCTAGGCAGGAGCTGCTAAAAACAGCCTATCCTGCCTTGACAGAGTCCGAAATAGACTTCGTGGCTTAGTGGGGGATGCCCTTTTCTCTTCCCTCCAACCTCTCTCCCACAGAAGAGACGTTGCAAGCCTATCTTTGTTTTATCGTTATGTCCATAGCAGGTGCTCGTCTGAACTCCAATCTCTTGTCCCTTCGCTAATCTTTTACGAAAAACACTCGTCTAGCTGAATCCACTGTCAAAAACTTTCCCCACTCTTTATCTATGCCTAAATCAAAACGTAGATTCCATGAACAAAGCTTCTTTCTTCTTCGTCTGTGGAACTTCCGTCTGCCTGCTTCCCACCTGACTACAACCTGGTTGTCTTCAAGTCCAACGTAAACAAATTCCTGATGAACCGCCCCCTTAAGTAGACACTTTATTAAATCTCCACAGTAACGCACTGTACTTACAATAACCCTTATCCCTGAGTGGCTTCCGGGACTTGATAAGTGGTGACCATCTTATAAATAAAAAAGAGAGCCCACCTTCTTTGGAGCAGCCTTGGCAATGCTCTCAATATATATATTCCAGTTCATGTTCCCTGTAAATGTTAGGCCGAGGAGTTTAAAAGAAGTATTTTCAGGCAATATGTTCTTGGCCATTGCTATTGGTGGTATGGAAGGTTTCTTGTAGTTATTGAAGGAAAAAGGTTTAGCCTTGGCAGAATGGAATGTGACCATCCATTTTTGTCCCCATTCCACTACAGATTGGAGGCCATCCTCTAGTGTTTCTGCCATTTCCTTAGATATGTGTCCATTTGTTTTCCCCTCATGCCTGTTATAAAGAGTGGTGTCATCGGCAAATATACCCATCCCCGAAACAATTTTATCAGGGAGGGCATTTATGAATATCAGGAATAATAAAGGTCTAAGGATAGACCCCTGAGGTACTCCCGCATTTATATCATATTGTTTAGATGTACAATATATCATATTGTTTATATATATATCATAATTTTCATTATCGTTGTTATTATTAGTAGTAGTAAAAAAAAGAAAAAAAATACTTTTTATTGGTTATTAGTATTATTACTATTATTACTATTATTATTATTACTAGTAGTAGTAGTAGTAGTAATTGTGGTATGTTTTTATTATTACTGTAGCTGTAATGGTAGGTGTTGTTTTTTTTTTTTTTGCTGTCATTGCTGTTGTTATTGTTGCTGTTATTAATGCAACCGATATTAATGTTGCCATTATAATTGTAGATTTTATTTCTATCGTTGGTGGTAATGGTAATGGTAATAGTGGTGGTGGTGGTGGTGGTGGAGGAGAAAGGTCAGGAGGGAATCTTTAACCTTTGTATGGAACCCTGTTAGAGATGATGTCTCAATAAAACTTTCGAAGGTGGTGTAACCTAAAATTCACTAACCCCAGGGAGAATATATATATATATATGGAATTTATATATATATATATATATATATATATATATATATATATATATATATATATAGGTCACAATATTGAAAATAATGATGTGAATGAGGCTGGAACATCTTGCGATGGTTTCATGTCCGACAAGTGTCCCATTGGTCAACAGGGCGGGTCCTGTCATCATCATACAACTGTTCAAAATTCTGCGGATTTGGCTAGATATAGGGGAAGTGAGAATTGCCAGAGAAGGGAGTTGGAACAGGAAATGTCAAAAAATCATGGACGGATGAGGAAAGAAGAGTACTATGGGAATGCTTTGTAAGAAGTGGAAGTACCAAATCTGGTGGATATATCTGAAAAGTAAAGGAAGAATGGGAATCGAGAGGAGGGGGGGGGCTAGAAGTGTCGTGAGTTTGGTATCCCAGTTAAAACAAATCAAAAATAACAACCTACTTTCAGTGATTGCAAGAGAGGAGATTGAACGGATGGTTAGGACTGGTGAAAGAACTGAGAGAGTGGAAGTGCAGAAGGGAAATGTAAGCGATGATGGGAGGCGGACAACTGAGAAGGAATGGAATCCTATGGTTAGGGGAAGTGATGGGAGGGAGTTTGAAGGATCTAAGGTAGATGAAATCATTGACTTTGAGACAATGAAGCCAGTGAAAGGAGAGGATGTACGGAGAAGTGGTGATGAAGTTCGAGCTGAAATTTCTGTAGAAAAAGAAGAACTTCAGAAGTTAAGAGAGGTTCTTCTTAGAGACGATATCATAGAGATTCCAAGTATGAAGAGTAGTGATAGGCGGAAGGTGAAAAGCGAGGTAAAAATAGCTCAGGGAGTAATTAATAACATCATAAGAAAGAACATATCGATTACGGAACTTAACGGGCTTCTGTATGCAGCGTCATACGTTATTGTGAATCGTCTTGGCTTTATACAGAAGAAAAAGAGAGAAATGAAGGATAGAAGGCCACACTGGCAGAGGCGGCTTGAAGAAAGTATTAAACGGTGGCGGAATCGAAGAAATAAGAAAATGAGTTAAACTAGGACAGAAAGATACGAGCTTGAAAGGAGATATAGATTGCTGGAAAGGGGAACCATGAGCGTTCTAACAATGTTGAAAGAGAAGATCCACACTGATGGTATGAAAATTAGGAACTTTGTTGGAAAAAGTGTTGCGTTTCGGCAGAACAACCTTTTCCGGAACAATCAGTCTCAGCTGTATAAAGAATTAAATGGTAGTAAACAGGCTGGAAATAGCAACACTCCAAATGCAAAAGATGCAAGGAAGTTCTGGAGTGGGATTTGGTCCGTCGAAGGGCGATATAATGAGAAGGTTAGCTGGTTAGGAGAGGTCAGAGTAAAGCTATCAGAAATGCAGCAGATGAAGAACGTTAAGATAACCCTCGATTACGTTAAGGCTGGCATACGATGGATGACAAACTGGAAGGCACTTGGTCCAGATGGAGTGATGGGCTTCTGGTTTAAACAGTTCCCATGCCTTTATCAACCTGCTCTGCAAAGGGTTGTAGAGTCGGGAGATGTCCCTGATTGGTTTGTGAAGGGAAGAACAACACCGATTAGGAAAGATCCTGCAAAAGGAACAGATGCCAATAATTATAGACCAACTACATGTCCTCCATTGATGTGGAAACTGTTGACTGGAATATTTGTGGAGAAAATTCATGAACATCTTGAGAGTAATTGTGTTTTTCTGACGAACAAAATGGGTGCCGGAAAGGCTCGAGAGGTACTAAAGAGCAACTACTAATTAATAAAGCAATAATGCAGGATGGGAAGAATAAGAAGAGAAATCTGAGCGTAGCATGGATCGATTGCAGAAAGGCTTATGATATGGTTCCTCATTCATGGATACTTCAAACACTATTGATGATGAATTCCCGTTATGTATGAATTTTAAATGTAAAGACTCAAAATTGGCTGAGTAGTTTGCTAGACACTGCAACAGTCAAATCTTTTGAACTTTTACCTCTTGAATTTTCCACCATACAAACATACATACACACATTTATATATTGGTAGCTCAAATTTTCGACCCAAACCGATTAAAAAGCTTGCCCTATCTCTGATTACCATTTATGTACAATTTCAAATGTTAAGACCAGAAATTGGTAAAGACTGCAGAGGTAAATTTTTTAAACTTTGACCCCAATGTTAACCCCTTAACATTTATTTATTTTTTTGCGTAAATTAAATTAACACGTTTGATCCATGTCCAAGTAACCTACATTGAAAATTTTAAGTGTTCAGACCCAAAATTGTCGGAGGACTTTGGTAGAGTTTTCAAAGATCAAATCGCTGAACTTTGACCCCTTCAAAGACGAGTTTTTGGCGGAAAAATGATTACAAAGATTTTCCGAAATCTCAATACCCTTTACGTCAAATATCGAGTGTGTAGACTGAAAATTGACAGAGTTCTTTTGTAGGGAAATGTACATACACACACACACAGACATGTTCACTTTTACACACATACACACACACACATACACACACATCATATGATGATTAAATCACTCTGACAGGCGTTTAAAAAACATTTTAAAAAAAGAATAAATGTTTAAATTTCAACATTATTTCACGCGGTTTACGGTGGCCGAATGGATGTGGCCCTTGATAATAAAGACAGACATGACTTCTGTTGCTGGGTTTGAATCGTTACACTCTGCACTTATGATTCTCGAAAGGGTGAACCACTAGTGTTTCTAGGTAATTAATAGTTATTATAGTAAATAGTTATATAAATATATATATGTCTCTGTGCTTTGTGTGCAGTGAAATTACAGGAGTATATATATGTATATATACATATATATATATATATATATATATATAGTTAGTAATTTATAAAATATATATGGCGATTAAGCTACACTGAATATTCTGCGTTTCATCCAACTATAGGATTCGTCAGGCTTATGCGCGAATTCTGTCGTTGCTTCTTGTTTTTATACATGTTGAGGATTACTAGTTGGCCAATCAGCTTTCTAGTATCCACCGCGCCCCTTCCTACCAGCCAATGGGCATGCATTTTATCAAACAAAGGATATGTTTTAGATCTAGGTTAGTGGTTTTAGGTGGCCGTTCTGCTTTTCTTTTTTTTTTTTGCTACTCCAATTTACGTAAACCCTAAGTCCAACCACCCACCATCAATTATAAAACATATTCCTAACTCGATCGTAAGTAGACTCAGTAATAACTCAAGCGATGAAAATGCATTTAACAGGTCATCCAATATTTACGAAACAGCCCTAAAAAACAGTGGATACAAAAATATAGATATCAAATATAAACAACAAAACACCAACAACTATAATAAAATTAAAAACAGAAGAAAAAGAACTATAATTTGGTATACGGCCCCATACAATCAAATGTTAAAAACAAAACTTGGCAAGAAATTTCTAGATCTTATTGAAAAACACTTTCCCGCAACCAACCCCTTACACAAAATCTTCAATAAAAATACCTAGAAGTTATCTTACAGTTGTTGCGAAAATTTAGAGATGATAATTAAGGCACATAATAACAAAATACTAAATGAAAACAATGTAAACAACAACAAAATAAACAATAAAAAAGTAGACACCAGGACAGAAATAAAAACAACACTAGCAGAAATAATAATAATAATAATAATAATAATAATAATAATAATAATAATAATAATAATAATAACAAACCAACCCCGGACAAGTACAACCATACCATAAATAAAAATACTAATAACGGACAAGATAAATGCAATTGTAGACACCGCACACTTTGCCCAGTCCAAAACAAATGTCTAACAAAAAGCGTAGTCTATCAAGCAACAATATTTGCAAAAGAAAACCCGAATAACAAAAAATATTACATAGGCATGACTTCCTTAGATTTCAAAACCCGATACTATGACCACAAAAGCACATTCAAAAATAAAAAAACACCGTATAAAAACAACACTAGCGAATAAATACTGGGAACTCAAAGAAAGCGGACATTCGCCGGTAGTCGAATGGAAAATAATAAGACAAGCTACCACATGCAGACATTTAGACGACCCATGTAAATTATGCCTCCATGAAAAATTTTCTATCCTGTACTTTAAAGATCCTCAAAATCTATTAAACTGTAGGCGGGAAATAGCAAACAACTGTGTTCACAAAATAAAACTCACTCTAGGATAGCGATACAAAATAGCTTTAAAACTAACAATAACAATAGAAAACAAACAAATAAACATGAATATACATAAACGATCACACGCATATGTGTATATATATATATATATATATATATATATATATATATGCATTATTGTGTACACATAGGTATATTTATATGTATAAAAAAAAGCAGAACGGCCACCTAAAACCACTAACCTAGCTCTAAAACAGATCCTTTGTTTGATAAAATGCATGCCCATTGGCTGGTAGGAAGGGGCGCGGTGGATACTAGAAAGCTGAGTGGCCAACTAGTAATCCTCAACATGTATAAAAACAAGAAGCAACGACAGAATTCGCGCATGAGCCTGACGAATCCTATTGTTGGATGAAACGCAGAATATTCAGTGTAGCTTAATCGCCATATATATTTTATAAATTACTAACTAGCTCTACTACGTATTGAGCCCTTTTGAAGTAAATACTTAAAGTTTACGCATAAATCTATACTTTCGTATCGTAAATTTATGTGAATAAATGAAATAGTTATATATATATATATATACATATATAACAGTAGTCTATATATATATATATATATATATATATATATATATATATATCAGTGGCGACTCTAGCCTATTATTGCTACTCGTGCCCCCCTGCCCTCTGTAAACTTCAGTTCCCAACCCATGGTCCGTGGACCCAAAATAAGTGATCATAGTTGCTATTGCGTGACTCTCCGTTGTATAGCACAGATTGTCTAACGTACCATGCCAGTATCAATCCATGATTGTCCTGATTAAGACGTGAAAAGCAAGCAAGGCCAACAATAGAGTTTTTCCTCAGATGTACTCACACATAACCAGTCAATGTCATTAAACCATTTGGATTGGAACAAACGAGTTCTAACCTTATTCACAAATAAATAGTTGAGCGCCCAACTTTGATATTTTCTTGCTTCTGGATACATTTCTCTAGCCAAACGATCTATTTATTAATCCATTTTTAATAACATTGACCGATTTATTGGTCGTGGCGGGCACAAGTGGCACTAGTCCCATCCCCGCCCCTGATATATATATATATATATATATATATATATATATATATATATATATATATATATATATATATATATATATATATAACTGTTATTTCACTGCACACAAGGCACAGAGCCATAGATACTATTTATAGATTTCGGTAGCTTGAATTTTTGCCTGTCAGTGCATTCAGGGAAGCAGGTGTCTGGGAGGGAATTCCAAAGTGCAGCAGTCCAAGGGAAAAGCTATTCGAGTAGAAGGTTTTACGGCACATAGGTATATCTACAGTGTAGGGATAAGATTTTGTTGCTTGTCGCGTTTGTCGAGGATACATAGATAGGTATAATGATAGATATTTGTACATGTGTGTACTTACTGTTGTGTAAAATTTCCAATAATGTCAGTTTCTTTCTATCTTCATCTCAATCGCTCCATCCTCACCTTCTCTAGCTTTTTTTCGTTCTTTTACCCTCTATGTCTCTATGTCTATCTCTATATCTATATGTCAAACACATTCTCTTCCTCTCCTTACCCGTCTAAGTGCCTACCTATATATATATATATATATATATATATATATATATATATATATATATATATATATATATATATATATATATATATATTGTCTGTTCGTCTTAATTTACTTCTCAATTCAAAAAAATAAATAAATAAAAATAGAAAAATAGACAGGAAGAAAGAAAAAAAGTTCCATAGACATATCTTCAAATTCTTGGCAAGAGACCTCGAATGTCATCATAGGCGCCAGAATCGGCAATATTGTACATGCCCTCCCTCGTAACTCCAACCCCATTTACACTCAACTATCGACATCGCCCAGCCCTTTGTCAAGATCGTCGTTAGACCCATAACAGATCCCGTTCCAAAACAGAAACCCCGGGGGGGCATATGAACCCCACCCACAACATCACTGTTGAAGTTTTTTTTTTCTCCCGTTATTATTTCCTCGTCGTCGTCGTTTTCTTCTTCTTCTTCTTCTTCTTCTTCTTCTTCTTCTTCTTCTTTATTTCGGTATTGATGTTATGCGGTGGTAGTGATGGGGTGGGTATGGGGTTATTGCTAATTTACCAACCTCGACGACGAAAAACCGTTAAGAGAACCAAATTTCGTTCAAAGGAATATTCGATACAAAGCGTTGTAGATAAAACCATTGATTAAATTGAGTCTTTATTTATTTATTTATTTACTTGTACTCGTGGAATAAAATATAGTAAACATCGTACTTCGTCATTTGTAAACTAAAAATGAGTACATTGCACACACACATATACACATACACACCACACACGAATGCGGGTGTACTAGCAAAGCAAGCAAAGATGTTGGACGAAAGTCAAAGATGACTTTGGTCCGATATTCGAGGTCAGTAACCGGTGGTGTTGCCTTGATGAATCGTATCAAGACGAAACACCTATGTATATATGTATGCACTAGACGTTTTAACCTGTTAAAAACGAGCAAAAGTTGTAGGCCGTTGACTTAGAATTAATACGCTGTGCAAAATTATGTTTGAGAAAATATATAAACAAAACCTATCTTACAATTTTGCTCAAATATATAAGTAAGCAATTTTGAAGAATAGCGGAAGTATTGTGTCCACTATGTGCTTCCATACCTCAATTTACAGACCTGTCGGCGAGTTTGAGAGTTAGGGTCAGGTATTATGCATATATCCGATTTTTAACACCGATACCTACGCTATAGTTTTAACGTGTATTTCATTACATAGGGAAACAATTATTTGTTACATACTTGTGTTTTCACCAATTTTGAATTCTGTAAAGTATTTTATTTAATCTTCTTTTATGGGCTGATTCTCATGATTGCGCACACGTAAACTTTTTCTGGGGGGAGACACATTTGTACATGAGATCCCTCCGCAATATTCTTTAAAATGACGACTTTTAAAGGTTTTCGACTATGCTGATAGAGAAAATCTCATTCAAATTTGCGGAGACAAGTACATATAAAAATCTGTATCATACATTGTAATTTACAAGCTGCCTGGTTTGTCTGCACGCGCGATAAACAAATCTACTTGTCTCCTACCGACATCCCCCCCATTTTTTAGCATTTTCGAGTGGGAGTGCTGACAACGATTATCACGGTTAGATTTAGGGGAATTATTTTTCCACCTTGCTCCACAAAAAAGAGGGTTGTCTACTTCAAAAGCCGTTCTTTACGTGGGGATGTTATGAATGTCTATTCTGAACTCCGTTCTTATGATGAGGAGCTTGGTTGTGTCTATTCCGAAAGCCGTTCTTAACATGTAAATACTTAAAGTAGTGAAGTGAAAAAAGTTATAATTATTTTGTTTTACATGTTAAAAAATATGGCATGAAACTGGAATTTAATTAAATACTATTGGTGGAAGTCTTGAACAACAAACGGAACCTGCAAGGACAGCTACCACTGATTACATCACTCTAAACAGTTAATATACAGTGAGAATCCCTAACTTCTAAAACTTCTCTTTTTATTTTCCATTATTATTTTAATGGACACTGTTTCGTAATTTTATTTATTCATACTTATTTACGCATTCCTGTAATTGCTTTATATATATATATATATATATATATATATATATATATATATATATATATATATATATATATATATATATATATATCATAATTTAGGAATTTCAATATAGTAGTTTTATTGTATGCAAGACAAAGAATACAGTATAGTAAAATATATTTTCTTAACCCATGAGTTTTCGATGTTTATTCATCTCCTCGGGGGAAAAATATTTGCAAATATTATAAAAGGTTTGTACCTGATTTGCTAAAGGTAATAAACATAGAAAATTAAATTAAATGTTTTTAAAATTTTTTAAATCATTTCAGCAACATAGAATAAGGGAAATCGGATATTGATGCAGCAAAAAAAGGATATTGAACTTCAAATCGAAAGTGTAATGTAATGGATGTTCTTGGTAATCGGCAGGTAGAAAGATCCAACGCGACCAGTTGTCTATGCATCGAGACGAGACGCAGAAAGCTATATGCATAATAACACACGCAAAACAGCCTATTCATACATATAAATTAGTATATATATATATATATATATATATATATATATATATATATATATATATATATATATATATATATATATATAAAATGAAAATTACAATTGACTTTACCAAAATGATCCAAGATGGTAAAATTAAAGTAAATTATAAATATTAAAGAATAATTATTTATAAAGTTATCTCAGCCAGATAAAAAAGCTCGATAAAACCAAATAGGAAATAGAGCTTATAATATGAGCAAACAGTTAATAAAGTATGTTAAAATCACTTTGAAATTAGTTAAAAACATATTTAATCTGAAGAGGAAACACTAAATAAATGAATAGTCCTTAATCCGCGGAGTTTCGGAGAAATACTTTCCTTCTCATCAGAGGGTAGGAATTAACAAACTGCGGGATTGGATTTTGCATGCAGAAGTATTTGATGAGACAACAAGTAAATCAAAGATCTTACTTGAAAACAAAAAAAAAAGTGAAGCAGACGGAATATGGTAAATAAAAAGGTGATTACACATGAATGGATAGTCTGGTGGAAGATAAAAAAATCCAGTGACGGTAAAATCCAAATGTAAAACTTCAAAAAAGTTAAAAGAATTTCCATTTGTACAAGTAAAATCCAAGAAGATCTCGTAAATGGAAGAAGATTGTCCATAATAATTCAAAGGCAGAAATCCATGGCATAATTCACAAAAATGTTTACAAGGGGAAAAAGAAAAGATTCCAATAATATTAATAGAAGAAAAATCAGATATGCTTTTCACTCAACTTCCGAAACTCCGCAGATTAAGGACTATCCATTTATTTAGTGTTTCCTTTTCAGATTAAATATGTTTTTAACTCATTTCAAACTGTTTTTTAACATATTTTATTAACTGTTTGCTCATATATATATATATATATATATATATATATATATATATATATATATATATAAATGTTTACATATGCATCTTCATATGAATAAATATCTAAATAAATACAACCTATATATGCATATCTAGTCATACATATGTGCTTACATAAACATACACGCACTTAAGACATCACAAAAATATAAATAAAAATGTACATATAAACAAATCTAAAATAAAAATACAAAATAAAAATAAATGCCTATTATTTAATTATAAAACTTTCTCAATTGCTACGTGTTAATATAGTATACATGCAAATCCGTATATATATATATATATATATATATATATATATATATATATATATATATATATATATATATATGGAGAAAACAATGCTTAATAGGTACTATCCCCAAAATTTCAAGTATTCTTGTACAGGGTTTTGTCAAGACAACCTGATATAAGGACACGTTTCCTTACAAGTAAACTTTGATTAAATATTAAAAATCACAGAGTTCAGCTCGGTATTGCAAACTCGTACTGACTTTTATGAAAATGGTGCACCTTCTACAAGTGATGTTATCTCATGTAACTGTACGAAGCCGAATACTCCATACTCCACAAGGCTAGAAGAATTCTTGTCCTGGAACCCAGTAAGACTCCCAGATCACAAGAAAGGTATTATATAAAATATTTAATTGGTCAATTTTGAAGAGGAAAATTATGTTCTCAACTTCTTTACTAACTCAGTGTTTGAGGGGTAAAATGGAACTTTTATGGAATATTCGAATATCTATGCATCTTACACAGAGATCAAGTGTTAGACCCTAGAAAGTGTCCCCTTGATTTCTACGAAAATAAACCAATATATATATATATATATATATATATATATATATATATATATATATATATATATATATATATATATATATATAATATTTTGATTGCAGAAATTCCCCTCTGAGCCAAAGTACCGTAAGTTTGCAACAACAGATGCCACATACAAATTCGATACATCTACCCTGATAGCCACCATCTTATGTAGCTTATGACCACCATTTCTGCTACATTCACTTGTGATAATAAGATGCTACATTACATCCAATGAGCAACATCACAATCGCCATATCTACAGAGGAAAACGTTCCTTTTTTTCTCTCAGTATTTAGTGCTACTAGCGCTACTACTTGAGACCGGGTCAAATTCTATATTTACCTACTATACTATGCTTTCACCGCCATTAACTGGTTATTACATACATACACATAACATAATCTTTCCATTTCCCGTTTCAAAAATAAAAAATTGCTCTGATTGTCGTCCCACTCTACAAATTACAATCGTGCTGAAAAAAAAACTAAATTAAACATATTAACCGATTTTTGTTGCACTCTACAGGTTACAATTGTGCTGAAAAAAACACAAACAAAATTAAACATATAAAACGATTAGCGTCGTTAGATACAGAAAAAAATACAATTGTTGTTTATTTTGTGAGTAAATTTTTACATTAGCTCCACCTCCACAATTTTCGTAATTTTAGTAAATAATTATTTTTATATATATATATATATATATATATATATATATATATATATATATATATATATATATATATATATATGTATGTGTATATATATATATATATATAACATGGGGTTCATCACTTATCAAACCCCGGAAGCCACTCGAGGATAAGGGTTATTTTGTGTACAATAATCAATGGGATAATATCGTAGTGATAATTGGTATTGGGGATTTGATAAAGTATCTTACTTAAGGGGATTATTAATCAGGAATTTGTTTATGTTGGACTTGAAGACGTCCAAGTTGTAGTCAGGTTGGAAACAAGCAAACGGAAGACAATTCCACAGGCGTGCACTTCTCAGAAAAAAGCTGTTCATGGAATCTACGCTTTGAATTAGGCACAGATATAGAGTGGGGGAAATTACTGATAGTGGTTTTAGCTAGACAGGTGTTTATCATGAAGGATTGGCGAGGGGGGATCAGAGATTGGAGTTCAGACGAGCACTTGCCATGGAAATAACGATAAAACAAAGACGCTCGCGACGTCTCTTCTGTGGGAGAGAGGTTGCAGGGAAGAGAAGAGAGCATCCCCCACTAAGCCACGAAGTCTATTTTGTACTCTGTCAAGGCAGGATAGGCTGTGTTTGGAAGCTCCAGCCCAGATGTGGCAGCAGTACTCCATATTTGGACGTACTTGGCTTTTATCCAGATAGAGAATTGCGTCAGTAGTGAGATTTCTGAGGCGGTAGAAGGATCCCACCATTTTCCCAGCGGCCCGGGCAACAGACTTGATATAAGTGTTCCATTTCAGATCAGGAGTAAAGGTCAACCCCAGGAGCTTGTCAAAATATAAAGCCTCCCCAAGACGAGAGCCATCCGTTTCAATTGATGCTAGATGAGGAACAGAGCGTTGATGAGATAAAGATAGGAGCTTGGTTTTAGATGCATTGAAAGTAAGCAGCAATCTCCTCCCCCACTGAACCACGCGCTCAAGATCAGAGGAGAGGGAATCAGGGGAAGTTTTGTCATTTACTGCCTTTGATGTGTTGCCGTAGATAGTCGTGTCATCAGGATAAATGTCAACGAATGAGTTAATTATGTGTTTTGGGAGATAATTGATGTAGATCAGGAAGAGAGTTGGGCCTAGGATGGACCCCTGGGGGACTCCAGCATTAATACTGTGGGCCTCTGATTGCTGCCCATCAACCACTACTCTTATGAGCCTATCAGAGAGAAATGATTTAATGATAGAGATAACATTTCCAGTTATACCGTAGCTGGAAATCTTGTGAAGTAGGCCCTTATGTCATACCTTATCGAAGGTATTTGATTTGTTAAGAGCAATTTCCCTAGAAATGAAGCCTTTGTCAAGAAATTCACTAATCCTATGGGATATAACTGTTAGCACATCAGCTGTAGATCTAGCAGATCGGAAATCATATTATCACTAAGGAGGTTATTTCTGCTAATGTGGTTGACTACTTCTTTATTTAATATGGATTCCAGTAACTTACTCATGACACACAAGAGAGTTATTGGTCTGTACTGAGAGGGAGATGACTTATCACCTGAGTTCTTTAATACAGGGCATACTGACGGGGTTTCCAGGGAAAGCACTTCTCCTTAAGGCAACGCTTAAACAGTTTTGTAAGTATGGGGGCAAGTTCTGGTCGAAGCTTTGTCAACACTATAATTGGAATGCCGTCTGGGCCAGTTGCTTTACTGGAATCAAGGTTCTTTATAAGTTGGGCGACCTCACGCACAGATATTTGTATGTTGGATAGTGTGTTGTCTGTTGTAGGAGGAAATACGGGGAATTGATGCCCTTGGGCGCAGAGGGTAGTGTTAGCTGCAAAGTTCTTGGCGAATAGTTTGGCCTTGTCTGATGCTGAGGAGATGACCTCAGATCCATTGATGATGGTTGGGATAGAATGCTTCTGTTCAGGATGCTGTTTGCTATTTGCCAAAACTGGTGGGAACCAAGCCGCTGCTCAGCTACTTTGGATTTGACGGACTGAGCATATAGGTCTCTTGCATTTTTTATTACTCCTTTACAGTGGTTGCTGGCAGTTCTGAAGGCAGCTTTAGTCTCAGTACATCTATTACGTTGGTAGCTATGGTAAAAGTGATTTCTGTGCGCAATGGCAGCAGCACATTCTGGGGAGAATCATGACTGGCTGTGAGGTTTTTGTTGAAATTTTTTGGATGGTATGAATCGGTCTATGCTTACAATTAACCATTCGGTCAGGTATGATACTATAGAGGATACATCCTTTTTAAACATGGAATGCAGAGGTAGATCAGATATGAATATACGGAAGCTATCCCAGTCAGCCATAGAGTATTGATATACAGTACGGTGGAGAGGTACATGTGAAGCTTCCTCCCGATTATTCGCGGAGAGTCCCCAACTAGGGTAGGCAATCAATCGATTTGAGTGAAAAAATTGAGGATTTCCATGGCAATAAAAATTGTTGAAACAATTATTGATCATCATTTAATCGCGGTAACGTCGAGTCTTCCTAGTTGTAATATATATATATATATATATATATATATATATATATATATATATATTCATCGTCTCCTGACACGCTATATATATATATATATATATATATATATATATATATATATATATATATATATATATATATATATGTTGCATGTGATAACTAATGGCTACACATATGCAAACATGTTTCAGTGACCACCCTGCCAGGGAAAATCACCTCATCAGGCCAAGAATATCCACGAGAGTATCCGTCAAAAACATTACCTCTTTTTATAATTAAAACCAACTCTGTCAATTTTTAGTCGACAGACACGAAATTTGATATAAAGGGCACTGAAATTTGGGAAAATCTTTGGGATCGGTTTTCGGCCAGAAATCTGGCTGTAAAGGGGTCAAAGTTCAACGATTTGACCTTTGAGAACTCTACAAATTCCTTCGCCAATTTGGGGTCTAAACACTTGAAATTTTAGATATAGGTTCCTTGGACATGGATCTAACTTAATAACTTGATTTGAGCCCAAAACATAAAATGTTAAGAGGTCATAATAGGGGTCAAAGTTTTGACCGTTTTTGTTTTGTTTTTTTTTTGTTTTTTTGTTTGTTTGTTTTTTTGTTTTTTTGCTCAGCATACACCTCCAAACACCCCGGCAACGCCGGGCACCCATGCTAGTATATATATATATATATATATATATATATATATATATATATATATATATATTTCATTTACTCACATAAATTAATATAAGAAGATATAATTTGATGTGTACATTTACTTCAACAGTCCTCTATACATAGGTAGAGCTAGGTAGTAAGTTATGAAATATATCTTCCAATTAAGCTGCACAGAATATTTCGCGTTTCATTCTCGTGAGAGTTCTTCAGGCATCATTTCCAAAAATTCGACCGTTATATTGGTACCATTCCCGTTTTCGTAGCTCTTAAACGTTTTAGTGTTTTAGTTTAAAAAATAGGAGGTTTTACTTCCGCAATGACCCTCGTACGTTCATTAGAAGTGTTCCAAGTTCTTCATATCCAAACATTTGTTTGAAAATGATTAAATAACTATATTCATCTCCAGAAAGTAACTTCTTTTATAAAAAATATCTATGAACCTATATATGAAAATGTCTGTGTGTGTGTCTGTCTTTCTGTCTGTGTACACTTCCCTACCAAATAACACACTCGAGAAGGGGTATTGACATTTGGGGAATATTTTTAATCGGTTCTCGACCAGAAATTTGACTTTTAAAGGGTCAAAGTTCAATTATTTGTCCTTTAAAAACTCTACTAAACTCCTCTGCCAATTTTGAGTCTAAACACTTGAATGTTTAGGCATAGATTACGTGGACATGCATCTAATGTTATAATTTGCTTTGAGCCCAAAACAACAAATTATTAAAATACACATAATTATAAATTACTAAATGAAATAAGAAATTTAAAAGAGAAGAAATAAATATCTTGACAGAACTCTCTCCTTTCAACTTCTTATAATCGAAGAAGTTACAAAAGTATATGGAAGGCTTGTTGGAAATAAGAAATAGGGGGGGAGTCTAGCAGCTTGAGCAAAAGAAGGTATCCTAGTAAAAAGGCTTCCGAGCATCAGTGGACCTCTACAGTAAAGGCGTATTGTTAAATAGATCCATCATGATCAAATCAAAGCTTAGAGTAAACGAATTCTGCGTCTTATCTATACAGTTTTATGTTTTAGACACATGGACTACTTAGCATCAATATATCAAGGCCCTGCTGGGGATCCACCATACATATTTTAAGAAGGTTTTTTAACATCAATTGACAATCATTTACACCAGGCAACTGTTTTACAATAAGCAGGGTTTTTTTATGAAAATTGTCATTCTTCTTTTTTTTTATTTTATTTTTTATTTTGTTCAAGCTAGAGATGGGGTATCCTCCCGGATTCCAGACATTCATCCATTATTTCACACATTTTAACCGAGGGAATTTTGTAAGAATCCAACCGTCCCGTAAGTGGTTCACCGGGTATATTATCCCGGTAGTTTATGAAATCCTATTTCATGAGTCTAGCTGTTCCTATAATTAACAGAATGATGAAGATTTTCCTAAGATTCCAATTTCTTTCTTCATTTCATGCATAAGATCTTGGTATTTCGTTTAACACAGCATCATTGGGGGCACTAACTTCTACCTTTGGTATGTGTCCTCTCTGTTTTATGAAATACTGTCTCTAGTTTGTTTCTGTAGTGTTTGCCTACAAGTTACAAGCTACATAGTTCACAGTTGCAAAACATATACTACACTGCAATCAAAGGAAAAAAAGTAATGTTAAAAGTACTCGTTTTCCACGGTTAGATATGTTAAGCTGGGAGGCTGGTTAGGATGGAAGCTGACAAGTTCTGTATGAGAAGTACAGCAAGGTAAGTGTCCATAAAACGAACTAAAGAGATATCTCGATTAAATCATCATGATAATCCGAAAAGCCTAAGCATAAAAGTCAAAGACTGGGAGATAATGATTCCGAAGCAAACAGCCTGGTGAGATCTTATCTAAGAGTTTTCACCAAAGTCAGTATCTGTACTTCATCCTTAGCATCCGAGCGACAACAAATCTCTCATATTTACAGCACTCTCGTCAGAACAATCTTATCATCATAATGGGCACCATTGTTATCAATACTACTACCACCACCATCATCATCATCATCATCATCATCAGCAGCAGCAGCAGCAGCAGCATGTCACTACTGGCTCAATCGATAGGAACCACTGTTACTTAGTCAATATAAATTGGTCCATCACTGCTTTCACCGTACCGAGAACATGTTCCATTGTCTGTCTGGGATTTCCACAAAGGCAGTTGTATGTTGTTGCTGGTATCTACCAAGCATTGCATATCACTTTACCTTATCGCAACAACTGTTACCACTGATATATCGCTAGCATCTATGGAATTTGAGTGGCAATAAATCTGCCCAAAATTCTACTGCTATCTCAACTTTCTCACGTTTATCATGAAGGTTGAGGATTGGGAGAAAATAATTCTGACGCGAAGGGTCTGATGAAAATAGGCCAATGGTATCTGGCAAATGTAATGCATGAGGCAGGATGCCTGAAATAGTCGATCAGAAAGTTCTTAATTTCAGCCCAAGCACGTGCGTAGTTCATATGGCAGGACCTGTCTATCGAGAAATGGCCTACTGATCCAGCATAAGGTCCAATTGCAGTAATCAACTATGCGAGCGTTAAGCATGAATATAAAATAACTATGCACAACTGAAAGCCATTGGACTCGTATTTCATAACTGCTGCAAGGCTTCTAAAAATAAATCTGATCTGTTGAGACATCTATGTGCCTATCCATAACCTGGTATCTTAAGATGACCTTCTTTGATTAAGAAGTAACAATTACTATATATATATATATATATATATATATATATATATATATATATATATATATATGTATGTATATATATATATATATATGTATGTATATATATATATATATGTATGTATATATATATATATATATATATATATATATATATATATATGTATATATATATACATTCTCTTTTTTCATTTAAGAATCAGCCATGATGAATAGTCTTTGGTTTTTTAATAAAGCAATCGTTCCGAAACATTAGCATGTTCAGTGTAGCAACTATATAATATTTGTCTATAGTAATAAAAATATTATATACATAACATTTATATATATATATATATATATATATATATATATAACTATTTCATTTATTCACATAAATTTACTATACAAAAGTATAGATTTATGCGTAAACTTTAAGTATTTACTTCAAAAGTGCTCATCGCCATATATATTTTATAAATTACTATATATATATATATATATATATATAATATAATAATATATTATTTATATATATAATATTATATTATATATATATAATAAAGTTGCTGAAGATTGCGAGCAGCAACAGCAGTATGACACATATACAAATGACCAAGCTGGTGTGAAGGAAGAGGAGGAAAGGAAAAGAGAAAGATAAAAGAACACACATGGGCAGATAGCGACAAGAACACACAGAGGTGCCAGAGGACTGGAAAAAGCGTGTGCCAGTGTAGGATGGACCTATGAGTAGGTGGAAGCGTGTATGCCTTTAAAGTACATTTCGACACGGCAGAGTAAATGACATTTAAAACAATATCGGATGCACTGTTGGGAAGCACCGATAATAAATGCCTTTTGCTAAAACTGAAAATAGCCAAGTCGAATTTCCTCCTTTTCTTTATTTCCTTGCGATTGTCTCAGACACAACGTGTTGGACCCGAGTGTTAAATTGTAATAACACTGTTTAAAAGAATTAACAATCACGTCACACACACACACACACACACACACACACACACACACACACATATATATATATATATATATATATACTAGCAGGGAAACTTGGCGTTCTCCGGGATTGAATTAGGCTTCACGAATATTCCACTTCGACTACTTTTATTGTCGTGGAAATCGGTGAAATTGATTGATTGCTTGTCCAGACGAGAAACCACCAGGATGCGCTATAAGGAAGCTTTACATGCCTCCCCGTAGTGACTTAGTCAAGAATACATCGTATTCTACATTGCACTGTAGAGAACCTATTGCTGGTTTTATAAAATTATTTTAATAAAAACTTTAAAAATGTATTTGCAATGTTAGACTGTATCACTGTATCAGAGTATTAACTTTAGTCAACATCCAACTTTTTTTTCTTTAATCTGATTTTTTTCGACTATCGATTTTTTTGGTACTGATCGGATGCATTCCGATACAAAACCTATCTAAGAATGCTCATACACACATGAAGTATATTTTTAGAAATATCAGCCCAGCCGTTTCGAAGCCCATACGGAAGTAACTCACACGCACAGACAAATTACGTTATATATATATATATATATATATATATATATATATATATATATATATATATATATATATATATATTCTCCCAAAACCAAAATTAGACGAGCTTTGACAGTCGTTTTAATTTTTTTTTCTACGCACATCTTACTTCCTTTTAATAATATTATTTAAACTCATTCCGTTTTCCTTGTCTCCATTTGTGAATTATTCCACGGATTTCTGCCTTTTGGATTACTTTGGACCATCTTCTAATTATGCGATTCCCTTGAATTTTACTTGTGGGAATTGAAACTTAACCAACTTTTTTGGATTTTGATTTTTGGATTTTACTGTTATTGGATATTTTACCTTTCACAAGAATTTTTTTATCAAGTAAGATCTTTGACTTGTAGTTTCATCAAATACTTTTGCAAACAAAATCCGATCCCGCATTTTGCTAAATCCTACCCTCTGTAGAGAAGGAAATTATTCATTCGAAACTCCGCAGATTAAGAACGATCCACTTATTTTGTGCTTCCTTTTTAAAGTTAAATATGTTTTTAACTCTTTTTCAAAGTGTTTTAACATGTTTTATTAACTTGTCGTCAGCCTTATGCGAAAAGTTGTGGTTAGCACGCCTTTTTATACAAGCATATGCTATTGAATTTTCTAGTTGAACAATCAGCTTTCTAGTTTCCGCCGTGCCTATCCTAATCAGCCAATTTGAGAGAACTTACAGGGCTGAGGAATGGTTGTCCTCAGGCTCACTCATCTCCTTTAATGGAAGGGCAGATATCTTTTGTTGTAGTAAGCTGACCTGCTTTCAACCTAGGTGTAGTTAGATATGCTATTTTGTGTTTTAGATATTATGCTAGTTTATGCATATACATATATGTATATACAGAGAGAGATGTATATAATTATTTATGAATATGTATGTTTATTGTATTTATTGTTTATTTATTTTATTTTATTTCATTATTATTATTTATTTATTCATTTATTTTCTATTGTTATTGTCAATTTTAAGATTATTTCGTATCGCTATACTAGAGTAAAGTTTATCCTTTGCACACAGTTGGTCGCTTCTTGGAAGGGGGCAAAGTGTGCGGTTCTACAATTGCATTTATCTTGTTCATTATTAGTATTCTTATTTTTATTTATATTGGGATTGTTGTTGTTTAGGTTTGGTGGGTTATTATTATTATTATTATTATTATTAGTAGTAGTAGTAGTAGTAGTAGTAGTAGTAGTAGTAGTAGCATTTCTACTAGTTACGTTTTTTCCTTTGTGTTAGCTTTATTTTTCTCATGTTGTTCACTTTTTTATTATTTATTTTGTTATTGTTTTCATTTTTTAATATTTTTTATTATGTGCTTTAATTATCATCTCTAAATTTTCGCAGCAGCTATATGATAACTTTACGTCATTTTTAGTGAATATTTTGTGTATAGGATTGTGCATAGGATGAATTGCTTTTCAATGAGGTCTAGAAATTTCTTGCCAACTTTTGTTTTTAATATTTGATTGTATGGCGGTTTAAACCAGATTATATTTCTTTTTCTTCTATTTTTAATTTTATTATAGTTAGCGGTGTTTTGTTGCTGATATTTAGTATCAATATTTTTATACACACTATTTTTAAAGCTGTGTCGTAGATGTTGATTGACTTGTTAAATACATTATCATCACTTGAGTTATTGCTGAATCTACTTACTATCGAGTTAGGAATCTCTTTTATAATTGATAGAGGTGATTTGACTTAGAGTTTACGTATATTGGATTAGCGTTATCTTTTAAGTAGGGTTCATATATAATCTTATTTAAATGTAACGTGACGTCCAGGAAATTTGTTATTTTTATGTTAGCTAGTACGTCTATTTTTAGGTACACTTTTTTCATTTTTGGTGTATAATTTTCTTAAAATTTCCCTCTTGACTTTGTTAGAATCTATTATTATAGCTAATCCATCATCTCTATATAGGCCGATATATGTAGTATCAAATATGCTTGTGAGGTTATATAAAATTAACAATCCCACAAGATCAGATAAGTTGAGTCCAGAGATCCCATTGCCAAGTCAAAAGTGTTTGTCATTTTTGTTTTTATCCATTGGTTATTGTTATTTACTAGAACTGATTTTCTACATTTTTTAATAATGTGGAGTTCTTCCGAGGGTATATCGGCATATACATCGGCAAACTCCAGGGCAATTTTGAAAAGTTCTCCGGATATCTAGGGATAGAAATCTACGATGTCGAACTGTAAAAACGTACATTTATTTTTGTTTTCTATATTTTTGAACTAAGTGATTGCCTCGGCAGTATTTGCCCACTGGTTTAATTCTAGGTCTTGTTTAATTTGCTTACTCTAGAAAGTATTGTTTTACTAATTCTACCTATTTCTGGTTTAGTTGGGTTTATTAAACGAGTGCTAACGTTATTATTAAAGTCATTGAGTAAAATGTATGTTTCTCTAGGTTTTAATTTACCAACTTATCGCTGATGTTTAGTTTATCTGTTGACTCTCAGTATTTATTATATCTATGTAGTTGCATTCGGTTGTATCCAGGTTTTTTGTAGCTTTTGTAATGTTCTCTGTGATTAGTTTGTTATATTCTTGTTTATCTATTTTATAAAAATTTCTGCTTTTATCTGCTTTTACGAAAATTTTATTAGAGTTGTTTATATTTCTAACGATTTTGTGTAGTTTTTTAAAAACTATTTTGTTAATTTGAAATGAATGGCTCTCGTCTTCAGGAGGCCTCAAGTTTTGACAAGCTTCTGGGCTTGACCATTACTCCTGATCTTAAATGGAACACGTATATCAAATCTGTTGCCAAGGCCGCTGGAAAAATGGTGGGATCTTTCTATCGATCCAGTAGATATCTCACTGCTGATGCTATTCTCTACCTATATAAGAGCCAGGTACGTCCAAGGATGGAATACTGTTGCCACATCTGGGCAGGAGCTACTAGAAAGGACTTGTCCTGCCTTGATAGAGTTCAAAATAGACTTCGTAGCCTCGTAGGAGATGTCCTTTTCTCCTCCTTGCAACCTCTATCTCACAGAAGAGATGTTGCGAGTTTGTCTCTGATGTATCGTTATTTTCATGGAAAGTGTTCAACTGAGCTTCAATCTTTGGTCCCCCCTCGCCAAACTTTCACAAGAAACACTCGTCTAGCTGTAAACACTATCAATAATTTCCCCCACTCTTTATCTGTGCCTAAACCTAAACGTAGATTCCATGAACAAAGCTTCGTTCTTAGAACTGCACGCCTGTGGAATTGTCTTCCGTTTTCCTGCTTTCCGGCTGACTACAATATTGTTGTGTTCAAGTCTAAAGTAAATAAGTTCTTGATGAGCCGTTCCATATAAGTTATTAAATTTACCAAATTTTCATTACTAATGATTACTATATTGACCAATTTCTACTGTACACTCTTTAACCCTTATCCTTGAGTGGCCTCTGGGCCTTGATAATGTGGTGATGCCTTTGTAAAAAAAAAAAATGTTGGAATTCTAAATTTTTAATTGCGTTTAAAAGGTCATTTTCAAAATTTATCATAAGATCTACCTAGTTCTACGTATGTATCGAACAATGTTGAAGTAAATACTGAAATTTACGATACAATTGTATTTTTTATATTCACTTATGTGAGTAAATGAATATAAATACATATCTGGGTAGTTTTCTTGTTTATATCCGTTAGAAGCGCTGACTGAAATTTGAAGAATAAAATACGTATTAAATACGTTTGAAGCCAAAATTGCAACACGAATTTTTTTATAAAATGAACGAGTGTTTTCTTTTTTAAAGAAATATATTTCGGAGTAAAACTCCCTTGTCAATCTTTTGTGTTTCTTTCTCTCTTTTTCTTCCCCTTGATGTCGAACACTGGTTTATTTTATAAATTTTGCGTTGCAATTTTGGCTTACAAACGTATTTAATACGTATCTATTCTTCAAATTTCAGCCAGCGCTTCTAACCGATATAAACAAAAAAAACTACCCAGATTTTAAAACTGCGCGACCACGCATTACCTGTCCGACTTCATAAAAACCCGCAGTTAAACATCACGTGGACTCTTCATCTAGCTTTCTTCCACTCGATATCATGGCGAAGAAAAAGAGAAAAAAAAAGCACAAAAGATTGACAAGGGAGTTTTACTACGAAATATATTTCTTAAAAATTAAACACTCGTTTACTTTATAAATTTCGCGTTGCAATGTTGGCTTCAAACGTATTTAATGCGTATTTATTCTTCATATATATATATATATATATATATATATATATATATATATATATATATATATATAACGATTGTATTGCTTTCCCTTAATATTAATCTAATGAAGCTCCAGTAGTATAAATAAAGTCGCTGTATCATAATATGGATGTTTTTAGTCCCATAAACACTTTTGGCTACATATGTGTATTTATGTTTCAGCTGCGATCTCAATAATGTTTTCGTAAATAAATGAATCCGTAATGTATAAAGAATTATATATAAATTTGTGTGTAGGAATTTTTATTTTTTTATATTTTACATTCGACAGTTTCGATTTCCTATATTTCTTTCAAATTCCGAAGGATCACGAAGAAAATAGTTTCTATTTGGAAATATTTTATGAAATATTACAACGGCTGACTTGTTTACCTAAATGCATTATTATGAAAGACAATAGAAACCAAAATGCATTATGATGGACTTAATTCAGTCATTAAATTATTTTAAATAGGAATTTTTGTATTTTACAAAATGATTATAATTATTATTTTAATTTTTAATTTTTATTTTATTTTTTATTTTTTTTATTTTTTGTTATGTTCATACAAATAAATACTCGATTCATAGCAAATACCATATTAAAATGTCAATCATGTAAAAGCAATGAAAACACACGTACACACAAGAAGGGGTTACATAATTTTATTAATATGGACCAGTGGTTCCGAACCTTTCCAGAAACTTTCCTTAAATGTCGCATCCTCCAAAATTTAGATCCTAAACTTTAGGACGTTCTGAATTTGCTGTTAGATATATGGTTTGCTGTTAATCTATTATATTTAATGGTCACTTCATAACATTAAAATGAAAGTAAGAGATTAGCACACTGTTGGAAAGAAGGAAATAAGCGCGAAACAGTAGCATGTAAACAATACCCTATTTTTTTGTCTAAACTTTCCTTGTACCCTCCGGAATAACGTCGTGGGCAACCCTAGTGTGCAAATACAGCACCCTTTCTTCAATTTTAATTGTTCTGTATAATGGAACAATTACAATGGAATGTTTTTCGGAAGAATTCATACCTAAACTTAAAAATATTCCATCGTGTATTTCGTTTTACAATTACGTTTTATATCGTGATTTCACGATTTTTTCAATACAACGAGATTTGTTTTTGATCATGAGAATAAATTGTTAATTAATTATTCCCTATAATAATTTACTTATCTCCCCTTCTATTTCCTGTTTGCGTCATACAAGAGAACAATATTTTCAACACTGCTCCCTCCCTTCCCATTTAAAAAAAAAACTATTCATACTTCCATTTAAAACAGTCTCCAACCTTTCTTTTGGTCTAGTCCACTCAAGAAACTTCCATCAAACTTTTCAATCTCTAACATTTAGGGCCTAAACTTTAGGACATTCTGAACTCGTGATCAAGTACATGGTTGGATTAAATCTACTCAGCTATGTATTCAATGGTCACTAATAATGCTTATCTCTAACATGAAAGCAAAGAGTTAGTACATTGTAAAAGACAAAAAAAAAGTTGTAACATGTAAACAATATTCTATTTTTTTTATGTAATGTTTTCACGCAAACGCACACCGATTATCTTCTCGCACACCCAGATTGGGAACCTGATATAGAGATAATCTGTGTGTGAATCCATTGTTTCAAAATAACAGGTAGCGCGCTAAATGGGTTGAACAGCTACCAAAAAACTTTTTCAATCCATTTATTATTGGCGTTGGCCTAGCAACGTGCATACAAAGCGCGTTGGAAGTGATAATCCATTAGACAGCTCTGGTGAATAGTACAAAGTTTCCGCTTTTGTCCGATCAGTTGTTAGTTAAAGAGTACGCTTGAAACGTTCGATAGATTATCTTTGCATTAGCTTCAATATCGCGATTGTCTGAACAGGTCGCCAGAGGTTGTCACGGATTACACCATCGTTGTTATTGGTAATAAATAGTCAAGGGTAACCTTTGTAGTTGAAGATTTTTGGGGATTATGAAGGTTGAGATGCGGGTTTGAAAGATTTGTGAATGTCGTGGAGTTGGTTAAGAGACATTTTTTGCCGGACAAAGACAGCGACATTTTGTAATCATCACAAAGAAATCACTTTCCATTAGCAGAAAACTCCAAAACACATGCATTTTTTTTTAACAACGTGGAAATATGGACTTTTGCATCTATCACTAGTCTCTCCTTCTTGGATAGGGTCCAAAAAAAGAGTCTTCAATCTAATAGGCTCCACTTTGTCAAGTAAGCTTCAATCCCTGTCCCATCGCCGCAATGTTGAATCTTTGTGCCTGTTTTACAAATATTTTAATAGAATGTGTTCTGATGAACTCGTTTCACTTGTATCCCCTCGACGTACATATCCCCGCCACCTGCTTAGCAACAAAATCTCACTCCTTCACTGTTGAGCTCCCTAAATGCCAGAAAGCTTTCAACTCTAATAGTTTCTTCTCTCGAACAGCTAGACTTTGGAATTCCCTTCTTGATACCTGCTTCCCTGACTGTACTGACAAGCAGAAATTTAAATGTAATGTAAACAAATATCTTGTTCATTTTTCCTATGTCCCGATTAGTAGCTCCGTATGCCAAAGTGGCAATATGCCTTGTTAGATGTGAGCACGAGTAAAAAAAAACAAAAAACATAGTACTTATTATTTTAAATTTTTATATTTTTTTATCCTCATTAACTTTGTTCAAGTTTCAGCATGTTGACCTCCAAAATTATACAAAATGGTTTTTTCAATTTCTCTACTGTGATATAGCCAGATAATATCGATCTTATTGCCACTTCCTGTACTAGCACCGGTGCCAAGCCGGTCCAGTAAAATCGCTCTCTTTCTCTCTCACTCTCTCTCTCTCTCTCTCTCTCTCTCTCTCTCTCTGAATTTATTATACCTGACCTCTCATTGGAAAATGGGAACGAAAAATCCATCCATCTATACATTTATTTATTTTGCTCTCCTCGACGTGTGTAGTCACAGATTTAAAAATAATAACGTGTCATCGATTATCACAGTAAGAGAGCCAACTTGAAAAACAAGAGTCGTCAGTTGAAAACGAGATGATTATAAATAATGAATGAACAATGAAAAATATTTATAAGATGAATTAAGAGGACAAGTAAACAAGTATTTGTTTACATCAGACTTTAAGCCGACCATGTTGTAGTCGTTTGGAAAGCAACTGGTTGGAATAACAATGGCTGGAATAGACAGATTACTTAAGACGATTTTATTATCGAAACGGTCGACTCAAAGAGTATTTGTTTATATTAGACTGGAAGACGATCATGTTGTAGTCGATTGTGAAAAAATAGTTGTGATAACACTGATTGAAATAGACAGAAGATAATTTAAGAGGAATTAATTTTCCAAGAGGGCGGCTCAACATGTATTTGTTGATATTAGACTTGAAAACAACGATGCTGTAGTCGGTTGGGAAGCAGACATGTATTATTTTGTTCTATAGTTCCAGAAAAGAAATTTTATTTAATCAAATTCAATTTGGTTTTGGCAGAGAGAGAGAGGGGGGGAAAAAGAGTATTCTATACGGAGGTTGTAAAATCATGACTGAGGTAAAAACAAAATTGTCTTGACATTCCCTAAAAAATATGATGCTCTATGCGAGGGAAGCTGAACATAGTAAACCTTTTTACGTCTTTGCCAGAACGTGGGCCTCTTTTGTTTTACGAGATACCAATAAAGAACTATTATTAGTGTGCCCAATTATTTACTCACTAGGAGTTTTCACGCAAGTCATTATCTGTACTCGATCACTAGCAATAACAAGTGGCGTTTCCTGTGTTGCCTGACTGACAACAAGTCTCCCACATTTCCAGTACTCTTCACTAACAACGCCACCATCAATCACCATCATTATCATCAGCACTACCACCATTAGCACATCAGCAGCAGCAGAAGCAGCAGCAGCACCTAAATTGTACCTATTTACTATGCCTCCCCACGGGACAGAGTTAGACACCAGGGTCGTTTTTTAACGTGGAGAAAAGGTACAAAAATAAAAATTGTCTCAGTCGTGAAGGATTTCTCCTCCACCGAAAGAGAACAAGAAAATGAAGTGCAGCATCTGAAGAACAGCTACTACACTTTGATCTTGACCACCTAAATTGTAATGTTTGTCTATTCTATTTAAAAATATGAAAAATATTTTGTTCCATGTTTACAACAAAATTATGAATGAAATGTTTTTTTTTTTTATTTAATGCTTCAAGTATTTTAAGTAGCGATATTTGGTTAAGAGACATTTTTGCCGAACAAAAGACAGTGACATTTTGTAATCATCACAAAGAAATCTATATCCATTAGCATAAAACTCCAGAACACATGCATTTGTTTTTTAATTTGTATTTATTTTTTATTTATTTATTTATTTATTTATTTTTAACAACGTGGAAATATGAACTGGTGCATCTACCACTAGTCTCTCCCTCTTGGATAGGGTCCAAAAAAGAGTCTTCAATCTAATAGACTCCACTTTGTCAAATAAGCTTTAATCCCTGTCCCATCGCCGTAATGTTGCATCTTTGTGCATATTTTACAAATATTTTGATGAGTTCTGATGAACGAAGTGTGTTCTGATGAACTAATTGCACTTGTGCCCCCTCGACATGCATATCCCAACAAACCGTTTAGCAACAAAATCTCACCCCTTCACTGTTGAGGTTCCTAAATGCCAGAAAGCTTTCTACTCTAATAGTTGCTTCCTTCGAACAGCCATCATCATCGTCATCGTCATACTTATAATGTTTATCTATTCTATATAAAAAATGAAAAAGACTTTGTTTCATGTTTACAACTAAATTATGAATGAAATTTTTCATACTTTTTAAATTTAATGCTCTGAGTATTTTAAGTAGCGACGCTTGCGAAACGATATCGAGTCGGCTGATTCATCCAGTTCAAACAAGATAGAATATTTTATTGATGTGAAAATTAAATGAATATATTTCATACTTATGTCGCTGCAAATTATATACAATTAACGATACACTTTGCTATCTAATGTACATAAATGATTGATGGTGTTTATTTTTTTTATTCCATTTTCACCGCAAACAAGGCACAGTTCCACTTTGATGTAGGATGCTACTATCGGAAACTGTAGTTGTAGGGATACTATGTAGGGAGTCGAGCAGCAAGATGTCTATTAATATTACACTTGAACTTCTGCATGCCAGTATAGTTGGGAAAAGATGAATCCGGGCGGGAGTTCCAGAGTCTAGCAGTTCTGAGGAAGAAACTATTGGAGTAGAAGGCCTTCTTACATCTAGGGATCTCTACTGTGTAGGCGTGGGACTTGGCTGCTTGTCGGGTTTGTCCGAGGTATTTACGTCGAAGGGGTACAAGTGCTTAACACTATGTGAATGAGATGGTCAAATAAATAAATTAAACAAAGCATAACCGAAAATGAAATTGTGATACTATCGAGCCCCCTCTCCTCAAATATTAGGAAGGACAAATAAAGGAAATACGTTTATCAGCAGAACAATGAAACAGAAAGTTGTTTACCAAGATACACAAAAGAAATCTAAAATCAATATATGGCAGACAAAAAGATCCGATAATAGAGGTAGATATATTTAGAGTTAGTTGACAGCAATTAGTTTTGCAACAGTTTAGGACAGTTATGAACATTTTACGGGTAGTCTTGGTTTGCGACGGTTGAGGAAAATCATTAGTTTGACACTGTTAAATGCAAGTTTGGATTTGGATCGAGAGAGCTTCAGGACATCGAAATTAGTGGACATCAACAGACTCGACAGAACAGATGTGTACCTTAACGTAAAGGGTCGATGGTGTCACACACACAAATCAAGAGTGCAATTAATATGTGCAGAATGTGTTGGAGTTTGTGTTAGGTTTTGTTTTCCTAGTGTTATTTTATTTTTATACTTGTGAGCTAATAAACCCTCTCGGTGGTCACTAGTATATGAGAGACGACGACACGAGAATGAGAAAAAAAGACAAGAGATGATCACGGAACACAACATTGGGGTTGGTGATCGTTGTTGATCGTGGATACGCGTCGGTCTTACAAAATAACTCGTTCTCCAAGTGCTCACAAATAAATTAAAAATCACAGAGAGGTTGTTGAATCAACACACAGTGAGAGCGAAAAAGGGAGAGAGGGAGAGAGAGAGATAGGTGACCTGTGCAATTGTTCAATTAATTACAAAATACAGTTAATTAAAAGAATAAATTCTAACATGTGTCAATCTCAGATCTAAGGAATATCTAAACATGTATTTCGTGACATAAAGGAAAAGTCTTTAGGAAAAAAAGTGTTAATTCTTTCAGCTTTAGCTCAATAATACAGTGTGTCCAAAAGTCACCAAAGGGTCTTAAACTTAAATAGATTCTTTATTTTGGATATCTTTCTGTAATTTTAACACAATCTTAGACACTGGGAAAGCTTTTTTTTTAAACAATACAAAATTCAAACAATCAATGTCTTTTAAATGTTGTACATTCGCAGCTTCGCATATTTGTGCTTTTTCTAAAACATGACAAATTGCAGAATCTCTGGATTACGATGTAACTCCCTTATTTTGTTCGTGATGTTTTCCTTCAATTTTTGCAGGGTTTGGGGTTTTTTAACACCGAATCTTTCTTTAATGTTTCGAATTGTGTTGTGATTTGGGCTATCTCTTACAAGAAAATGCCGTCTATAAGTTCTTTGAGTTAAAATGATTGACCCCTGATTTTAGTAAAACAATTTCACAACTTGGTCACATTGTTTAATGCTATACTTATCCAAAATTATTTTCCAAAATTAAAAAAAAAAAACAATTCAAAATTCAAACAATCTTTATTTATGAAAAATACTGTCTTTTAAATTTTACCCATTTTCAGCTTCGCATATTCGTGCTCTTTTCAAAACATTACTCATGACAGATTGCAGAATCACTGGATTGCGATTTAACTCCCTTATTTCGTTCCTGATATTTTCCTTCAATTCTTGCAGAGTTTGGGGTTTGTTAACACAGACTCTTTCTTTAATGCTTGGAATTGTGTTGTGACTTGGGCTATCTCTTACATGAAAATGCCGTCGATAAGCGTTTTTTAGTCAAAACGATTGATCTTTGATTTTGTTAAAACAATTTCACAACTTGGTCACATTGTTCAATGCATAATCAAGATATTATCTGTAAAAAATCTGAAATAGAAAAAAAAGTAATCATTAATGATAAAATAACAAGAATTTTCAATACTTCAGTGACTTTTTAGACGCGCTATAGTAAATATATCAGGAAAATATAATGACTTGACCTTTGATGGACAACAGGATAGTAAAAAGGTTAAAATATGAAAAAGGTGGCAGATAAGGAAATGCCAATTCACCGAACCTCTTTATGTCATGCCTGTGTGTACGATTCAGTGACTAATGAAATTGATTGGCAATGCAGAGGTATCAAAATAAACGAAGAATGCCTGGCTTATCTAGAATTTTTTGAAACAATCATTTTCCCAATCAAGAATCAGTAGGAGTTTTTACGACATTCATTACGCTAACTATATAGTTGACCTTAAATTGATCAATGGTAAAACAGAGTTAGATTCAACAAATATGCCACACTAGAAAAGTCCCAGTAAAATCTGAAAATGTTGAGGAACTTGATAACTACATCTATCTAGGTAAAATGGTGAGAAGTGTCGCTGATAACATGCCTGAAATGAAAAAGAAAAATGCGGACGGACAGACTTTTTCGAAAGTAGACACTATTATGAAGTTTATAAAGTCCACTACCAACATTAGGCAGAAAGTGTTCAATGAATATATCACGATTGTCCTGCCTTATAGTAGCTAAACAGAGACATTTAATAATGAAGTGATAGAAAATCTAAGACAAGCGCAATGCAAAACATCCCCAAAAGTGATTTTTAAACTAGGATCCGCCGACGACATGGGCACCTCTTATGATTGCAAGCATTACGCATGAACCATTTTTTTACTTATTAATGTTTGTAAATGACCATAACATGTTATGATTTCATGTTATAAACACATGTCTTATTATTGCAAGCATTACACATGAATCATTTTTTTACTTATTAATGTTTGTAAATGATCCTAACATGTTATGATTTCATGTTATAAACACATGTCTTATGATTGCAAGCATTACACATGAATCAATTTTTTACTTAGTAATGTTTGTAAATGAGCCTAACATGTTATGATTTCATGTTATAAACACATGTCTTATTATTGCAAGCATTACACATGAACCATTTTTTTACTTATTAATGTTTGTAAATGAGCCTAACATGTTATGATTTCATGTTATAAACACATGTCTTATTATTGCAAGCATTACGCATGAATCAGTTTTTTACTTATTAATGTTTGTAAATGACCCTAACATGTTATGATTTCATGTTATAAACACATGTCTTATTATTGCAAGCATTACACATGAACCATTTTTTTACTTATTAATGTTTGTAAATGAGCCTAACATGTTATGATTTCATGTTATAAACACATGTCTTATTATTGCAAGCATTACACATGAATCAATTTTTTACTTATTAATGTTTGTAAATGAGCCTAACATGTTATGATTTCATGTTATAAACACATGTCTTATTATTGCAAGCATTACACATGAACCATTTTTTTTATTATTAATGTTTGTAAATGACCCTAACATGTTATGATTTCATGTTATAAACACATGTCTTATTATTGCAAGCATTACACATGAATCAATTTTTTACTTATTAATGTTTGTAAATGAGCCTAACATGTTATGATTTCATGTTATAAACACATGTCTTATTATTGCAAGCATTACACATGAACCATTTTTTTACTTATTAATGTTTGTAAATGACCCTAACATGTTATGATTTCAAGTTATAAACACATGTCGTATTATTGCAAGCATTACGCATGAACCATTTTTTTACTTAGTAATGTTTGTAAATGACCCTAACATGTTATGATTTCATGTTATAAACACATGTCTTATTATTGCAAGCATTACGCATGAACCATTTTTTTACTTATTAATGTTTGTAAATGAGCCTAACATGTTATGATTTCATGTTATAAACACATGTCTTATTATTGCAAGCATTACACATGAACCATTTTTTTACTTATTAATGTTTGTAAATGAGCCTAACATGTTATGATTTCATGTTATAAACACATGTCTTATTATTGCAAGCATTACGCATGAACCATTTTTTTACTTATTAATGTTTGTAAATGATCCTAACATGTTATGATTTCATGTTATAAACACATGTCTTATTATTGCAAGCATTACGCATGAATAACTTTTTTGCTTATTAATGTTTGTAAATGATCCTAACATGTTATGATTTCATGTTATAAACACATGTCTTATTATTGCAAGCATTACGCATGAATAACTTTTTTGCTTATTAATGTTTGTAAATGATCCTAACATGTTATGATTTCATGTTATAAACACATGTCTTATTATTGCAAGCATTACGCATGAACCATTTTTTTACTTATTAATGTTTGTAAATGAGCCTAACATGTTATGATTTCAAGTTATAAACACATGTCTTATTATTGCAAGCATTACGCATGAACCATTTTTTTACTTATTAATGTTTGTAAATGACCCTAACATGTTATGATTTCATGTTATAAACACATGTCTTATTATGGCAAGCATTACGCATGAATCATTTTTTTACTTATTAATGTTTGTAAATGATCCTAACATGTTATGATTTCATGTTATAAACACATGTCTTATTATTGCAAGCATTACGCATGAATAACTTTTTTGCTTATTAATGTTTGTAAATGATCCTAACATGTTATGATTTCATGTTATAAACACATGTCTTATTATTGCAAGCATTACGCATGAACCATTTTTTTACTTATTAATGTTTGTAAATGAGCCTAACATGTTATGATTTCAAGTTATAAACACATGTCTTATTATTGCAAGCATTACGCATGAACCATTTTTTTACTTATTAATGTTTGTAAATGACCCTAACATGTTATGATTTCATGTTATAAACACATGTCTTATTATGGCAAGCATTACGCATGAATCATTTTTTTACTTATTAATGTTTGTAAATGATCCTAACATGTTATGATTTCATGTTATAAACACATGTCTTATTATTGCAAGCATTACGCATGAATAACTTTTTTGCTTATTAATGTTTGTAAATGATCCTAACATGTTATGATTTCATGTTATAAACACATGTCTTATTATTGCAAGCATTACGCATGAATCAGTTTTTTACTTATTAATGTTTGTAAATGACCCTAACATGTTATGATTTCATGTTATAAACACATGTCTTATTATTGCAAGCATTACGCATGAACCATTTTTTTACTTATTAATGTTTGTAAATGACCCTAACATGTTATGATTTCATGTTATAAACACATGTCTTATTATTGCAAGCATTACGCATGAATCAGTTTTTTACTTATTAATGTTTGTAAATGAGCCTAACATGTTATGATTTCATGTTATAAACACATGTCTTATTATTGCAAGCATTACGCATGAATCAGTTTTTTACTTATTAATGTTTGTAAATGAGCCTAACATGTTATGATTTCATGTTATAAACACATGTCTTATTATTGCAAGCATTACGCATGAACCATTTTTTTACTTATTAATGTTTGTAAATGACCCTAACATGTTATGATTTCATGTTATAAACACATGTCTTATTATTGCAAGCATTACGCGTGAATCATTTTTTTACTTATTAATGTTTGTAAATGACCCCAACATGTTATGATTTCATGTTATAAACACATGCCTTATTATTGCAAGCATTACGCATGAACCATTTTTTTACTTATTAATGTTTGTAAATGATCCTAACATGTTATGATTTCATGTTATAAACACATGTCTTATTATTGCAAGCATTACGCATGAACCATTTTTTTACTTATTAATGTTTGTAAATGACCCTAACATGTTATGATTTCATGTTATAAACACATGTCTTATTATTGCAAGCATTACGCATGAATCAGTTTTTTACTTATTAATGTTTGTAAATGATCCTAACATGTTATGATTTCATGTTATAAACACATGTCTTATTATTGCAAGCATTACGCATGAACCATTTTTTTACTTATTAATGTTTGTAAATGACCCTAACATGTTATGATTTCATGTTATAAACACATGTCTTATTATTGCAAGCATTACGCATAAACCATTTTTTTACTTATTAATGTTTGTAAATGATCCTAACATGTTATGATTTCATGTTATAAACACATGTCTTATTATTGCCAACATTACGCATGAACCATTTTTTTACTTATTAATGTTTGTAAATGATCCTTACATGTTATGATTTCATGTTATAAACACATGTCTTATTATTGCAAGCATTACGCATGAACCATTTTTTTACTTATTAATGTTTGTAAATGACTCTAACATGTTATGATTTCATGTTATAAACACATGTCTTATTATTGCAAGCATTACGCATGAACCATTTTTTTACTTATTAATGTTTGTAAATGACCCTAACATGTTATGATTTCATGTTATAAACACATGTCTTATTATTGCAAGCATTACGCATGAACCATTTTTTTACTTATTAATGTTTGTAAATGAGCCTAACATGTTATGATTTCATGTTATAAACACATGTCTTATTATTGCAAGCATTACACATGAACCATTTTTTTGCTTATTAATGTTTGTAAATGACCCTAACATGTTATGATTTCATGTTATAAACACATGTCTTATTATTGCAAACATTACACATGAATCATTTTTTTACTTATTAATGTTTGTAAATGACCATAACATGTTATGATTTCATGTTATAAACACATGTCTTATTATTGCAAGCATTACGTATGAACCATTGTTTTTCTTATTAATGTTTGTAAATGACCCTAACATGTTATGATTTCATGTTATAAGCACGTTTATTATTGCAAACATTACGCATGAACCATTTTTTTACTTAGTAATGTTTGTAAATGACCCTAACATGTTATGATTTCAAGTTATAAACACATGTCTTATTATTGCAAGCATTACGCATGAATCATTTTTTTTTAATGGAAATCTCCTGATGAAATCAACTTAGAATCTGGTAGAGACGGAAGAGATTCTTGATAAAAACAAAGGAAATGTGATGTCACGTCTATTCGATTTGGATTCATTGAAAGCGTGTCGAATGCTAATTGTTGATCGCAATGTTTACTTTGTTATAAGCTGTTGTCGAATTAAGCCATGAAACCTATGACAGCGACATTTAAAAACATGACATCCTGAATTTGTAAAAAAAATAAAGGGTTAAAAAACAAACAAAAAGAGAGATACATATTTAAAGCAGACAAAAACCTTTGCGATGTCAATCACATCAAATCATAACATATTAGGGTCATCCTGTTTAGTGACACTGAGAGTAGGGCTTTCTAAGAAGAATCATAATATTGCTGAAGAACAAGTTTTGATCTGTGCAATAGACATGTGTGAACCAGTTTTGGATTTCAAATATTTAAACATTGTGCCTCTAGCATTTACGTCGGGGGATTTCAAACAGGGGTCCACAAGGATATGATATGAGGTCCGTAGATTAACTCAACAGATGAAATTCAAAGTATAAATTTTCAATGTCTAGATACTTATTTTTACTTGTTAATGTTCCGTGGTGACAAAAACTTGGATTATCTTCTATTACATGTCAGCGTTATTTATACAAAAAAAAAACATAGTTTTTTACATGCAAGAGCTTGACGTTCTAATTCTACTTTTTTCAGAGTGCACTCATTACTCACGGATATTTTTTGGGAAATGGAAACACAGACTCCGCTACAGAGGCGGAATCGATTGTTGATAAAAACAAAGTAAATATGATGCAGAATACATTCGATTTGGATTTATGGAAAGCGTGTTTTATGCTAACAGACAAGAAAAATGCTGTTGTCGAATGAAGCTACAGAATCAAATTACAGCGACATTTAACAATACATCCTGAATCAGCCACAAAACCAAAAGATTTGTTTGAAAGAAAAATGGACGCATATTTATAGCAGAATACCACTTTTAATGTGTTTATAGCATGAAATCATAACATATTAGGGTCATCTTATTTAACGTCAGTGAGAATAGCTCGTTCTAAGAACGAGTTATTGCTGAACAACGAGCTACTGCTGAAGAACAAGTTTTGATCTGAGTCAGTTTTGGATGAAGAATATGTTGCGAATTTTAAAGCTGTGCCACTGTCAGGTTGCGTGAAGTATAGAAAATATAGCAGAAGATATCAAATCTCAGTTGATTGACAGAGTAAGAAAAGCTTTTTGCGTTAACTTCAGAATTAAGACACACAAAAAATATATATAGCCTCCATATATATTTTTTTTTTCAGTTAAGAATAAATTTAAATTATGTTTTATTCTTGTTTATCTCAAACAAAGCATATTGCCACTTTGGAAATAAGGAGTTACTATTAGGAAACATGTTTACATGAGACTATGTAAGGAGATTATCGAGATATTTATTTACATTACATTTAAGACTTTGCATGTTAGTACAGTCAAGGAGAAAGAAGCAGTCAGTGAATTCCAAAGCCTAGCATACTATGGAAAAAACTTATTAAAGTAGAAGACCTATCGACATCTAGGGGCCTCTACAGTGGAAGGGTGGGATTTTGCTGCTGTGCGTGTTTGTCGGGGTATGTACATCGAAGGAGGCACAAGTGCAATGAGTTAACCATTCCATTTAAGTACTTGTAAAACACGCACATGGATGCGACATTGCAGCGATGGATAGGGGTTGGAGATTGGTTGATGGTGTAGCACCTATTAGATTGGAGAATTTTAGGGCCCTGTCTAAGTGGGAAAGACTAGTGGTATATGCGCCAGCCCAGTAGAGTAAGAATACTCCGTACACAAGCAAATGGCGGCTTTGTAGATGTACAGAAAACTCTCAGATGTGATTTTCTAACATGGTAGAGGGAACCCACATTTTTGTAGCAGCTTTAGTAATCAGCTTAATCTATAATCCGAGAAGTTTTTTTTTTTTTACACAGTGATCACCATTTATCAAGGCCCGGAATCCACTCAGGGATAAGGGTTATTGCAAGTACATTACGTTAGTGTGGAGATTTGATGAAGTGTTTACTTAAGGGGGATGAACTCTCAGGCAGGGTGTTTTATTATTATGACTATAATTCCATGTTTAGTTATAAACGAGGAATATCCAAGGAGACACGCTGAATATTGGCAGATAAAGATAATTAAACAATAAATAAATAAAAATGAGCCATACACATTTAATCCACTCCTATCTCTGGAAATAAAAAAATCAAACTATTTGTATACTATATCAAATCCCATTTACAGCTGAACACATTTGTGCTTATTGCGTTGATTTTGTAGCAACAAGAAAATCTTCTACAAACTAATTAAAAAAAAAGTTTTTTTTAATAAAACTCCCACATCATACTCTGATGTTTCAAAAAAAAAAATCTCTTCCGACCAAAAGGAGAAAATATTTAAAAAAAAAAAAAAAAACGAAAAATATTTTTTTCAAAAAAAGGAAAAAAAAACGCAAACTGTTTATATATCATTAAAGCAAAATGGGAATCTTCACTCCCAAACCCATAAGTACTCGGCATAAAATGGCCAGAAGGATTGACATGCGGGAAAACCTAATAAAAAAACAAATATTTTGTAAGGGTGAAGCAATTTTTACTCTTTTTTTATTCTATTAGAATAAAAAAAGAGTAAAAATAAAAATTAAAAAAAAAACAAATTAAAAAAACAGATAATTGTTACCAAAGACAATAGAATTGAATATTCTATCCATCTGTGTAGGTTTTCAGTTTTGGAATTTATTCAAAATGTTTTCCTTTTGAAGATTTTGTAGAATCATGTTCACGCAGTTTGTCTGATGGCGGCCATTTCTGTTTAGTTACGAATTTCTAGATCGAAAGAAGGCTCAAACATTGCATTTCAGGTGAAAACATTATTACGTACTTACGTGTCATATTGAAATTAATATAAATTCAAAGATTTACGAAAAATGGTTCAGTAGAATATGTGCTAGATGTATTTTCAACAAAAAATCATCCATAATTATGTTCCGACATTTTGTGTTATAAAATGTCGAATTTTAATAATTTAGTCAAAATAATAAACTGTAGTTACCTCCCCTGGATCTTGCAAACTAATCAACATTTTAACATACGATGAAACTGTATGAATCGATAAACTCGATAAATTTTATTTTACTTCTATTTATTTTTCTACTGAATCATTTTCCGTCGTTTTTTTTTACATTTATCTGAGATGCATTTGTTTAAAACATCACTTATTTACACAGAAACCAATCTTTTTAAGGAGGTAGTGGAATCGGTCACATATTTAATTGTTTATGGTTATTAGTTGTATTTTTTTCCAAGTTATCGATTCTCCACATTATGTACAGAAAGGACGGCATCTTTAATTCCTTAATTTTAAACGTCTTCGAGGTTGCGTTACAAAATCTGAAAAATGATTAAGGGGGGGGTCACGTAAAGGTTGCCAATGTTAGATGTTGGTAGGCACATTCAGCAATAAATAAAGCATTCGATGGGTTGCACACACTCAAATAGATTCAGTGTAGTGAACACAGGATTTTTCACCATTGTCTAACGGAATGCATAATTTGATCAAGAAATATATGAGATAATATCGATCAAAGATTGAAACAAAGATTGAAAAAGGAAATATTAAACATTCCAATAAGAAAAGGATGTTTTTATAAATAAAATTGTCACGCGGAGAAAGTCAGTCAGAGAGAGAGAGGTAGAGAGAGAGAGAGTGAGAGTGAGAAAGAGAGAGCAAAGCTCGTCACCATTTCTTCACTGCCCGACAACCCTGCTCATCCTCTACCCACCTGATGTGCCTTTCAAAAACGTCAAACCACGAGTGATAATTTATAATCAAAAGCTGATTTGTCGCTGTGAAATAAAAGCAATATATTTTTTATTGATCAACTGTGTTGTGGTTTTACTTGGCTGTCGGTGTGTGTGTATATATATATATATATATATATATATATATATATATATATATATATATATATATATATACTACCTGTACCCTGCCACGCGTTGCTGTGGCTCAAATTGGCGCAATGGAAAAAGTTCTAAAATGAGAAAAAGCATGTTTCTTATAGGTTTAATTTTCCATTTTGCATGGGTACACAGTTTTTGTTGTTCCATTTTCTTAGCTGATATAGAGATTTTCCGGTTTGGTGACTCTTGAATACGTAACATAAATTGTCCATGTGAAAAAACAGTCAGTGTGTAACTGTAAGGCCCACAATTGTAAAGATTGTTCCCTGTGCTTTGTTGATGGTTATTGCAAATGACAATAAAATTGGAAAGTGCAATTTCCTAAAGTGTAATGATGTATCCGGTGGAATCATAGGAATGCTTGGAATGAAGATATATTCATCTGTGAAAGGTCTTGTTAAGATTGCTGTTTCTATGATATTGTTTGTTAATTTTTTTTACTGCAAGCTATGTGCCATTGCAAAGCTTGGATTGGTTTATATTTCACAACATGATAATTGGTACACCAAATTTCAGTTGCAATACATGCGGTGGCATCCCTGGCAAATATAGCTGTTGGATAATTAACCACTTTATCTGCTTTCACAACAGTTTCGATGGATTTGTATTTGACTACCTCACTTGGAATTTTACATGGAATAATAGCGTTAAGTTCATGGGCGTCTTTGTATTGACCTGCAAGAATAGCTCATTCACTCAGTCAAATGGAATTCTTATAATTTGAATATCTGCAAAAACCTTTTAAACTAACTATTCTTTTGATGAAATAAAATTACAGAAATTACAGAAGTTAAAAGTCAAAGAATTTTGCCCTTAACTCTGATCAGCTGGCACTTTTTCGTACCCAATTTCCCACAAGTGATGCAAAAGTTTTTGTGCGGATCGAACAGTCTGCAACTTGACATGCATATTTTGAGTTAAGTTTAATGTCTTCACATGGACCAAAAAAAGTAGAGTATTTGAGGCAAGCATTTATTTCATCTGCTGGTGTTGATTGAAGAATAACAGGTAACATTTGTCTGAAATCTCCTGCAAGCAATATTACTGCATTCCCAAATGGTCTGACATTGCCACGCAAATCTTGCAAGGATCGACCAAGAACCTCAAGTGATTTTTGCGTACCATTGTGCATTCATCCTAAACAATAAGTTTGCATTTCTGCAATATTTTTCCCCATATTGGATGTTTTGGAGATGTCGAAGATGAGATTTTTGAAAAATTGCATGTTTCAAAGTAGAATAAATAATCTTCTACTTGGCAGCAAGGTCGCAGGTATTCCTCATGCAGCAAGGGCTAAGGCTATGTAATTTTGTTACCAAATGGCTGCCAAAATCAATTTAATTAGAAAGGTTTTACAAGTTACTTCTGGTGCTGTTCAAGGTAGCAGTAATTTCCAAATAACTTCTATTCTCACAGTCAGTAAATTAGGTGACTAAAATAGGATTTATCCATGTTTTGACAATGCCTTATTCACTGTAATTAATTTAGGAGACTAAAATAGGATGAGGGATTAGAGATGGACAGATAGAGAGGAAGATATATAGATAGAAAAGAGAAAGTGAGAGGAAAATAGAGAAAGAGAAGGAGATAGAGAGGTAAAGGGATTGATAGATAAACAGAGAGAGGGGGAGAGTTAGAAACAGAGCGGGAAGACAGAGGAAAGGAGAGAGATAGAGGGAGTTAGAGAGAGAGAAAGGGGCTCAAAGAGAGATGGAGAGGGTGATATAGAGAGAAAGATAGATTGAGAGAGGGAAAGGGAGAGATGGATAGAGAGGAAGAGAGAGGGGGAGAGAAACAGAAGGTGAACTACACTTCACCGTTTGTTTCCTCGTTCAGTAGAGAAGAAATCTTTCGAGACTGAGACAATTTTAGTGTTTTGTTATTATTCAGAGTACCCCTTTTTTTTGGGGGGGGCTAGATTTTCCTCGCATTAGAAACCGACCGGGTTATCTGTACTTTCACTTAACAAATTAATAAAAGAAAAACATTTTGTAAAATTTGAATTTAACATGAAAATACTATTTTAAAAAAATAGCACGATAACATAAGTGCATAAGTGCCACTTTAGGTACTCCTTGGGCGTTGAGTTCCATGGCGACTAACATAATTATTTAATGGTCGCTCCTTTAGCCCCCCCTAGTCAAGGCTAATGCATGCGCACGTAACATTTTTTTTTTATTTACTGACGTTGGCTTAGTAACTAAACGATTTATTGATAATTTCGTAACCCTTAAACGCATGCCGGAAGATTTAAATTGGTACATGATTGTTGCAATGAAAATAAAGTTTCATTCAACACAAAACCAAAAACACATATTAATGATAAATGATTTATTATTGTATTCATTGAAATTTACTAATTTTTAAATAAAAAAGTAAATAAAAAAAAGTTAATAAAAATAGTTGCTTATGCGCGCATAAAAACTTGTTTTTTGGAGTTTTTTTTTAAGATTAGGTCCACCTTATAATCACCCCCAACCTCCTCATCTTAAGAACAGCTTCCGGAATAAACACCACTTTTGGAGGGGGGGCTATTTGCAAAATTTAACTGATATTTGTTGTCAGCATACCCACCCGAAAATACTATTAAAAAAAGGAGGGGTTCAGTGCCCGTGGCAGAGAAGTAGATTTATTTATCAATAAAAGTCGTCATTTAAAAAAGAAAATTGTGGAGGTGGATCTAAATGTAAATATTTACCCAAAAAATTATCCCGAAGTTTATTACAAAAACGTTTTGTTTTCGCACTATTCAACAATTTGTTCATCCGCGCATGTAAATTAAAAAATATTTGTAAAAGTGAGAAGTTATCAGTAAATGATTTAGTTTTTTTTTTTTTAATTTATTTAGTTTTTTTTTTACATTGGGTCCACCTCCACAAATGTTAAGAACGGCTTTCAAAATAAACACCCTCAACCTCTCCATGTTAACAACAGATTTCGGAATAAACACTATTGGGGGGATATTTAAAAAAAAGTCGATAAAAGTCGTCATTTAAAAAGAAATTTAAAATCAAATGTTTGTAAAAGTGAGAAATTATTAATAAATGTTTAGTAACATTTTTCGGTGCTAATGCAGAGAGTGATCCGCTATTTTTTAAATCGTATTTCCACGTTTAATTACAGTTTTATGATATTTTTTTTTTATTCAATTGCAAGGTTAAAGTACAGAATAGGTACAAAACACCCTCCCTTCCCCATATTAAGAATGGCTTTTTAAATAATAACGTTATTATTTCAGCATGGATCACTCTCTGCATGAGTACCTATTTTTCTTTTACTATTCATAAAAAGTAAAACTTTTTTCAAAATAAATAAATAAATAAATGTTTGTAAATTTGACAAATAATCGTTTAGTTACGGCAACGTCAGTAAATAAAATATGTTACGTGCGGGGTGGGGTGGGGGACTAAGGGAGCGACTATTATTTTTTTCTGCTGGTCGCCATGGAACTCAACGCCCAAGGAATACCAAAATGTAATTTTTTTTTTTGTCAAATAAATAAATTTTAAGCAATTTTTGCAATAAATAATAGATAGGAACTTCGTTAATTTTACGACTCGCCCCAGCATATTATAAACACCCTAACTTCCCCATGTTAAACGGCTTTCGGAATGAACATTCTCCAACCTCCCCATATTAGGAACGGCTTTCGAGGTTTATGGAAGGGCGTTTTTTTTAACATTGGGAGGTTAGGGTGTTTATAATACGTTGAGGCATGTCGTAAAAATGAAACAGTTTAGAAACAGTTAAAACAAACTTTTTTATGTAAACAATGCCGTGAAAAGAAACTAAACAATTAAAACATGATACCTTAACATAAAGGAATTTAAACTTAAAAAATTGGTAAGTACATAAATGAATTAATTTTTTTTAAATATGGGATTATTTTTGTGTGTGTGTGCTAATGCAGAGAGTGATCCGCGCTATTTTTTTAATCGTATTTCCACGTTTAATTAAAGTTTTATGATATGTTTTTATTCAATTGTAAGGTTAAAGTACAGAATAGGTACAAAACACCCTTCCTACCCCATGTTAAGAATGGCTTTTTAAATAATAACGTTATTATTTCAGCACGGATCACTCTCTGCATGAGTAAGTTTGTTTTTTTTACATATCTGGTAATTCGAGCGTAGTTGAAACGGAAGTTACCAGAAATAAAACCGGGCAAGTCTCGCAGAAATGACTTCGAAAAATATTAATATTTTATTTAATATTTTAATAATTCGTGAGGTAAATTTATTTTAATGACATAAAAACATCCCTCGACTCTAAGATGGGTTTTCTGAAAATTTCAAATAAATTGGTAACATAGAAATATGGTTTTATTCACTTTTAACGAACCAAATTTACATTTATATATATATATATATATATATATATATATATATATATATATATATATATATATATATATATATATATCCACCACAAAAATTGGCTTGGATTCTCTACTTACACAGATGCAGCGGGCAGCACAACTCATAGCTTCGCTATATCTCATTCCCTATCACAAATTGTTACGTTTCCAACCCGTTTCCCTGACCAGGAAGAACAACATGCATCACTTCTAGATCTGTTTTTAACCACAGTTCCCGATGATTGTATAACTAAAGCCGACAGCCCACTTGGGAACGCTGATCATGCAGTGATAATGATCGAAACTCTAGAGCAAAAACTGAAGAGCCAGTGCTCAAAACAACGAGATATTATAAAAAGGCTGACTGGGAAGCCATCAGAGATCTTATCAGAGATGCCCCATGGGGAAATATTTTTTCTCTTCCTGCTGAACAGTGCGCAAACGAGACCACCGAATAGTTCAAAACTGCAATCGAAGCGCATTTTCCCATTGTAAATTTTATAGTAAGTCCCACTCTCCCCAATGGTTTACTTCGACTTGCGCTACTGCCATTGCTCAAAAGCAGCATGCATACCGCAGATTTAACCGACATAAGTCCAGTTCAAACAGACAGAAGTGCATAGAAGCTAGAAGTAATGTTAAGAAAGAAATAACGACAGCTAAGAGAGAATTTACAGAAACCACTAAAAAACGCATTGAAGCACAAAAACTAGGAACTCGTGACTTCTGGAAAATCTACAACAGTGTAGTAAACAATGGGCAACCACCAATTCCCCCACTAACCAACAATCACGAGGTTGTTTGCTCAGCAACCGAGAAGGCTAACATGCTTGCCAGTCGGTTTGCATTAAACTCCACACTGGACCCCTCCAATCACCCCCTATCTGAATTTCCTATGCGGACAGACGCCACACTAGACGATCTGAAAATCACCTCTGCTCAGGTGCATGCTATCATAAAAATCCTTTACACTTCAAAAGCATGTGGACCCGATCTCATCCCATCTGTGCTATTAAAAAAGTGGTCAGCTGAAGTAGCTCCAGTTCTCTCTAAACTCTACAACAAATGCCTTAATAAATCTTGCTTTTCGGGCTGTTGGAAAACTGCTTCTGTGGTACCAGTATTCAAGAATTCTGGTGAAAGAACTGACCCATTAAATTATCGCCCCATTAGCCTCCTCCCACTTTTTGCCAAAATATTTGAGACCTTAATTAACCATGCTCTAGTCCATCACCTTACAGATGCTAAACTTCTGACTGACAAACAATATGGATTTAACAAATCCGTTCCACAGCAGACATCCTAACTGTAATCTCTGAACGTATATACCATTCACTGAACAAAGCGGGAGAGGGCAGAGCGGTATGTCATGAGGGTCTCCTCAGGAAAATTAGATCATACGGTATCACTGGAAGAATATTTAACATGATTAAATCCTTCTTAGATAAGAGAAAAATACAGGTTGTCCTCGACGGTTGTACATGGAAACAACATGATATAAATGCGGGAGTTCCCCAGGGGTCTATCCTTGGGCCTCTATTGTTCCTGATATTCATAAATGACCTCTCCGACAAAATTGCCTCTGAGATGGGTATATATGCTGATGACACCACACTCTATAACAGGCACGACAGGAAAACAAATGAACACATATCTAAAGAAATGGTAAAAACACTAGAGGATGACCTCCAATCTGTAGTGGAATGGGGGCAAAAAAACTACTTTCATTCAATTATTACAAGAAACTTCTCTACCACTTATAGCAATGGCTAACGACTCTTTATCTGAGAGTACATCTTTCAGACTCCTTGGCCTAACGTTCACAGGAAACATGAGTTGGAACAATTACATTGAAGGCATTGCCAGGGCCGCTGCAAGGAAGGTGAGCTCTCTCGACCGTGCTAGAAAACTACTAACACCCGAAAGTATCTTGTACCTCTATAAAGCCACCATTCGCCCATGTATGGAGTATTGCTGTCATATTTGGGCTGGGTCATCTGCTACTAGTCTCTCGCTCCTTGACAAGGTTCAAAGGAGAGTCGCAAATCTGATAGGCCCTGAACTGGCATCTGAGCTCTATCCTATGTCCCATCGACGAAACGTTGCATCCCTCTCCCTGTTCTACAAGTATTTTAATGGTGAATGCTCTGACGAACTGCAAG
>NC_136524.1:58780064-58792564 GCF_053919585.1 Euprymna scolopes
GCGTGTGATCTTGGAAGTTTTTAATCTTTAAAATTATTTAAAAAATAGTCCTTCATCGAAAAAGTATTTTACTAATAAGCCAATTAAAATCATGCAATCGCTGAATCAATAAGCTTTTATGGATTCGCAATAGTTGTCATGTTATTTCAGGGATCATCAGCTCTTTACCATCACAGACGGACGCACAGACGGACACACACACACACACACACATACATATATATATATATATATATATATAGAGAGAGAGAGAGAGAGAGAGAGAGAGAGAGAGAAGTTTGTTAACTTTTAAGACTATATAAACGATAATTTTCTTAATTAATTAGTCCATTGTTGATTTTTTTTGTCAGTCAGTTATTTGATCTGCAATCGCTAGTGTTGCTTTCTCGAACAGGGATCATCAGTTATTTAACATGAAACAGTGTTTCGCGGATTTAAAAACAAAGCAAAGCAGCATCATGCCTCACCACCACTGTTGCTCAAACACCACCTCCTTAAATACAAGAACAAAAATGTTCCTGATATTGGATCTTGTTTTTTGCTCCAGATTAATTAATATATATATGTGGGGTGGGGGGATGCCTTCTTTTTCTTCGTTTACTTTGTGATCAACATTTGTTTTTCTTTTTACACTTTCAATGTATCATCGATAACCTGTATTATCCTTGCCTGGTCTAATTCGAAAAACAAAAGGTGTCCTCGACTGGCATTCATTATTTAACATATTAAGCTCCTCATTTTTTTTTTCAACTTCTTCCGATTTATTTTCGAAGCATCTTTGTTACTATTATTTTGTAATTCATTCTTCCAAATTAAACAATGTATATATTATCTTTCGAAACAAGATACACTATCTCTCCATACAGATCTTGTTTTATGCGTAACACATTTTCTGTTTTTTTTTTGGGGGGGGGGGGGTTCTCGACATAATTCTCAATACATTTTATTAATTCCTGCGTTTGTTGATCCCCATTTCTATCAGCTACAACATCTGTCAACCACTTCCCTCGTTCGTTATCAGTTCTTAAAAATAAACGAAAATTTCATGAACGATGTTATCTATCATATAAATCCCAGACGTATGTTTATGCGTATGAATGTTTGTATGTCTACCAAAAACTTTCGACACACGCGACGGATTCTGACGAAATCGGTATTCCGGACGACAAATATCGAAAAATGGGCAAAAAATTAATTCATTCACCCTCAACTGGGCAGTTTTCTACAATAAGGCATCGTTTTTTTTTCTGTCGACATTTTCGCAAGCCATCGTCTACGTTGGACTTACTACCCTTAATTAAAACGCTCCCGACTTTCGGTTGCGCAATGGAAGCATTAGCTAAGACGATAGGTCTTTTTCACGTTTTTTTTTCCTCCTTTGCGTTACGTGTTCGAGCCTGACTGTCTACTACTACCTTTTTAACATCTCTCTCCACCCAAACTGCCTACCGTTGTTTTGATCCCCACCCCACTACTACTTTTTTAACATATCTCTTCCCACTCCTCGAGGTTCCTTACTACACTACATCTACACACCCGGGCAACGCTGGGTACTCTCGCTAGTATTCCTATAAATGTCGGTCTTTGGAACACAATATCGTGTGTCTGCTTTGTTTTTAATCATTTCCAAATCTAATGTAAATAAGTTCTTATCGAGCTGTCTTTTTAAATAATTAAACCGTATCCAAGTTCCACCATTACTGATCATGTTGTCTCACCATCTACCTAAGATTTTATTAACCCTTATCCTAGAGTGTCCTCCAAGCTTTGATAAGTGATGGCATCCAAATAAAAAAAAAGAATAAAGAAATTACATAATTGCAAATGCCTACACACTTCGTAGCTTTTTTATCCAAACACTAGTCTATAGTAATTAATCATGTTCCCTAACATAAATAATAAACAAATAATTTCCTTAAACAATAATTTATATTCAATTAAATGTGTAGCATTATTTGACATCTTAAACTCCTATACTAGCTTACGTGTACATTTTGAATATTTTACCAATAGCCGCGTTTGTTATTCTCGATTAATTGAACACAAAAATTATAGAATGGAAATATCTAACACACTTTTCGGTTTCTTTATGCAAATACAAGCGAACTGTAACCAAATCTTACTTAACTACAAAACTAATAAGTTCTATTTGTAAAGAATGAATATTGAATTAAACTTTTATTATAATTTTAAATCTTAAATTTCAATTTCAGTTCATATTTAAATTTAGAATATCTAATCTTAAACTACATGGAATAATAATTATATTTATATCCTCTGACTTCAGTTCGTAATTCTCGATTATCAGAATAGCATGAATGGCGAATTAACAGATTAACCACGTGATTACGAACAAACGCTTTTTTTTTTACTTCTTTGTCTTTCCTATGTGTGACTATCGTGAAAAAATACTTTCCGTGTGAAAAAAAAAGTTGCAATGTACGGACCATTGCTTTTAGGCTATGGACAGGATCAAATTCTTACGCAGTGGCTAGGGATTTTTATACTCAGTCCCCAAAATCAACAGAGATTACACCATTCCTGTAGTGATCCGGTTCCTGTTGATTTTGCGGTGGGAGTTTAGTTGTGTACTACTCTATGGGATCCACCTTCCCAGGCTTTTCCCGCTCTCTTTGATAAGGGGTTAGTTTATTGCTAATTACTTGAGGCGCGCTCACCGGGAAATGCCAACAAGGCTGCCCGGACACTTTTTGCAGGTCAGAGTGTCCCTCCTCGGGGGCGCTGACTTCTCAATCCCACTTTTAAGCCTGGTGTCTAAGTTCTTGAAAGAATTAAATAAATTAATTGTATCTTAAACATTCATTACTACCTTGAAATATCCTGGAAACTCATCTTTTTCATTTGAATCCATTAATCACTGGCTGCCATGTTTTTTCCAAACGTTTTCCATTTGAATTTTCAATCCAGATATTCATACAATTATTTTTTTTACGCTCTTTTCATTAAAAATATTTATAAATTTCATACTGAGATTTTCCCCAGTTAAATAAAAACAGATACTTTCATTTGTCGTAGAACTAATGGTTACAGATTTGCCTTGGACTGAGTTTGTTAGGCCATTTCAATGAGAATTTGCTAATATTTGATTTCAAAACAGACCTGTTGTTCTCAGTCGAAAAGCAGCCATCTAGTTTTGTGTTCTACGGACAAGCAGTTCTTGGGAAGAATACTTTGCTCATAGAAAATTATCGTTTTTTTCATCTGTGTAGTTTTATTTCAAAACAAACCTGTTGTTCTTTGTCGAGAAGCAGCACTTGGTTTTGTGTTTCACAGACGGACGGTTCTTGGAATTATTATTCAGTAATGAATTAAGAAGACTTAATAATAGCGAGGTACATTCTAAATAATGAAGATTATGTTATTTTAAAATCTGTATAGATATCAAAAGTAATGTCTAGGATACGTCCTCGGCAATCAGTTCAAGAGTAGTCTTACTTCTGTAAGGCTGAGGTATGATTCTCTGATGTCCCAGAACGTACCACCCTCCTAGGCACTATGTTCGCTATTCGAGATGTTAGTTTATGGCTGATCGATTGCATGCCGACTCGGCTGCTCAGGTATTTTTTTACAGGCCAGAGTTCGCTTCCTGACTTTTCAAACCCCATCTGATTTTGTGTCTCACCTCCTAAGAGGGTAAACATTTTTTTTTTATATTTAAAAGGCGAGAGAATCAACATTAGAGACAGATAAAAGACAGAAGAAAGAGAAAGAAGATACAAGATTCTTTTACTCCGTACTCTACACTTTCTTACGATATTCATTTAATGAGAGAATTATCTTTAAGCAATGATACTAATTACACTTATTAGTAATCAGCTTTCGTATTGTCTAGGTCAGTGTTTCCCGTGCGTTGTTATCGAAATCGATAATGAAAAAGTGGGCACTTTGAGCATGACCTCGTCGTGAACGCATGGTCGATTTGTTTGCTGATAACCACATTCGGACGCCGATGTTTTTATGAAATAATTATTTATTAAAGACATAATCGCAGAAAGACAACTTTGTATAGGATGAGAGAGAAGGAGATAGATAGATAGATAGATAGATAGATAGATAGATAGATAGATAGACAAAAAAGCTACATGCATATATGCATACATACATAATTACATAGAAAGAGCGATAGCTATAAAGGTAGATAGATAGGTAAATATAGGAAGATAGAGAGAGATAAAGAGAGAGATAGGTGAATAAACAGACATAAATAGATAGATAGATAGATAGATAGATAGATAGATAGACAGATACACAGGCAGACAGCAAAATAGACAGGCAGAAAAAGTTAGATACACACACATACATACATGCATGCATACATACATAGAAAAGTGATAGATATAACGGTATATAGATAGATAAATATAGGAAATTAGATAGATAGAGACAGAGATAGGTGAATAGACAGATAAACAGACATAGAGAGATACATAAATAGATAGATAAATAGATACATACATACATACATAGAGAGACAGATATTGATGAGTAGATAGATAAATAGGCAGACAGACAGGCAGGCAGAGAAATGGATACATAGACAGACATACATACAAATAGGCAGATAAATAGATAGATAGATTAGTATATAGATAAACATATGGATAGATAGATACATATATATATGCATATATACATAGATACATTGACAGATAGATAGATAGATAGATAGATAGATAGATAGATAGATAGATAGACAGACGCATATATATGTGCATATATATATACATATATACATACATTAGAAGATACCTAAGTCGATAGCTTGGTCAATAGATAGATAGATAGATAGATAGATAGATAGATAGATAGATAGATAGATAGATAGATAGATCGTCTCATTACACTCGCTTCCTACCCTATTGCAAATAGAACCCAGATATATCTTTTATGCTTAAAGTCTTACCATCTAAATATATCGAAAAACTTGGCTCGAAGATCAAGTTACGCAGTTTCCGTTTGTTGTCACCTCTGTTCTTTCTATTCAAACATGATGGACCCACACAAATTGTTTCCTCTCGACGTAAATATTCCTGAACAACCCGACAAGTAGCAAAATATCACCACATGGTTAGCACAATATGTTCATGTCTTCATTTACGATGTGACTTCAATAAGTTTCCAGACTTGTACAGGCATTTAAAATTGTCGTAGACTCTTGAAATTTAAGTATGTTATTGCTATACATCTTATGAGATGACTGACCAATTTTTATGATTTCAAAGTGAAATGAACAGCTACAGCAAGAATTGAAATACACCCTACTAAAGCCTTGTTTTCACAGATTGCAAATTTCAAAAATGAAATCTGGTCGTGAGGACACTTTAGAAGAACGGTATGCGATAAAATTCTTTTAAACTTGGAAAAAATGGCACAGAAGCTTCAAGGCTTCCGACTATTTCGGACCATTTTATTAAAACGCCAGTTCTGGGTTTATAAAACCGAAGCTTTATTTTAGCACACGTTCGGCAGGATTTTGTAATTCTTTATACCTCCTCCACCGAAAAGGCAAGTTTCTGCATTTCACAGCATGTACCATTTGAGTAATGCCCATGTGACAGAGATTGTTATGTAGCATTCGGAGTTCGTTTTTACTTGATGCCGTACAGCATACTCTTGACAGTGTATCAGCTGTTAAGTTCTCTTTGCCGGGTCGGTAGCCGATGTCGAAAGAGAAACAGGTTAGTTCGATTCTTCACCTCGCTATTTTCTCATTTTTCATTTTGCTTGTAGTCTTAGAATTCAACATAAAAAGCAATAGATAAAAAATTTTTAAAAAATACGAAGATATATCTTCCAAGGCAATTCCCTATCACCATTACTGTTCATTATAGTCATGATCCCCCTAAACAATATACTAAGGAAATGCCAAGCTGGATACAAATGTACTAATATAGACGAAGGAATGCATCACCTAATGTATATGGACAACCTAACTTTTTCGGAATAAAGGAAAAGGAACTAGACACAATAATAAACACAACCAGAATATTCAGTCAGGATATCCGAAAAGGATTCGGTATAGAACGGTGTTTACTGCTAATAATAAGAAGGGGAAACTGGGAGCAACGGAATGTATATAATTACCAAACTAAGGGGAGATGAAGGCACTAAATAAACATGACGGTTACAAATATTTGGGGAATCTGGAAGTAGACAGTATCAAATCAACGGAAATAAAAAAGAAAATTGGAAAAGAACAAGAAAACTCCTAGAAACTATACTATATAGTAGAAACCTAAATGTATAAACGCATAAGAAATATCATTAGTTAGATACCTTGGACCGTAAATAGGCTGGACGGAAGAGGAACTGGGGACATCACTCACCTACTGGATGAGGTTGTAAACCTCACACTACAGGGTTTCAAGGCGGCTTTGGACAGACGCTGATCGAACTTCCACGGTGTTCCCGTTGTATAGCTTCTCACTGACTTTTCCCCCTTGTAAATATGAATTGCATGTGCGTTTATTCTTTACCAATTAAATGAATGAATGAATCAGAAGACCAGGAAACTTATTACCATCCACAACGCACTACTCCCAACAGATGATGCTGACCAACTTTACGAGAAAAAGAAAAACGGAATATATGAATAACATAAAAATAAAAAAGATTAATAAAAACATATCATGCAGAATAGAGAGAGGCTAATCACCGTAGCAAGAGACATTGTAAAAATGAAGGAAACGGAGAATCAAGGATTAAGATGAGAAAATAAAAACGGAAAGACACAGCTACACGGACAATTTATAAGATTTCGAAAGATAGGAAACACTTGGACATGGCTACGAAAAGGAAGCCTAAATAGAGAAACTGAATCCCTAATAACAGCTGCACAAGATAAGGTGATTAGATCCAACCACATAAATATCAAGAAGAATGTAAAGGGCAGATGCAAGAAAGAGTGCAATACAGACCTGGGTTTATATGAGTAATGTATTATTTATTATGTTTTTTATGAATCGTCTGTATAGTTGCTTCTCTTTTTACTTTTATTTTCTCGTCTTACCCTTGCTTTTCTGTTGTCTGTCTTGTTCATCTTTTCAGTGTTGGGTTTTTTGCGGTAATTATTTTTTCGATCTTCTGCATTATGTATTTTTCTAATTCTTTTTTAGTGTTATTCACACAGGCTTCTACACAAACCAGTCCTCTTCCTCCGTCTTTCCTTTTCACATAGAGTCGGTCAGCATCATCCTTTGGATGTTGTTCGCTGTTCATAGTTATGAGTTTCCTGGTCTTCTGGTCGAGATGCCTCAGTTCTTCTTTGGTCGATTCAATAAACTGCCCGCAGTATATTACTAATGATACTCGTGTTTATACTTAATAATCATGGGTTTATATATTTCATTAAGTTTCTATAGCATAGTTTATTTTCGGGAAATTTTCTTGTTCTTATGAGATATCCCTTTCCAATTTTCTCTTTTATTTCTGTTACTTTCATGCTGTCTGTTTCCAGAACTCCGAAATATACTTAACTGTTATGTTCACCTAATGCCCTCATCTTCATTTTGTTGGGTAGTTCCATGCTTCTCGTAGTCTCCGGTTTTCCCTTTCTCATGATCAGCAGTGCACACTTTTCCATACCAAATACTATACCGAATACCCTGGCTGAAAGTTTTGATTGTGTTTATTAGCGTCTCTAGTTCATTCTTGGTTTTTACAAATAGTTTTAGGTCGTCCATGTACATAAGCTAGTTCATTCTTTCATCTGTATTCTGAACTTGTATCCGGCTAGCTACATTTTTAGTAAATCATTAAGGCATCAGTGCTATGATGAACAGTAGTTGTGATAGGGATCCCCTTGAAGGGTACCTCTTTGTATTTTAATATCAGCCATGTATTGTCCGTCATCTTTCAGATCAAGTGTCTGTGCTCAATTATTATTATTATTATTATTATTATTATTATTATTATTATTATTATTATTATTATTATGTTCGTTAACTTCACAGTGCTGTGGCGTTTCACACTGGTTTTGTCTCTGAAGAACGGGCTTTTACACTAAAGCTAGTAAGGATAGCCAAAGAGTCAATTAGATGGAAAACACCTGGCGCATGATATTTGCTGTGCCGAGAAAAACAGACTTCTGGAGTACGGTGATGCTGTACTTGATTCCCAAGGAGTTCAGCTTTTTCTTTAGATCATCAGGAATTGAGCCAAACGCACCTATGTTTATTAGCACGATGGAAGTTTTCTTATTCCACAATCTAGCAATCTCGAACCTCAGTTTCTGATAGTTCCGTATTTTCTCATTTTTCTTGCCTGCTAAGTTGATCCCATTTGGACAAGCCACATTAATAATTTGGTACGCATTCGTCTTTTTGTTCACAATTTCAATATCCGATTGCTTGTGAAGTATCCCTCGGTCACACTGAACAATGAAATCCTCATTTTCCACTACCGCTTCTGTGTGATGTTGGAACCATTTGTCCGTCACTTGGATTCCAAACTTCTTGCGCAAACTCCAATGCAGTTTGCACATACTTCGTTATATGGTGACTTTTTTTGGAGCAAGTGTACAACATGTACTAATGTTGTGTAGCGGGGTGTTACATAGCATCAAATCAAATGTGTTGAATTGTGTTGTGTGTATATTGAGGACGATATATAACGGACGATGAGACATTTATGTAACGGCGTACACGGCGACAACTATGACGGTGACAATTACTTGTTGAGTTCATTAATTGTTGTAGAAGGGGTATAGATGTGAGAGTGGACTGTTATTTTTAACAGAAGAGATGCATTATTGTTATTGGTGACAGACTATTAAAGAGGGGGACAGACAGTTTACATTTTGGGACAGTTTTACACAATGTTCATTTACAAGATGATCTCAAAACACATTACCTTTTTCATTTGAAATGATGACGAATGAGCACTTACAAATAACATGATGATATTTATTCTTCCATCTGGATGAGATGATCAGAGATTCAATTGCCTTGCGGACCTGCATTGTCTGGACTCTTTTTCTGGTTCACTTCCAAAAGGGGTTCAACTAACGCACTCTTCCGACTTTAACTGTCAACTCAACTCCCCTCGGACTTCTCTCTTGCTGACTCCTAATTTCTGAATATATTGTGATCTATCTTTCTTTGTGACGTCAGAAACGTGCTCAACCACGTGAATGTTTCCTCACGTGGATTTACATACACATATGTCTCCAACACGTTTGGCAACACAAAATATTCCTTAAATTGATTTCCATTGTCCTAAATCTGACTTTTAGTTGTATCGTTATTTCGAACACAATGGACGATACTCCATATTCCTAGGGTTGCATCTAAATTGAAATATGTATTCTTTTTCAACTTCTAGATACTGAGTTCGATTCTGGCTTTTTCCTTTTATAAATATTATTTTCAATCCTATTTATTTTGCTTCTCTAATTAATCTGCCCCCTTTCATATACAACACTAACAATGTGTGGCACTCTTTCAATAGCTATATGACAGAACAGTTTTTTTCCGTTAATGTTTCTATTGATTGTATTAAGTGCCTGAGCAGCTTTCCAGTCGACTTTAGATAAAAAAAATTCCATGTGTCCTGACATTTTTGTGTCTTAGTATTTCACTCTAACTGACCACGAAGTTTCATTCTTACCAACTCAATCAACTTTTCTGCTTCGATTCTTACCTTGTACTTCTGCTTATCTTCCAATGGATCTTTATCTAGCTCTTCCTTTTTCACAACTGCAGCAAATAACACTTCATGACTTGTTACCAAGTAGTGGTACACACTTCAAAGCTTTCCCCCGTCACATTCTTCAATCGCAATCAGCCCTCTTCTTCCTTTCTTCGTTATGATATGCAGCCTGTACACATTAGAGTTTGGGTAAAGGGTTCCATACTTGACTAACAATTGCCGTTTGTCTTTATCTAGCTTTATTATTTATTTTATTATTATTATTATTATTATTATTATTATTATTATTATTATTATTATTATTATCATTGGCTCATAAGGAGCTTTCACACAAGTCATCAAAAGGTCTCGCCTTGAAAACAACCTGTGGTGTTCCCTGGAAGCTGATTCACAACAAGTCTCCCAAGATTTCCAGTACTCTCCACCTCTTTCTATAACAATTGCAAAGGAATTTGCATTATCGCAACATCCGCTTACCATTAATTTCTCGCTGGCAGCGACCATTGGTCTCCATTGGAACTTGAGTGGCAATAAGCCTCCTCAATGTCCCAGTTCTCTTCGCACTTGTCCAGCGGAGGTCTGTCAGTGCTCTCTCCTAGGTCTTTCACTGCTTCTTGACCCTTCTCAGCTATTTGTTACCACTCATTTTTTGGGAGAGGACAAATGAAGAGGATGGGTGAGGGGATAGAGAACTATGCCGTTTCAATGTTCTTGGTTCCATATAACGCTTCTTCATGTTTTTCTATCTGCAGCAGTTCGTCTGGCCCGCGCAAGTGGCTGATGTTACTATGATCTCGTATTTAAGGAATTTTCTTAATATATTTTCTTAATATTTCAGATGTTTTCATGATTTTAATTCGTTGTATCTTTGCAGTCATTCTTCTGATTCCAATTTCTCCCATTCTTTTTTCAAAGATTTTTTGGAATTGTTCCTAGTACTCCGACTATGTTTCTCCCATTCTTTTTAAAAGGTTTTTCGAAATTCTTCCTAGTGCTCCTAATATAATCGGTATTATTTTGATTTTCTTCATCATCCCTATCCATTTCAGCTCTCTGACAAGCTCTGTGTATTTGCCCCGTTTCTCCTTTTCGTTGATATTCGCCCTGTGGTCAGCTGGTACTTTCTTTCTTGTTAATTATTACGACATCCGGTCTTCTTACTTGAATGGGTTTATCTGTTTGTGTATCAATGATCCATAGGATTTTGTGATTGTTGTTTTCAAGTACTGTTGCCGGCTTATGCTTGTACCATTTGTCTGTGCGTTCGAGATGCAGTTGTTTGCATAATTCCCAGTATGCTACCCTTCCCACTTGGTCGTGTCTGTTCTTGTATTCCTTTTGGGGTAGTTTGACGAATTCGCTTACTATATCGCTTATCGTTTCCTCTCTTTGTCAACAGAGTCTGCATTTGCTGTTTTCTTGTGTTTTGTCGATCTTTGCTTTGATGTGGTTGGTTCTTATTGTTATCCTGTGCTGCAGTTATTAGTTATTATTCATTTTCTCGGTGTGCATGTCCTTTTCGCATCCATGTCCAAGTGTTTTCGTTATTCTCATCTTTTGTCATCCTTATGAATCTTCCGTGTAGTTGTTTCTCTTCCCGTTTTTCTTGTCTCGTTTTATCCTTTATCTCTCTATTTTCTGTTTTGTTGATTTTTTCCCCGTGTCTCTCGCTACCATAATTATTCCATCAGTATTCTGCATTATGTATTTTTCTGGCTCTTTTTTTTTGTGTGTGTCATTCACACAGTTTCCTATACAAACCAGTCGCTTCCCGCCGTCTTTCCTTTTCACGTAGAGTCGGTCAATATCGTCCTTTCGGTGTAGTGCATTGTACATAGTCATGAGTTTCCAAGTCTTCTGATCGAGCTGTCTCAGTTCTTCTTTTGTCCACCCTGCGAACAGTCCAGAGTATCTTACTAGTGATGCTGCTCATGTATTTATACCTTTTATTAGGTTTCTGCTATATAAGTTCGTTTCCAGGGGTTTTCTTGTTCTCCTGAGGTATTCCATTTCCAATGCTCTCATTCATTTCTGTTGCTTTGATAGTGTCTGCTTCCAGAACTCTCAGGTATTTTCTGTCGTCTCCAGTTTCCCTTTCTTATAACTAGTAGTGCGCACTTTTCCATACCAAACTCAATTTAGATGTTCTGGCTGAAGATCCTGGTGATTTTTATGAATTCTCTAGTTCTTTATCGATCCTTGCAAAACATTTTAGATCATCCATATACATCAGGCGGTTCATTTTTTTTCCTCCCTGTTAGAGAACTTGTATCTGGCTTGGGACTTTCTCAGTATATTGTTCCGGAGCATCATGGATATAATGAACAGCAATGATCATAGTAAATCTACTTGGAAGATGCCTATTATTATCATCGTCATCATCATCGTCATCGTCATCATCATCATCATCATCATCATCGTCATCATCATTATTGTTATTATTATTAATATTATTTTTTTTCATGTATCTACATTGAATTTCATGAATATATTTTCAGTATTTAATTCAACAGTGCTCAATACATGGCAATAGATAAGTAGTCGGTTATGAAGTATATAAGCCAGTTAAGCTACACAAAATTAGCATATATATACATATATATATATGTATGTGTATATATGTGTGTGTGTGCGTGTATGTGTTTGTGTGCATATAAATATAAATATATGGAAATTCTATGTAGCTTACTTGCTATATATATATATATATATATATATATATATATATATATATATATATATATATATATATATATATATATATATAAACTGGGTTGAGCATATTATGTGGAAGTGATAAACAAATTACTATTAGCGTATGAAGCGATGCT
>NC_136524.1:58797564-58812564 GCF_053919585.1 Euprymna scolopes
CAGCACAGTCGCAGGTATTCCTCATGCAGCAAGGGCTAAGGCTATGTAATTTTGTTACTGAATGGCTGACAAAATCAATTTAATTAGAAAGGTTTTACCAGTTACTTCTGGTGCTGTTCAAGGTAGCAGTAATTTCCAAATAACTTCTATTCTCACAGTCAGTAAATTAGGTGACTAAAATAGGATTTATCAATGTTTTGACAATGCCTTATTCACTGTAATTAATTTAGGAGACTAAAATAGGATGAGGGATTAGAGATGGACAGATAGAGAGGAAGATATATAGATGGAAAAGAGAAAGTGAGAGGAAAATAGAGAAAGAGAAGGAGATAGAGAGATAAAGGGATTGATAGATAGACAGAGAGAGGGGGAGAGTTATAAACAGAGCAGGCGAGACAGAGGAAAGGAGAGAGAGAGGGAGTTAGAGAGAGAAAGGGACTCAAAGAAAGATGGGGAGGGTGATATAGAAAGAAAGATAGGTTGAGAGAGAAAAGGAGAGATGGATAGAGAGAGGGGGAGAGAAACAGAAGGTGAACTAGATTTCATCGTTTTTTTCCTCGTTCAGTAGAGAAGAAATCTTTGGAGACTGAGGTAATTTTAATTTTTTGTTACTATCTAGAGTACCCTTTTTTTCAGGAGCTAGATTTTCCACACATTAGAAACCGGCCGGGTTATTTGTACTTTCACCTAACAAATTAATAAAGAAAAAGATATTGTAAAATTTGAATTTAGTGTGAAAATACTATTTTAAAAATAGCACGATAACATAAGTGCATAAGCACCACTTTAGGTACTCCTTGGGCGTTGAGTTCATTGAAATTTACTAATTTTTAAATAAAAAAGTAAAAAACGTTATTAAAAAATAGTTGCTTATTTGTACATGTAAAAATGTTTCTGAAATAGAGAAATTATTTTAATCATTTAAAAACTTGGTATTTTTTTTTTTTTTAGATTAGGTCCACCTTATAATCAACCCCAACCTCCTCATCTTAAGAACAGCTTCCGGAATAAACACCATTTTGGAGGGGGGGTGAAAAAATATGTGAAAAATTTAACTGATATTTGTTGTCAGCATATCTACCCGAAAATACTATTTAAAAAAAGGAGGGGTTCAGTGCCCGTTGAAGAGAGATAGATTTATTTATCAATAAAAGTTGCAGAGAAGTAGATTTATTTATCAATAAAAGTCGTCATTTAAAAAGGAAAATTGTGGAGGTGGACCTAAATATAAATATTTAGCCAAAAAATTATTAAAAATGTCTATAAAAGTGAGAAATTATCAATACATGGTTTAGTTATTTTTTTTTAATATTCATGAAAAGAGTTAAGCCAACGTAAGTAAATATATGAATTACAAATGTTTGTAAAAGTGAGAAATTATTAATAAATATTTAGTAACTTTTTTCTTTTAATATTCATAAGGAGTAACACTTTTTTCCAATATTCATAAGAAGAATTAAGCTGTTTGTAAAAGTGACAAATTCAGGTGAAGTTACTTTTTTTATTCATGAAAAGAGTTAAGCCAACGTAAATAAATAATGTTTTAAAAGTGCGAAAGGTAACGTAAGTAAATAAATCATAAATGTTACGTCCGCATGCGTTAGCCCTGACTAAGAGGGGGGCTAAGGGAGCGACCATTGAATAATTCTGCTGGTCGCTATGGAACTCAACGCCCAAGGAGTGCCCCACTTTATTTTAAATATTTATTTTCCAAAGGACTGTTTGAATAAATCAACAATGAATAAAATGGTGCTTCTACCCTTTATTGCCGAAATTGGAGACGCCATTTTTTTTACGCACTTGCTATCCAAATCTAGGGGAGACATCATTATATGGTCGAACGATTGCTTCCGGAAAGGGAAAGAATGAATTTACAAAAATTAACATTTATTACTTCCGGAAACGTTAAATTAAACTAAAATTATCATTTATTACTTCCAGAAACTTGGTAAACTGATATTACTGGAGAAAATGAATATTGACAATTCAAAAAAATGTTTTAAATTATTTATTTGTTCGAAAAAAAAAACACCCGGAAAGAACTATGGAAAAAAAGTAAATAAAGAAAGTGAAAAGGAATATATATCCATAATTGTTTAATTGGAAATGTTTCGATTTAATTAATGAAAACGAGAAAGTTTTTCATAGAACATTTTTTTTTATTAAAAACAGAAAATTGAAATGACATATTCATAATAGTTTAAACTGGGCGAGCGCCATTTGAAAACCAAAACATTTATTAGTTTTTTTTTGTTTGTTTACTTTTTCGTTTGTCCGTGTGTGTAATTTTTTCCGAACAAATAAATAATTTTATACATTTTTTTTTATTAAAGCAACTTTGAAAGGCCAACAACAAATTAATTTAACTGATTGTTTTTTTTTAACGGAGAAAAAACATTGATTGAAAAGTTTGCGTAAAAAAATATAATTTTAAGAAAACACTTTTGAAATGAAAACAACATTGGACTTTCATAAAAAACATTTTTTTTTTTCGAACAAATATATAATTTTAAACATTCTTTTGAATTGTAAAGACTTTTTTGTCAAATAAATTTCAAGCAATTTTTGCAATAAATAATAAATAGCAACTTCGTTAATTTTACGACTCCTAACCTCCCCATGTTAAAATGGTTTTCGGAATGAGCACCCCCAACCTCCCCATGTTAAGAACGGCTTTCGAGGTTTGTGGAAGGGCGTGTTTAATTTGAAAGCCGTTTTTAACATGGGGAGATTAGGGTGTTTATAATACGCTGAGGCATGTCGTAAAAATCAAACAGTTTAGAAAAAGTTAAAACAAACGTTTTTATGTAAACAATGCCGCGAAAGAAACTAAACAATCAAAACGTAATGTTTGATGAGCGAAAAGCCTTAAGATAAACAAAGGATTTTAAAATTTAAGAAATTGGTAAGATACATAAATGTATTTAAATATAAAAAATAGTTTTTTGTGCTAATGCAGAGAGTGATCCGCGCTATTTTTTCAATCGTATTTCCACGTTTAATTAAAGTTTTATGTTTTTTATTTAATTGTAAGGTTAAAATACAGAATAGGTACAAAACGCCCTCCCCACCCCATGTTAAGAATGGCTTTTTAAATAATAACGTTATTATTTAAGCATGGATCACTCTCTGCATGAGTACCTTTTTTTCTTATCTTGTAATTCGAGAGTAGGTGAAACGGGAGTTACCGGAAATAAAACCGGACAGTCTCGCAGAAACGACTTACGAAAAATATTTTTATTTTAATTAATATTTTTATAATTCGCAATGTAAAATTATTTTACTAACATGCACACATTCCTTGACTTTGCAGATAGATTTTCTGAAAATTTCAATTAAATTGGTAATGTAGAAATATGGTTTTCTCGATTTGGAACGAACCAAGAATTACATATATATATATATATAGATATATATATATATATACATATATATATATATATATATATATATATATATATATATATATATATATATATATATATATATATATTGGGACGATTCCAATATTTTTCCTGATTCCAATACAATTCTCGATTCCAGTAAAATTACTGAGTCCGATTTCGATTATTTATAAATCTCTTGATATTGAACTATAAATTGTTATTTTTCCCGATTGCGGTGAAAACACATGTTAAATGTGCATATATTTTCTTAAATGTAAAAAAAAACACTTGTTAAATGTGGATATATTTTCTTAAATGCAACAAAACACTTGATTTTAGTTTTACAGATTGTTTAATATCAACAAATATTTACTATTAATACATTACTCATCAGCACTGGAAAAATTTTGCTTTAAACAAAATCAAATAATATAGACAATTAAAAGAATCGTTTTTGGCATCGGAAAATAGGCACAAATGTTTTCCGATCCAATATCGATTCCGATTTTTCCGATTCTCGATACCAATTCCTAGTAATCGCTCCGACACTAATATATATATATATATATATATATATATATATATATATATATATATATATATACATATACATATATATATATATATATATATATATATACTTGCTGTTATTGTTTTTAAGCGACATTAACAGCTTCGAAACGCTGTTAATTATTTCGCTTCCTCAGCGTTTTTTTTTTTTTAATTTTTAAAGAGCTATAAGCTTTTGTGTTAGTCGTATATATATATATATATATATATATATATATATATATATATATATATATATATATATACAGGGTGACCCCCCAAAAAAACAGCTACATGGAGGCCATCTAGAACATATGCTGTTGAAAAAAGGCCAAAGACCCTAGTGTTTTGATGTGATATTTTGAATATAATAAACTAGTTATGACCAAAGTTTCATTTCATTCGGAGAATATATATATATATATATATATATTTATATATATATATATATATATATATATATATATATATATATATATATATATATATATATGAGAATGTGTTGCCCCTTATTTTTTATGGGACGTATTTTCATTTATTATTTTTATTATTAAATATTATTACGTGCATAAAAGGTATTAAAAAAAATAAATTAGCGCAATAAATAACAGCGTTTCGAAGCTGTTAATGTCGCTTAAAAAGCAATAAGCAATTACAACAATGAATCTTACAATCTGAATTCAAGTGGTGAGTCATCGAAACTCGGCTGGAGAGCACCAAACTGCGAATGTCGGTGCCATGAGTTCGATCCTAACCAAGGCTGATGACGGCTGAAAGCTATATATTACATGTTATATAACTGAAGTTAAGGGACGTTGAGCCTGCCCAGTACCAAATGGGTTACCATTTGGGAATACTACGCTCTGTACGTATTCAGGTAAGTGAGTATATATAATACCTATTGGAGAGGAACATTTCCAGGTAGGTTGGAGGGTTTATATTGTGTTTTGGAAGGTTTACATGGTATTCTGGAGGGTTTACCTGCAGCGAGTAGGTGAGAGTTCTTCGGCTAGAAAAGGTAGAGTCAGTTGAAAAACCAAACCGTATCCAGGAAGTCCACGGTTCTATAGTGATGATGTCTCAATCAAAACACCTGCATGAGTCGACACGGGAGTAGGAAAACTGACATGAGAATGATCACGTCAAAAATCCCACCCTCTCACTGTAAAGGTATCTAGATGCCAAAAAGCCTTCTACTCTAATAATTTCTTCATTGGACTGCTAAAGTTTGGAATTCCTTCCCTGATTCCTATTGTCATATTTGGGCTGGTGAATCTCAGTCCTATTTCAGGCTTCTTGATATAATGCCGAAACGTATCTGTTATTTCTTTGGTCTCCACTTTTTTATTTTCTCTGCAACCTCAACGTAATGATTTATGTATTTAGGAAAACAGGTATGCATAATACTTCAGGGAGATGCATCCCCTTGCACAGTTCCAGGTCACCTTTGAGCAAAGTGTATCACCTGTTAGCCTCTCTCTCATGTTTTGGAGGTTTAACATACGGGGGATAGATGGTGAACGCAATAAATCTAGAAAAATGGAACTGCTAAAATAAAAAAAAACATCCCGATAGAGAGAACCTGTTTGTCATGCATGGCAACTTTCTAGTAATGATGTCACAAACAAAGACTACTCATTTTCAATTTTTCATGAGCTAACACGGAAGTAGTAAGACCCAGAAAACTGTGATGAGAATGATCATGTAAGTAAGAAATCTGACTTAACCGAAAAATTGCTTAGATGTTCATCGATGTTTCATCTTTATTGTTCATTGTTCAGTCATGTTACGAAAGTTTTTGAACAATAAGCACGAAACATAATAGAACATATAATCAAATTTCGGTTTTAATTATTTCAGTTTTTCATGAAAATTACATTTTTACTCTTTTTGCACCCTAAGCAATGCATATCGCCTGCGAACTATTCGGGATAGTGGGGAATTGAGCAGCGAAGTGTCAGTTAGCATCACATTTAAACTTCTGCAGGTTAGTTCAGTCAGGGAAGCAGGAAACAGGAAGGGAATTCCAATGTTCATTAGCTTGTGGGAGGGAACTATTATAGAAGAGTTTCTGGCATCTATAGACCTCAACAGTGAAGGGGGGATTTTGTTGCTTGTCGGCTTAGTCCAGTTAGGTACCTCGAGGTGGCACAAGTAATATTAGTTCACCAAAACACATTCCACTTTACTTGTAAAACATGCACAAGGATGCGACATTGCGGCGATGAATGCATAGGTTTGGTCATCACAACAATGTAATCCGCCCTCATCCACCCAGACGGAATAAAAAATAGACATTACTTTTGAAACGTCATTTTTTATATACCTGAACAACGCCATTTTACCTTTGTTTGCGATATATTTGAATAAAATAAATTATTTATATGGAAAAGTGTTTTAACTTTAATGCTGACTGGGAATAATTTTCCCTTCACTAATGTGCTGTTCCTAGATGGAGAGCGACATATATATTGATGTTTTTAATTTGATCATTAATGGGCTTGTGTTTCGTCTTTTATGACTCATCAGCGTGGATTAGCATTGCACCATTCAAAACCATGACCTCAGAGTTTGAAAGCTGAAGATGAAAGATGTGTAGGTTGATAATTACTTATTAACTATAAAATGTTACCCCATTCCACAAATAAAGCGAAATTTATTCTAAACTAGCATTAAGGTGAAAATGCTCGTTCGTATAAATAATTGAATTTGTTTTAAAGTGTCGCAAACGAAAATCAACAAATAAATGTCATTTATAAAAATGTGAAACATGCAAGCACTAGCGTAAGTTAACTCAGTGGTGTATAATACGCTTATACATAAAGGATTGTTATCTGTGTAAGTTCGTTCCTAATGGACTCCGAAACGGCTTAGCGTATTTTTTAATTTGTACTAGCAAGGCCACCCGGCGTTGCTCGGGAGTGTATAAGACAATGAGAAAAATTTTGCACATGCCTGTTATTCATAGGATAGAGAATTTTTTGATGTCTATGTATTATTTGCCATTTTGAGCAAAGAAATATTCTACCTGCCCTAGGACGGGTATTACACAACATATGTATGGAATAATTGTACCTTCATTGGACAGGAATTTTACAGCACGTGTGTGGAAAAAAATGCCTTACCTGGGGCGGGTTAAGTACAACACATATTTAAAATTATTTAAATAAGTTTATGTTGTGCTAAATTTTCGGTATGTCATACGGTAAGAGTGTGTTTGTTTTTACATCAGTGTGCTATAGTGAAGAAGCGCCAGATTTTTTATATAAATGTTTTACTACTCGAATATATTACGTGATTTTCGATTTTGATAACTTATGTACGTCACCGATAAGAATTTTTTTGTTTTTCATATGGGTACTTCACTGTATAAGTACCTTATTTCCTGTGTAGGATACTGTAGAAGTACCATTTTTTCTAATTTAAAAATGAAAGAACTCGATACTTTTAAGTAATTTTCTGTTGTGCTAAATTTTCTGTGCGTATAGAGTAAGAATTTGTTTGTTATTTCATCTATTGCTATAGTGAAGAAGCACCTTATTTCTCATTTAAAAATTATGCTATTCGATTATATAACGTGGTTTTCGGTTGTAATGACTTTTATGCACGTCACAGGTAGGATTCGATTTGTTTTTCATATGAGTACTATACTACACAAGTACCTTATTTCTTGGGTAGGATAATGTACAAGTATCTTATTTTAATATATAGATGAAACTACTCGATTTTACATAATTTTCTGTTGTGTGAAATTTTCCGTATGTCAGAAGTGAGAGTTTGTTTTTATAATAGAGTGCTATATTAAAGAAGCACCTTATTTATATAAATGTCATACTACTCAAATATATTACCTAATTTTCGGTTTGGATTACTTTTATGTATGCCACGGGTAAGATTTTCTTTGTTTTTCATATGGGTACTATACTGTACAAGTACCTTATTTCTCGGGTAGGACACTGCACAAGTACCTTGTTTTAATGTAAAAATGAAAAAAAAACTCGATACGTTTATGTAATTTTCTGTTGTGTTATATTTTCTGTATGCCAAGGATAAGAATTTGTTTGTTTTGTTATCTGGGTGTTATAGTGAAGAAGCGCCTTATTTCTCATATGTAAGTCATACTACTCGAATATTAAACGTGATTTTCGGTTTTAATAACTTTCATCTATCTCACAGGTAAGATCTTGTTTGTTTATTCATGAATATTATACTACACAAGTAACTTATTACTTTGATAGAATTTTTTGTACACATAAATACATTAAACACTGATCATTGTATGTGACTTTTTGGAATATGACTATACAAATATACAAACATTAATACATAAAATTTCTAATGATCAGTTACTTAGTATAGGAGTGAATCCGATACATACAAATATATAAGTATATACGTATGCTAATCATTCATAATGATCGATTAATTAGTTTAGGGGTGAATCCAATACATACAAATATATAAACATATACACATAATTAAAATTCATAATGATCTGTTAATTAGTATAGGAGTGAATCCAATGCATATTAATATATAAACATATACACATAACTAAAATTCATAATGATCGGTTCATTAGTTTAGGAGTGATTCCAATACATAAAATATATAATCATATACACATAATCAAAATTCATAATGATCGGTTAATTAGTATAGGAGTGAATCCAATACATAAAAATATATAAACATATACACATAATTAAAATTCATAATGATCGGTTCATTAGTTTAGGAGTGATTCAAATACATACAAATATATAAACATATACACATAATTAAAATTCATAATGATCGGTTCATTAGTTTAGGAATGATTCCAATACATACAAATATATAAACATATACAAATAATTAAAATTCATAATGATCGGTTTATTAGATTAGGAGTGAATCCAATACATAGAAATATATAAACATATACACATAATTAAAATTCATAATGATCGGTTAATTAGTTTAGGGGTGAATCCAATACATACAAATATATAAACATATAAACAATATTAAAATTCATAATGATCGGTTAATTAGTATAGGAGTGAATCCAATGCATATTAATATATAAACATATACACATAACTAAAATTAATAATGATCGGTTCATTAGTTTAGGAGTGATTCCAATACATAAAAATATATAATCATATACACATAATCAAAATTCATAATGATCGGTTTATTAATTTGGGGTGAATCCAATATATACAAATATATAAACATATACACATAATTAAAATTCATAATGATCGGTTAATTAGTTTAGGAGTGATTCCAATACATACAAATATATAAAAATATACAAATATATAAACATATACAAATAATTAATATTCATAATGATCGGTTAATTAGTTTAGAAGTGAATCCAATACATACAAATATATAAACATATACACATAATCAAAATTCATAATGATTGGTGAATTAGTTTAAAAGTGAATCCAATGCATACAAATATGTAAACATATAAACATAATTAAAATTCATAATGATCGGTTAATTAGTTTAGGGGGAATCCAATACATACAAATATATAATCATATACACATAATCAAAATTCATAATGATCGGTTTATTAATTTGGGGTGAATCCAATACATACAAATATATAAATATATACACATAATTAAAATTCATAATGATCGGTTAATTAGTATAGGAGTGAATCCAATACATACAAATATATAAACATATACACATAATTAAAATTCATAATGATCGGTTCATTAGTTTAGGAGTGAATCCAATACAAACAAATATATAAACATATAAACATAATTAAAATTGATAATGATTGGTTACTTAGTTTAAGAGTGATTCCAATACATAAAAATACATAATCATATACACATAATTTAAACTCATAATGATCGATTAATTAGTTTGGTGGTGAATCCAAAACATAGAAATATATAAACATATACATATAATTAAAATTCATAATGATCGGTTAATGAGTTTAGGAGTATATCCAATACATACAAATATATAAACATATACACATAATTAAAATTCATAATGATCGGTTAATTAGTTTAGTGGTGAATCCTAGACATAGAAATATATAAACATATACACATAATTAATATACTTAATGATCGGTTAATTAGTTTAGGAGTAGATCTAATTCAATTAAAATTGATAGTCGAAAAAATACCATTAAAGAAGGGGCATTTTCATCCAAGTTAACACCTTTATATAGCCTAACATTGCAAGTGGAAGCACGTGAAGCTTCCTCCTGATGCACTGTGATAGGTCCCTGACTAAACCATGAGTCAATTGATTTTATTGAAAAATGGGCAATTTCGCAAAAGTCGATGGGGATTAAAAGTATTGGAAGTTTGGATCATTTGTTAATACTTATTCAATCCCGGGCAGCGTCAGATTTCTCTCTTGGTATATATATATATACATATATATATATATATATATATATATATATATGTGTGTGTGTGTGTGTGTGTGTGTGTGTGTGTGTGTGTGTGTGTGTGTGTGTGTGTGTGTGTGTGTGTTGGGCAATTACCAATACATATATCATCAATAATATTGTCATATACCGAAAAGGAGAAAACAATGATAGGCATGGGCCCACCCCCATTCTGGTAGACATCCGTCTATCAGTTTCACACCCCCTTTCTTACCCTCTACACAGACAAACATTCCCCGACTCCCACTTTAAGTAATCGTCCCTACCCTGACTTCTAGCAGACATGCGTCAATTCTGTCAAGACGAATTGAAACTGCGAAGCATTTTATCGCCGCGTAAACCCTAAAGTTTTAGAGGTTCTTATCCCGACACTTTGGCATCTTCACGAATAGGCATGGTTTCCATCAAAATTATTCTGGATAGGTATTTTAATACATACGTACTTATATACCCACGTATGTTTGTTTGTTTATTGATGTTATCGTTGCTGTTGTGTTATTGCGGAGTTCGGTGGTGTCAGAGCCAGTTATAAATGAATATATTTGTATGTATTTATAAATCGACACGCATACACTTACAGACACGATATATTGAGCCGGCTCTGAAGTTCAAATCGTGTGACTGACAGAACAATTATCCTCCACACGGATAATTCTGAGAAAATATTGAAACACATGTGTATGTGGATGAGAATTTTAAAATATTTATTATGATACTAGGCTACCCGTGGCCCGTTGGGTCAGTATGTTATATTAGCTATGAAATTAATGTATGAGCGTGACACTTGTGACGTAAAGAAAATAGCTTTTTTGTGACATAGCAGAAACATTTCTATGAAAGTATATCAAAATGAAAAAAAGAATATAGAGAGATTTCTATGAGTCGTTCTGTTGATAATTGTTTATTTTGGAAAAAAAAACTTACATCCATTGAATTATAAGCTGTTTGCCATAGTTATAGGTAAATGTGCACTGAACAGATACCATAATACTTAAAGTTAAATATAAATTTTGATATATCTTTTAATTTAAACACGAAAAAAAATTGGGACGCAGAAAACGTACAGTAAAACAATACGTTTTATTGTCGTGTTGATTATTTAGTATAATATATATTGTATATATGAAACGAGTCGATGATTATATGTATTTGTAATCATGTTTTGCATTTGCTTCCCATATCTTGAAGTTTTTTTATTCAATAAATTTAAGATATTCGCTTTTTTAAGGACATCCGTTTGTTCGAACGAAACCGGTCAAGCGACTTCTGTTTATTTGTTTACGCTGTTATGGGTGTATGTATATGTATGCATGCGCAACTGAAAGTCGTAAACCGGATATTGAGTTACAAGACCCGTTACAAGGTCATTTGAGTTTTATAATTATATAGATTGTTCCTATCTAGTTGTCTCCCCACGACGACAGAGTTGGATGCAAGGTTGGTCTTTTTTATGTGGGGACAATCCAACTGCTCTAAATCGGGCAATCTGGATAGGAACAAAAATTTAAATTGTCTCAGTCATGAAAGATTTCTCTTCCATAGAGGACAGAACATATACTACACTGTGATTTTGACGCGAAGACCAAGAAAGACAATGTTTATAAATCCTTTTTAACGCTAGGCCAGTCCCTTTTTAGATAATTATAATCAAGTTGTCAAATTTAAATTTGTCATGAAATTTACCACTAGTCTATATCATTGAACATTATAAATGACAGCCTTATAAATATATCCGCTTGAAAAGACATTAATAGATCTTAATTCTCTTCCTTTCACTGTGGTTGTTAGCTTAGCCGCATAAAAAAAAACACTCATCTAGCTACAGCCACTATCAATAATTTTCTCACTTTCTGTCTATGCCTAAACCTAAACGTGAATTTCATGAACAATGCTTCTGTCCTAGAACTACCCGACTATCGAACTTTTGGCTTTCCAGCTAACTACTATATGGTCGTCTTCAAGGCCAACGTAAACAAGTTCTTGTTGAATCGTCCCCTTAAATAATCCAATCATGTCAACTCTCAACTACTAAACGATTAGTACCTTATTGCTCCAATGACTACGGTACACTCATTAACCCTGATCCTCACGTGGCATCCGAGCCTTGATAAATAGTGACCCCTTTGTAAAAAAAAAAAAAATGGTTCTAATATTCAGAGAAAAGTTTAAAATGTTGATTTAGGTCCGACAGTTTGGAATCGTGTGACTAGCAGAGCAATCATTCTCCACACTAATGATTCCCGGAAAAGGGTGAAACACGTGTGTATGCAGATGAGAACTTAATCATATTTATTATAATAATGTATAGTGGATAATGGCGGTAACGTTGTGGAGACACGCCTATGTCGTCTGATAGGGTCATCCATGGCGCAAATGATATTAAAGCGACAACGCAGCTAAAAGAGAACTGGTTAAAATCCACAAAAAAATCGACATCAGGAACTGTCGACCTCCGGTCGTCTGCGCGTGAAAAGTAAAAATCAACGGAGTGAGATTGGCAACAACACTTCTACACCATCTATACCATGTATGTGTTGGTTCTGAACCAAACCTTTCCCGACTTCGCATGCAATCGCTTATTATTGCTGCTTTCAGTGTCGGTGTTAACACCTGCAACCTTTCACGCTTAACGGATAGCTAAAAAACAAAGAGGACATCGCGCAGAGCAGAAAAATGTAAGCACGATTTTAATGAGCTCTGTGCAGAAATGCAGCATTCCTAATAAGAACAAAAAATGTTGCATTGTAAGCCTCCACTTAAGTGGTGGGTCCTTCTTTCCTGTGTGGCATTCAGCAGGTGCTCCAAATTGACTTTAAACTGTGCGCAAATCAGATTGCAGAGCAGGTCAACGTCAGCTACACAATGGAGTGTGCAGATATCTCCACTAAACCACCTGTAAAAAAAACTTGAATACCAAACGCAGCGGCAAGTCCTGGTAACATATAGCAGAAAGAACAGCCATAGAATATCCACTACCTCTAACTATTAAACCTGACGTAATGATATGGGGCAAGGAGAAGAAAGAGGCAACCTTAGTAGAAGTTATTATCTCTAATAATACTGGGTTACACGGAGCTGAGAGGGATAAAGATAACGAAAAACCATGGTGCTATATACAACATGAAAAAAAAACTGGAATCATCATTCCTGTTATTATAGGTGAACTCAGTGCAAGAGAGATACAAACAATTGTACTTAAATAGACAGTTTAGAATCCATCAAGTAGAACGTATGATATAGTGGGTGAATGTCTGGCATCCAGTAGGATACCACATCCCCAGCTGGAACTACATAACAAGAAAATTAATTTTTAAAAAATATGTGTTGCTTTAATGTGGTCGGCGTTAATTTGTGGCTAATTGCGGCTTCCATGACGGTAGCTAGATCAATTGTGGTGCGTTAGTGTGGAGCAATTTATTGCGTGTCAACAGTATTTTGATTAGTATTTTATGCAAAAATGAGCTCAATTTTAACGATATTCAACCAATAATTTGCTATAGAGAAAAGTTTAGTCTTGCTTGTTTTTAACGGGTTAAATTGAATCTTCTAAAGTTACCGATATGGCAACAACTGAATATAAAATGAATGCGAAAAAATTCGTTTGCAAGTTGTTTATTTTAGATACGTCGAGAAAATTCGACTTTGCTGCTATAGGACTGAGGTGTGCTTCATTCAGTATCACGCGGTCTAGCCTCACGGGGTTTTTCTCCCACTTGCGAAATAGTTTATCGCTAATCGCCTGACACGTCTTTACCGGGTTGTTCGGGTATTTTTAACGACCATAGTGTGCTAATATTAGTGCACTTACTTTTCGACTTAATCGTGTGCAAAATCTCCTTGAGAGGTAAATAAAATAAGCTGTACATATCTTTTACATTAGCTTGTGGTGACGAAGGTCCAGTATTCGAATCTCAAGGTTGACTCGTTCACATCGCCTCGGTACAAACTCTTGGGAAAAAAAAAAAACGAAACACATAGCTGTGGATCATAAATCTAGATTAAAATATCTGGTGCAGCCTAGTTTGTATTGTTTTATTTTTAATAATTTCTTTCTTTTTTAAATTACATTAATTTGGGGTCTTATACGTTATTGTTTTATTTTTAATAATTTCTTTCTTTTGTAAATTACATTAATTTGGGGTCTTATACGTTATTGTTTTATTTTTAATAATTTCTTTCTTTTTTAAATTACATTAATTTGGGGTCTTATACGTTATTGTTTTATTTTTAATAATTTCTTTCTTTTTTAAATTACATTAATTTGGGGTCTTATATGTTATTGTTTTATTTTTAATAATTTCTTTCTTTTTTAAATTACATTAATTTGGGGTCTTATACGTTATTGTTTTATTTTTAATAAGTTCTTTCTTTTTTAAATTACATTAATTTGGGGTCTTATATGTTATTGTTTTATTTTTAATAATTGCTTTCTTTTTTAAATTACATTAATTTGGGGTCTTATACGTTATTGTTTTATTTTTAATAATTTCTTTCTTTTTAAATTACATTAATTTGGGGTCTTATACGTTATTGTTTTATTTTTAATAATTTCTTTCTTTTTTAAATTACATTAATTTGGGGTCTTATACGTTATTGTATTATTTTTAATAATTTCTTTCTTTTTTAAATTAC
>NC_136524.1:58817564-58825064 GCF_053919585.1 Euprymna scolopes
GATGATAGAAAAATAGGAGTTTGGTTTTAGATGCATTAAAAGTAACCAGCCACTTGTTCCCCCACTGTACCACGCGCTCGAGATCAGAGGAGAGAGAATCAGAGAGAACTTTGTCATTTACGGCCTTTGATGTGTTGCCATAGATGGTCGTGTCACCAGCATAGATATCAACGGATGATTTAAGTATGTGTTTTGGGAGATGATTGGTGTAGATCAGGAAGAGAGTTGGGCCCAGGATGGACCCTGAGAGACTCCAGCATTAATATTGAGGGCCTCTGATTTCTGCCCATCAACCACTACTCTTATGAGCCTATCAGAGAGAAATGATTTAATGATAGAGAAAACATTTCCAGTTATACCGTAGCTGGAAATCTTGTGAAGTAGACCCCTTAGCCATATCTTCGATATGTCAAGAGCAATTGCCCTAGAGAGGAAGCCTTTGTCAAGAGATTCACTAATCCTATGAAATATAACCGTTAGAACATCTGCTGTAGATCTAGCAGGACGGAAACCATATTGCATGTAACTAAGAAGGTTATTTCTGCTGAGGTGGTTGACTACTTCTCTATTTAATATAGATTCCAGCAACTTACTCATGACACACAGAAGACTTATTGGTCTGTACTGCGAGGGAGACGACTTATCACCTGAATTTTTAAATACAGGGCATACTGATGAGGTTTTCCATGATGTTCGGAAACATTTCTCCTTACGGCAACGCTTAAACAGTTTTGTAAATATAGGAGCTAGTTCTGGTTGAAGCTTTTTCAGCACTATAATTGGAATGCCTCAGTTGCTTTACTGGAATCAATGTTCTTGATTAGCTTAGCGACCTCACGCACAGATATTTGTATGTTGCATAGCGTGTTGTCTGTTATATGGGGAAATACGAGGAGTTTATGGCCTTCGTCGCATAGTGTAGAATTAGTTACAAAGTTCTTTACAAATAGTTTGACCCTGGCTGATGCTGACGAGATGACCTCAGGTCCATTGATGATGGTTGGGATAGAACGCACGCTTCTGTTCAGGATCCTGTTTGCTATTTGTCAAAACTGGTGGGAACCAAGCCGCTGCTCAGCTACTTTATATTTAACGGACTGAGCATATAGCTCTCTTGCATTTTTTATTACTCTTTTACAGTGGTTGATGACAGTCCTGAAAACAGCTTTAGTCTCAGTACATCTATTACGTTGGTAGCTATGGAAAAAGTGATTTATGTTCGCGATGGCAGCAGCACATTCTGGGGAGAACAATGACTGGCTGTTTTTGTTGTTGTTGTTGTTGTTGTTGTTGTTGTTGTTGTTGTTGTTGTTGTTGTTGTTGTTGTTGTTGTTGTTTGTTTGTTTTGTTGGAATTTTTGGATGGAATGAATGGGTCTATGCCTACAATTAACCATTCAGTCAGAGGATTTTTATTCTTGGCCCCCAAAATCAACAGAGATTAGACTTTTCTTTTAATGGCCTGGTCTCGGTTGATTTCAGTGTGATGGTAGTTCTGTAGTTCTAGGAGGTCAACTCTTACAGGATTTGCCTTCTATCGTTGAGAAGGAGTTAGTTTATTGCTAATCGCTTGGGATGCCCTGTCGAGAATGCCGACGGTGCTGCACAGGCATCTTTCGTAGAGATCGAGGGCTACTCCTTTGGCGCACCGATTCTTCAATGCTACTTTCCGACTCTAGTGCCACACTTCTTCCAGTGGAAGAAAACTAAATACCCAGTCTCCTATTTCTGGCCTCGTAAAATTTAAGGTACGTAATATTTGATACACTATGATATCTCGAAATATAAAAGAAATATACACGGACGCACAGGAAACGAAACAATTGATGGGTTATGACAAATTTCACAATTTTATCACGTGAACAAAGTAAAGTTTTAGATACGTCAACACACAAAGACAGTAAACTTTTTTATTTTTGTTTTTTTTTGTTTGTTTTTTAGTTTTGTTCGTATTGTGTAGAAGCACAAAGTTATTTTATTTTTATATTTTAAATTGTTCGTTGAAAAATAATAAATTCAATATATATTTAAATTGTTTGTTGAGAAAAAATTAATTCAGTATATTTTAAATTGTTTGTTGAGAAATAATTAATTCAGTATATATTGTAATTCTTAGGTTGAGAAATAACTAATTCAATATATATAGCAAATTTTCGTTGAAAAATAATTAATCCAAGTATTAAAACGCTATATGTTTGGCAATCTGTCTGTCCGTCTGTCTGTCTGTCTGTCTGTCTCCATAATTTCAAACTCTATCTCCTCCGAAACTTAAAGTCGCAAAGCAGCGCTAGGGACCTCAAATGATTGTTGTTGTTTTTTATGGGTCCTTCTTTTATGGGTCTTTAGCTTTAAGGGGACAAAATGGATCAAAATTAAAAAAATTGTTCTACTCTTTTCACATTCATCTTCGTTTATTTTTAATTAGTCCATATGCGTGTCACGTGATACAGTGGTAACGTCACTAGCTTTGAATTTAACTGATGCTACCCAAATACTTTTTTGTACTTTTGAAATCACTGCTCTATAATAATATATACGAAATCTGGACAAATTAAAATATTATATTTAAGCGTATTTTACAACTGGGAAAGGCCGACCGCCCTTCTCCTCCACCACTAGTTCAATATATATTGTAAGTTGCTCGTTGAAGTATTAATGCTAATAATTATAAACCTTTTCGAAAAAGATCCTTTCGTAACTATTCTGTAATTTCACCTAACAATTTGATAAATTAAGATTGAATTTAACTTGAAAAACTTAAAAAGATGAATTGAATTTAACCTGAAAACCCTTTAAAAAAATTTGAATTTCACTCGAAAAACTTATCAAAAAGATACCACTGTCCGTATTCTGTGTTTATCACCTTTTTCCCAAATTTATTTCTTTATGAAAAATTGAATTTAAATGTTTTCTTTTCTTTTTAAAATTTGATTTTTTTCTATGTTAATACTGATTAAATTATTCAATTTACTTATTCTCTTACTTTTGTTTTGTTTGTCCATTATAATTGTTTTCTGTCCTTTATTTTTTTAAATCGATTGATAAAATAGAGCCCGTTAATTTCAGATGAAATTACGTTTTATTTATTTTTTATTTCTCATAAATTTCACTATGTACAAAAATACCACGTGACCCATGTTTTCCGAGGTCAGAAATTCAAGACAACTAATATACATAAGTACCAACGTAAGTAAAATTTAAATTTAGGAAAACTCGTCCCGGGAAAACTCGTCTCCAGAAAACTCGTCTCCGGAAAACTCGTCTCCGGAAAACTCGACCCCGGAAAACTCGTCCCCTTTCGCTTTCGCTAGGTAGGAAAACTGGTCCCTTATTAAATAAATATCGATTGAAAATACATTTTATGATCGTTCTTGAAGGAGATATTGTTTTTTTTTAAATAGACTATAGCCCCCCCATAATATTTAAAAAAAAATATTTTTACTTGTTTAATGTTTTTTTGTTTTTTTTTTAAATAAAATCGAGTCCGTTTTCTACCTAACTGGCTAAGTTCTTAGTGGTTTCACTTATTTTAAAGCGTTTATTATGTTCATAAACGAGGCCGCATATTTTTTTTATATTAATATAAAAAGAATTTACTTATATACTGTTGTTTATAAAAGGGTAAAATCGATTTTACTACCTCGCCGACTATGTTGTTTGTTGTTTAATTTATTTGGAATCGTTTATTCGGTAAAGAAAAAAAAGCACAGAAAACAAACAAAAAACATGTCGAGTGTTACGTGAGAACAAGAAATAATGTCCAGTATATCACATCTTAGGGGTCTTGATAATCGCTAAAAAATAGAAAATTAAAGAAATTACTAAAGAAGATTTGGTTTTAAAAAGAAAATAATAAATTTTAATATTTTTTAAAATATAATTTAGAGAGAGGGGGGGTTAAAAACTATATCTCCGTCCGAAAAACAACCCCCAAAAAATTAAATTTAAAAAATTCTTGATAAATGATAGCGGAGTTTTCAATAAAATTGATTAATAAATTTATTTAGTGATTACTTTTTCTCTTAATGATTGATTTTAGAATTTTGAAGTAAAAATTAAAAAATTAAAAATGAGTTAACGAGAGATTGTTAGCACATGGCATCTCTCGCGCCAAAAAATATTTCGCTTTTAATTTATTAGTTAATTTTTGCAAAATTTGACAGGACGACAATAAATGTTAATAATTAATAAAATTATAATTTTAAATAACGCATTAGTGCATTTTGTATGAGAGAAAACAAAAACATAACAACAACAAAAAAAAACTATCATAATTAAAAAACCAAAACAAAAAGTAACAAATCGAATCGCTCCCTGTTTTTTAATTTTTTGGTTTTGTTTTTTATTATCGTTTTTAAAACATCGTTAAAATAAGAACAAAAAAAATTGTAATTAACTTTGTATGAACATAATAAACGCTTTAAAATAAGCGAAACCACTAAGAACTTAGCCAGTTAGGTAGAAAACGGACACTTAGAAAATCGATTTTATTTTTAAAAAACATTAAACAAGTAAAAATATTTTTTTTAAATATTATGGAGGGCTATAGTCTATTTTAAAAAACAATATCTCCTTAAAGAACGATCATAAAATGTGTTTTCAATCGATATTTATTCAATAAGGGACCAGTTTTCCTACCTAGCGAAAGGGGACGAGTTTTCCGGGGTCGAGTTTTCTGGAGACGAGTTTTCCGGAGACGAGTTTTCCGGAGACGAATTTTCCCGGGACGAGTTTTCCGGGCACCGTAAAATTTCAGTAATATTTCCATTTACTTTTTTGGCGTATTTCAGTTTTTAAGGTATTCGCTTATATTCGTTTTACTTATTAACGTTTTCGCCTATAATGCCTAGCAACAACTTCCAGTTTCGATTTCCATCCAACCGTCTGTTAATCTTAAACTTATCTAACTTTACGCTCGGACACTCTCAGCCTTTTATCTTAATATGCTGAGTTTCTGCTACCGACAGTTCAGACACACACACACACACACACACACACACAACACACACACACACACAAACACACATCATATATATATATATATATATATATATATATATATATATATATATATATATATATATATATATATATATATATATATATAACTCACTACTGTGCAAAATTAAAAGAGTTTCATCGACTTAGCGATAAAGATTTAAGAAAATGGCGCCAACCAGTCGGTTTCGATCTCTGATTTGACACGTGAGCTTTTTTTTTTTTATGCTAATGCCCATGGGAAAATCTCAATTGACCCCACTTTGCTCTATAAACTTTCGTCTGTGATTAGAACTTCATCTCAACAAACAAAACAACGACAACGTCTACACCACTAAGTAAAAGAAACAAATCTGTAAAAAGTTGTCCTCCCACCCCCATTACACAAATAAACAGAATAAGGAACTATTCAAGTTGAAACCTTGGTAGTTGGTATCATTAGTTGGCGCTAATTTAAAATAAAGCCTATTTTCAAAACAGAAATACAAATGTTCTTTTTTTAATGTATAATACACATATTCGTTAAAACCTATTTAAAAAGCACAGAAAACATTTTTAAAAATGTATAATGTACGTACACGTTACGGAGCGAAATGTCATATACCAAAAATCACGTAAATTGATCACGTGTTTTTTTAACTAAAAAAATCAAAATTTATGAGTAAACGAAAACAAACAGTCTCGAGTGGCCATCTTGAAATAAAAACAAGATAAGATAAGTCAACAAAAATTCAAGCTTGCAAGGGCAGCGTTGTAATGGTAACGATTTTGCATTAATCGCTACTGTGACATTTTCGTAGCCAGACGGGTATATAAATCACAAATATTTTTCTGCAAATTTTTTTAATAGCATCTATTATTTTTATTCTATTATAATTGGAGGTTTTTTTTATCTAATAAAATAACATACCACTTATCAAGGTGAATAGCCACTCGAGGATATGCGCTTTATATATATATATATATATATATAGAGAGAGAGAGAGAGAGAGAGAGACAGAGAGAGAGAGAGAGAGAGAGGGGAGTAGATTGATGGATAAATATATATATCATAGATACGTGTGTGTGTCTTTGTGTGTGTGTGTCTTTGTGTGTGTGATTACCAGTTAAGTGCGTATGAATTCTATGAACAAGTTAAAATGATGAATTAAATGAATATAATGTGATAACTGGTGCTAACGGTGTATACAAGTGTTTATTAACATTGAATTTAAATGTGAATTTGATCATGTTCTCGTTCTTAAAGAGGCAATCTTATAGCAACGTGTTATACAGTGCTTTGGAAGAAATTCTTGGACAACGCGTTCTATATTTCTTTATATTCTATATTTCTTGGAAAGAAATTCTTGCGGCAACGTATATTACAGTTCGAAGCGGTGGTCATTATTAACCGAACATCGATGCAGGTGTGGCAAGTTCGAATCTAGTCAAATCCATAGCAGCATTTAAACATATGGATGTTGGCAACTTTCACTTTATACCTCCTGTTAATACCCGATTCTGTAAAGGAAACTAAAACTCTCTCTCTCTCTCTCTCTCTCTCTCTCTCTCTCTCTCTCTCTCTCCCTCTCTCTCTCTCTCTTACTTTCTTACTATCTTTCTCTCTCTTACTCTCTCTGTCTCTTACTCACTCTGTCTCTTACTCTATCTCTCCCTTACTCTCTCTCTCTCTCTCTCTCTCTCTCTCTCTCTCTCTCTCTCTGAGAAGGGTGTTACTTTATAGCAAAGTACCTTTGGATACGCTAACAAAGAATAGTGAGGATGCGCCAGCTTCTCAGAACTGCTCATGATTTTGTCTAACTTCCTAACACAAAGATGAAATTCCCACACAGAAAAAGATATATGACGAAATGATGTTGACACACTGGTTCTCGTTAGATCACCAAAATTAAGCAACGTTAATCCAAATCAGTACCATTTTGGAATAGCAGGCGACAAAACACTAACGCCGTCGGGGATATACGAGCGACTGCGAGGCTATTTGTAAATTTGATATTCCTATGAAACTTTCTCCCTCGAAAGAGGCCGGTTCAATCTATTTCAATTCGCCTAGAATTAGCGACATTTTGGTATGGTATATATATATATATATATATATATATATATATATATATATATATATATATATATATATATATATATATATATATATATATATGGAGTTTTGGTGGGATGCAAGAACTTCTGGAAGTGCTGACGTCCTTAGACATACAGCGTTTGATATTCCCAAGTGGTCATCTGGTACTGCTCAGTTTCACCGTTACTTAACTTAACGAGAACCGCATATATATATATATATATATATATATATATATATATATATATATATATATAATAATTCAACTTTGTAGGTTTTTTTTAATGCACAAATCTGCAAAATTTATTTTATATTTTGCAAACCTTTCCTTTGATAATTGCATTTTTCGAAAGTCTGCAGAATAAGGTATTTGTATTTTATCTGGACTCCTTGTAGGATAATTAAAAATTATGTATACCTTCTTTA
>NC_136524.1:58830064-58835064 GCF_053919585.1 Euprymna scolopes
TCTTGAAGAACATATTATCTGCTATGTCCTGTGGAAGGTAATTCTTCGTAGCTTGTTACCTGTAACTTGGAACAAAAAGAAAGAAACATCCATGGGGGAAAGAAGAACAAGTGAAGCCTGCATGGTCCCCTGTGAGTGCACAGGGAACGAGGCATAAAAAGATGACTAAGTTCAGCATTTGCCCCCCCCCACTCCATTTAGCCCAAAAAGTCCCCAATGCTTTAACATATTTAAATTTGAGTTCAGCACCATGCAAAACTGCTAAATAGACATACACAGAAAATTCTGGACAAATATGGTAAAATAGTACCCAAAATGGAGTGTTTTATTAGTCCTAAAAGAACCCCTGGAGCACACCCAAGAGTTATCGCAAAGTATAGACAAACAAAATTACATAGACATCAGTTAGTTACAACTTTTCAGAAAGTTTTATAAAAATCTAAGGCATCAATTTTATTTTAATAAGCACAAAAGTGTCAATTTTAGCCAGTTTAACCCGAAAGGCACCCCTAGGGTTGAGTGGGGGCAACCGGAGTTTTCCTGGAAAATCTGTTCTGTTACTTTTTTACACATATCATGTTTAATGTCTGTGCAAAATTTCAAAAAATTCCAAGGAGCAACAAATTCTAACCGGCCATGTATAAACTGCAACAGAAGTGAAACAAAAAGGCGCAGCTAAGAGAACTGGTACATGAAACATTAAAAGTGGCAATCCCCCCTTACCCTACTTTCTTGTCTTCCCCTTTCCTTGTCTTCTCCCTTCCTTTTTCCTTTTCCACCTCCCTTTCATACACATCCTCAAAAATAGTTGGCGTCAGTACGACTGGCACTGCATCAAATAGTTGAAGGGTCGAGAAGGATGGACGGACAGAAGTACTAACCAGGCCTCCACTGTGAAAGCCAATAGCCGCTACCAACGACAAATCAATGGTGAATAGTTGTTGCAATAACGCAAATTAATTTGCAAATAGTATCGAAAAAGGTCGGGAGTAGTAAAAATCTTGGGAGGCTTATTTTCACCCAAACTCCAGGGAACATTATAAGTAGTTCTCAAAAACAATTATTTAATGATAGCTTGTGTGAAAACTCCTACCAGGTGAATAATAATAATAATAATAATAATAATAATAATAATAATAATAATAATAATAATAATAATAATAATAATAATAATAATTTAGGAATATATATAATAACAGTAAACTCTGAATATAACTCTCTGGTGGTAACCTTTTGTGTAGTTTTGATTCAAGAAATGGTAGCACCTGTCACGGTCCCATCCACAGGTTAAGTAGAAACTATCATCTAATATTTACAGAATGATTAATCTATATCTGTTGCTATGAGCCCCCCCCCCACCTCTTCTGTCTCTCTCTCTCTCTCTCTCTCTCTCTCTCTCTCTCTCTCTCTCTCTTTCATGCGCGCACACACACACGCTGTCTATCTGTCTATCTATCTATCTATCTATCTATCTATCTAAAACCCCACATATATATAAATATATCAATTTCTCTCCCCCTATTCTCCTATATACTTACCAAAAGTCTTGTGTGTCTCCAGCCAGCATATACAAAACATAAGTAGGAGACACGTGCATATGGCTATCGAAGGGATATTTGAACAGAGAAACAAGGGACGTAATAATAAATATGTGAATGCAGCTCATCAGCCCAAAAGGAATATATTTGCCTTTTTTCTGTTGTTTTTGGCCTTAGGGCCGGGATCAAAGTGTAGTATCTGTTCTGCAGATGCTGCACTTAAGATAATGTGTACCAGTCAATGGAGGGAAAACCCTCTATACTGGGACAATTATTATTTTTGGTAACAAGAGTGCCCCCTTTTTGCCTACTTTTAGGGGAGCTGGTTTTTACCCCACATTAAAAACGGCCTTGTGCCTAATTTGCTTTGGTGGGGAAGCAAATAAATACATTATATATATATATATATATATATATATATATATATATATATATATATATATATATATATATATATACACGCACACACACGCACACACACAGAGGCATTATTGGTATGCCAAGGCCACAGGGAAGACAACTGAAGTAGCAAAACTGAAGCTTGCCTGCAGGACACTATATATACAAATGTAGGTACATTTAGGCATATTTTATTTGTTTGAAAATATAAGTTCGTTTTTACAAATTGTCATAAAATTTTAACCATAGAATAGTATTACAATCTTCAAAACGCCTGAAAATTGTCATATAGTTTCGTCCCATAGAACCAAAAATATGAGCATTTCAATATTCAATTTGGCTATGAGTATAGATATATCCATATATAGATATACCACCTTTTTTTGGCAATTTTATAAGTTCCAATCCCTAATAGGATTATTTGATACTGGAGATATTCATAATCGTACTCTATTTCCAAAAGAGGGGAGATATAACATATGAGAAATATTTGCAAGTCTCCCTTTTCTGTTATTTCGGATCATTTGAAACTAAAGCAAAAAGTTTTAGTCTCTCCTCCATCAAGTCCATAGGTTTGGGCGAAATATATATATTAAAAATCATTATAGTAATAATAGTTTAAAAATTTAAAAAGTATTATAGTAATAATGATGTATATAATCGTTCGGTAATCGTGACACATTGCACTGATAAATTTCCGAAAGGATGAAACACAGGTGTCTGTAGATATTAAAAAAATAATTATAAAAATAATTATAGTAATAATAATAACACTATATATATATATATATAGAGAGAGAGAGAGAGAGAGAGACAGAGAGAGAGACAGACAGACAGACAGACAGACAGAGACAGAGAGACAGAAGTGGGGAGGAGACAGACAGACAGATCGACAGAGACAGAGATGGAGAAAGAGAGAGTTATGTGTTCATCAATGCTTCTTCTTTATTTCGAAAATTCCTCTGGATGAATGCAATTAAGAAAACAAAACACCAGTACAAGTGAAATGAGTATATTTTTATTATGTAATTTATTGACTGATTATATATATTAATTATTATAGGTTGTGTTTTCTATGGTGTGAGAGAGTTAACCTGGGTCTAAAATTAAATTATGTTCTTTTAATAGAGGTTTACTTATTAATGGCGATACATTATAGAAACAACCGCGTTGTTTAATTGTGCTTAAAATTATGATAAGCGCCGCTTCTAAGAAGTCTCCGCCGTGGTTTATTTGAAAGAAATTTAACTATTTTTGCTGATTTGAAATCAAAAACATGATTATGCTGCAGTGGATGAGAGAATAATGCATTTAGAGAATTGCTATTTCTTATATCTCTTTTATGTTTAGTGAATCTTTTCTATAATCTAATAAGGCATATATACAGTCCCTTGCCAAAATTGCCATCATATCTACGTTGGTGAAACCCAACGTATATATGACTATTATTATTATTTGTATGTGTGTGTATGTGTGTGTATGTATGTGTGTGTGTGTGTGTGTGTGTGTGTGTGTGTGTGTGTGTGTGTGTGTGTGTGTGTGTGTGTGTGTGTGTGTGTGTGTGTGTGTGTGTGTGTGTGTGTGTGTGTGTGTGTGTGAAAATCAACATCCCGAAAATGAGACATTCTGGATCGAGACAAAAAATAGTGATTGTCTCAGTCTATTTTTTTTTTTACAAAGGAGTCACTACTCATCAAGGCCCAGAAACCACTCGAGGATAAGGGTGTACAGCAAATGTTGAAGTAATCATTAGTAGTGTAGATTTGGTAAATTGGATTACTTAAAGGGATAGCTCATCAAGAACTTGTTCACGTTGGACTTGAAGACGACCATATTGTAGTCAGTTGGAAAGCAGGCAAATGGAACAAGGTTTCACAGGCGTGCAGTTCTAAGAAAGAAGCTTTGTTCATGGAATCTACGTTTAGGTTTAGGCATGGATAAAGAGTGGGGAAATTATTAATAGTGGTCTTGGCTAAACGAGTGTTTTTCATGAAAGCTTGACAAGGGAGAACCATAGATTGGAGCTCAGACGAGTACTTGCCATGAAAGTCTAAAAGGATTTCTCATCTACAGAGTGAAGACAGAAAAGACGACGTATAATGTAAGAAGTACTACACTCTACTCTTAGCAAAAAGAAAATCGTTCAGCTAAATATTTTTCTCCATATATAAAAGTTTTTAACCTTTTAATTAATGTATTTATATAGTGACAATTTTAAGATAAATAGACTCCGTTCAAACTGATGATTTCATAATTTCGTGATACTCAAAACCTAGCTTACTAGGTTACCATTATCTTGTAAAATGCATTAAAAACACACTTGTCAATCTACAACCAATATTAACAATTTCCCACACTCTATCGGTGCATATATATAAACGCAAATTCTATTAACAAAACTTCTTTCCTAGAACTGCTTGCATGTGGAGTTGTGTTCCACTCGCCTACTTTCCAATATGTTCGTTTTCAAGTCCAAGTTCTTGTGTCGCCGCTGTCTAAATAATCCAGTTCTAACCAATGTCCACCACTAACCAATACTACGCCGTTGCCTTAATAACTACCGTGAACGCATTTACCTTTGTACTCGAGTGGCATTCAAACCTTGACAAGTGGAAATGCCCCGGTACAAAAATTGTAAAAATTCAAAATTATTTAAAAATGAGATTTGAAAGTGAGATTTACTTATTATGAAATTTTTTTTGGGGGGGGGGGGTCGGGAAAATCGCTCCAGACAAGACATGAAGCACTAGATGCAAGAAGCTAAACGAATGCTATTCCAGGGTCAAAAACTAGTCAACGATAAGTGTTTGATGAACGTATTTTTGCCCAAAATCTCGAAATTTTTCCTTCTTTGTCAGAAACATCGTTCGTGGAATGTGAGGACTAAAGGTAAATATAAGGGAAGTGAGAGCTACAGGGTCGCCGAAAGTCACCTAAGTTTCATTTTATACTCTCCTAAATGGATTCCAACTGAAAAACATGCAATTCCTTCCTCTTTGTCAGAAACATTGCTCATGAAATGTGAGGACTAAAGGACAAAAAAGGGAAACGAGGGTTATGCGG
>NC_136524.1:58840064-58855064 GCF_053919585.1 Euprymna scolopes
CCGTATATCATGATATGCATTTACTAATCAGCTTAGTAGGCCATGTCTAGTGCTAACAGTTTTATGACCAAATCTTTTTTTAAAAAAAGAAAGAAAAGATAAAGGTGATGTTAGTGTTTTTCTTCTTTTTTTTTTTTGCAATTCTTGTAGGGAGGTGTCAATTTTGCTGCATCAGTTTAGTAGCCTCTGTCTATTGCTAACGATTTTTATTACTATGACTTAATAAAGAGAAAAAATGCCCCACTCAATAAAGACCTTTTCTTCTTCGACCAGAGACAGAAAAAAAATACTACGCACGGATCCGAGATCAAAGATGACATGAGGCTGCCACTTTGAAGTCCCGAGAACCGTTCAAAACTCGACTCTAAACTAAAACACAAAAATGATAGAAACCGCCCCAATAAAGGCCGCGGTGATATATCTTTTTTGTGGACTACTACCAGCATATTTTATTTATTTTCGTGTTTTGAGCGATTCTCTTGACTAAGTGTCATGTCGCACACTTTGTTTTCGTTTTAATTTACGAACTCAGAACTACTCGCGTTTCAAATTTACTAAACGCTTTAAAATAAGTTAAAACATCAAATACTTATCCAGGCAGGTAGAAGAGTAACTTATCTTGCCTTTGGTAACATTTATTTGTAATATACTTGATTTTTGCCTCTTTTGTGCTGTTGTTAAATTGTAAAATATACCTCAGATTCCTTTCAAGTTTCGAAGAGTAAGAAACTGATTTGTGTGTGTGCGTGTGCGCGTGTGTGTGTGTGTGTGCGCGCGCACGCGCATGCGTGTGTGTGTGTGTGCGTGTGTGTAAAAGTTATCAAAATACAGAAATCGCTGACTTGCCTACGTACATAGCAAAATATTTAGTTCTCCTCGTACATCTGCCTCCCCATGAGGTCGGTTTTAATATGGGAAATAAAGGGTTTGTATTACTATACGCATAGATTCGAAAAGTTGTCAAAAAACAAATATATAACAAATAAATGTTATCAAAGGCAATAAGTTACTTTTAAACCTAACTAGATAATTTCTTAGTGTTTTTATTTAATGTAACGTATTTATTCGGCTCGAAAAACATTCGGCTCGAAAAACATACAGTGGTTAACGATGTATTCGAAAAATGTAAATGGTGGCATGCTCACTGTTGCACACAGTAATTTTAGGAAAATGAGTTTAAACAAAAAAATTATGCAAAATACTGTTAGAAACTCACTCAATATATGTTACCTTGACATAGGCGGACATATATTCGGTGGATTTCTAACAGTATTTTGTATAATTTGCCTGTTTGAACTCATTTTCCCAAACTTACCGTGTTCAATAGCGAGCATGCCGACATTTTTCTTTTTCAAATATATCGATAAACATTGTATAATTTTTGAACTGATTACACGTTTTAAAGTGAGTAAGATCACTAAAAACCTTTTCCAGATAGGGAGAAAAGTAACTTACCTTGCCTTAGATAACATTTATTTGTTATATATTTGTTTGTTTGATTTTTTTTGGGGGGGGGGACTTTTTTGAATTTATGTGTAAAGTAACACAAACCGAAATAAATTTAGGTAAAAGTAGCACCGGTAAAAATGGTACCAGTAAAAAAATGGCACCGGTAAAAATGGTACCAGTAAAAAAAAATGGCACCGATAAAAATGGTACCAGTAAAAAAAAATGGCACCGGTAAAAATGGTACCAGTAAAAAAAATGGCACCGGTAAAACTGGTACCAGTAAAAAAAAAATGGCACCGATAAAAATGGTACCAGTAAAAAAAAATGGCACCGGTAAAAATGGTACCAGTAAAAAAAATGGCACCGGTAAAAATGGTACCAGTAAAAAAAAATGGCACCGGTAAAAATGGTACCAGTAAAAAAAATGGCACCGGTAAAAATGGTGCCAGTAAAAAAATGGCACCGGTAAAAATGGTACCAGTAAAAAAAATGGCACCGGTAAAAATGGTATCAGTAAAAAAAAAATGGCAAACGCGAATAAATAGGTAAAAATGACATTTAGACAACGAAAATCAGTGTGAAATGTACAGGTTTAAGCTATCATTACTTTAGTTTAAAATAGAGGTAAGCACCCCACCCCCATAAAATTAAATAACCATTCTCTGTAGGCATTACACTGGTAGGGGTGGGTGCGAGGCTTTCTTTTTTTAAAATATGGGCTAATTAACCAAAATGCTTTCAGCTAATTTGTGTGATTCTTTTAGCGAGCCAGTGTATAATGTCTTTCTGGGCGTAGAGATAAGGAATGTAACACTTAATTGCTTGTATATCCATTCTCTCTTTTTTTTTTCATCATAATGTATAGACCTAGCCAAAGCAGAAGTCAACGCCGCGCAGAACTGATATTTATTATGCTTTTTTATGTTTTTTGTTTTTGTCCAGAAAACTTGCAAATTTTAGCAGCTACTAGGAGGCCCAGTCATCAATATTGAACCCCAAAACTATGGAGTTCAATTTGGGGAGGGTATTTTTCACAATAGAGAATGCTGTTTAAAACTCTTTATAAGCACCCAGAGCTCTAATAATAACTAATTTTCTTTCACGACAAGAAAGTTGTACTTGTGAACTGGGGCAAAACAAAAACGAAAACAAAAACAAAACAAAAGCACTGGTAATTTCATAAATATATGCAAACCGGAAGAGTATCCGATACAAAATTAGCAGCAAACGGTGTTTGATCAGATTCAGTCCCTGATATTAAACTTCATCAGTAATATAACTTCCGGTGACAGTTTCAATTTTCCAAGTTAAAGAGGGGGTTCTTTGTTAACTATTCTGTACTTTTATCTAACAATCTAATAAATAAATAAAGTTCTGCAGATTATTTAGAAATCCATTCTTATTTAGAGGCTCGATAATGGTTTAATGGTTTAATGGTTTAATAAAACAAAATGCTGAAAGAAACCCACGAAATAAATGTTACCATAACATTTATTGGGTAAAATAAATAACAAACAAAATAGTTTGTATTATCCTATAAATATTAATTTTTATATTAATATATTAATTTTAATATTAAAATATAAATATTTATATTCTCTTTGAGTTTCAAAGTCTTTCATTTTGTAATCTTTATATATATATATATATATATATATATATATATATATATATATATATATACATATATCAATGACCATCCCTCTTGAAGAAGCCCGCATAGATCGGGCGAAACGTTGAGTATCCAGGTCCTCCCACCTCCATTTTATTTCATATCATATATATATATATATATATATATATATATATATATATATATATATATATATATATATATATATATATATATTTTGTCGGAATACTATTTCCATTATTTTCATCATATATATATCATATATATATATATATATATATATATATATATATATATATATGATATATATATATGATATATATATATATATATATATATATATATATATATGATGAAAATAATGGAAATAGTATTCCGACAAAATAGAGAAATAAAAAGGAACAAACCGTATTATGTGTTCATCAACATTTCGTCTTTATTTCGTGACTTCCTTTGGATGAATGAGATTAAGAAACAAAAAACACCAGTACAAAATATTTGACTTTCAAATATTTTGTACTGGTGTTTTTTGTTTCTTAATCCCATTCATCCAGAAGTCTCGAAGTAAAGACGAAACGTTGATGGACACATAATACGGTTTGTTCCTTTTTATTTCTCTACGGTTTGTTCCTTTTTATTTCTCTTTTCTCTCTCTCTCTCTCTCTCTCTCTCCCTCTCTCTCCTCTCTCTCTCTCTCTCTCTCTCTCTCTCTATATATATATATATATATATATATATATATATGTATGCAAAATTTTTTGTCTTCTTCTAATATTGTTTTTCCTTACCATAATAATCATTTCTGTAAAGTCTGATGAAGATACTAAATCGTTGATACGATTCGGTAACCGAAACATGTGTAAATAAGTAGATAAAACGGTAATAAAAAATATATTTGCTCTGAAATATTATTGAGCACTCTCTTCTGGTTTTTAATAATTACCATTTTTGCAATATATATATATATATATATATATATATATATATATATATATGATGATGAGGAGGAGGAATTCAAGAAAAATGCCACAATTACATTTTCGAGCATTTTGCGACATTGACATCAGAATAAAAACGTTGTAAAAAAAAGGTAGGTAGAAGAGTAACTGATCTTGTCTTTCGTAACAGTTATTTGTTATATATTTGTTTTTGTGTCCGCTCTTTTGTATTGTTTACTATATTGGAAAATGTGCGCATTTTATGATTTCAATAAATGTTTTATTAACTATAAATGAGATAGGTAATCTATAATCCACACAATGCTTAGAAACACAGACACAGACGCCACCAATTGCGCACATAATTTCTATTAGTATACAAATTATAGGTGAAAAACACGCGTACAAATATAGAAGTGATTAAACAATAACATTAATATTTTAAAAAATTATTTTATAGGAATGCGTGTGTTAAGGAGCTATCTTATCTTTGATAATTATATTTTTATCCGTTTTTTTTTTTTTTTTTTTTGTTTTTTGTTTGTTTTTTGTGTTTTTTTTGTTTTTGTTTTTTTGGGGGTTTTTTTTTCACTCCAAACAAGGCAGTGTCACTAAGCCGTAAGGGACTACTATTTGGAACCAGATTTGGAGGTATACTATGTAGGGACGTGGGCAGCGAGATGTCCACATTACACTTGAACTTCTGTATGTCAGTACAGTCAGGGAAGCATGGGTCTGAGAGAGAATTTCAAAGTTTAGCTGTTTGAGGGAAGAAGCTATTTGAGTAGAAGGCTTTCTGGCATCTATGGATGTGCAAAGGTGGGATTTTGCTGCTTTTCGGGTTTGTCAGGGGTATTTACGTCGAGGATATACTAGTGGCTGGAGTTCGTCCGAGCACTTGCCATTATAGTACTTATTTACTCTTTCTCTTTTATTTTGTTTTCCAGTGGGTTCTTAGTGTAAATCCTATAACAGGGGTCGGCAAAACTTTTGGATTGTGAGGGCCAGGCAGCTTTGCCTACATTGTCATGGAGAGAGACAATGCTATTAAATATGCAAATAACTTTTCTGTGCGTTTGAAGAAAAAGAACTATAGAATGTAATATGATTATACTTAAACAATAGCACTTGTTTTATTAAAAGAATTGCACACATGGCAATCTTGACTAAAGTCGTACGCAAGATGGCAGCCGCGAACGATGTAAAACATAAAAATGGAACGGAACGCAAATTTTAGCGAAACGAAATTAGCTAGTCGACTGTACAGCCTACCAAAAAAAAAAAAAAAAAAAAAACTCTTCTGCTGATAGCAACAACTAATAGTAAGTGTATTTTAATTTTTTTGAAAAAAAATAAATAAATAAATAAAATGGTGCAGCAATAAATAAACAAAAATATTAACAAAGACAAGCTAAGTTACTTTTTTACCTAACCAGATAAGTATTTTCTGTGTTTTAATTTTTTTATTTATATATTTTTCACAATTCTTTTATTCTTAACAAAAACAAAAAAACACAAAAAAGACATTAACATTGCTATTTTGAAAGATTCCATTATATATATATATATATATATATATATATATATATATATATATATATATATATATATATATATATTAGTTATTCCATTTCATTGTTTTTTATTTTTACTTTATTGTTTTGTTTTGGTATTTATGCAGAGAAAGGGCCATGAAATTCAATTTTTACGATATCTTTTGCTTATTAAATTATTATGTAGAACTACGGCCCTGTTTGTGAAACTACAGTCATATTTGCGAAAAGAAAATAGTTTCTTCGTTTTTTTTTCCGTTTCATTGTTTTGTTTTAGTATTTATGCAGAGAAAGTACAATGGAATTCAATTTTTCCAGTATTTTTTGTTTATGAAAATGTTATGTGAAATTACAGTCTAGTTGAAACAAAAACTACATTTCTTAGTTGTTTCCTTTCATTAACATATTCATAACAACTACAAAGTAGTTAAAAATTATTATTATTTTTTTTAGTTGTTGTTATCAGCAGTTGAGTTGTTGTTGTTGTTGTTGTTGTTGTTGTTGTTGTTGTTGTTTTCTTCTTGCTAAGCTGTACAGTCGACTCGCTAATTTCGTTTCGTTAAAAATTTTTTACATCCGTTCGTGGCCGCCATCTTGCATACGACTTTAGTCATATATATATACATATATATATATATATATATATATATATATATATATATATATATATATATATATATATATATTACAAAAAGCTCTTTAACTTTAAGTGGAGTAAGGTGTCAAGCCAAACAAAATTCATTCGAGAGTAGGATTTGGCCCGCGGGCCGGAGGTTACCTACCTCTGTTGTAAAGTGTTTTGTTACGCCTACGGGATTTTTAACGCCGTCGTTGGACTTGTTTGGTTATCAGAATTAAGCCTGCGAGCACAGTGGAAGTGGGGGGGATAATGTAAGGAAAGACCAAAGAAGGAAGAGAGAGAGAGAGAGAGAGAGAGAGAGAGAGAGAGAGAGAGAGAGAAACGGGAGAAGAACCAATGTTTTACACATAAGTTAAAACAGTTCTTACACCACTCCTATTTCATATTAAATATGCACAAGAAGTAATGAACCCAAACGAATTGTATATGGGGTAGAGAGGTTTAAGGACATCGTACTCCGAGCTGTTGTTGCTATTGTAAGGTGAATTCCTTATGGCGTTAGAATACTAAGTTAGTGCTAACTAATGAGTAGGGCTATGGCAAGAGTATATTCTTTTCATTATTTTGATTCTCGAGTATATATCAGTTAATATCTTATATGTTTTTAGATAGTGTGACGTGGGTCTCGATTGATTACCTGTGTCTAACTGTGTCGGATATATACTCGAGAGTCAAAAGAATGAAAAGAATATGCTGTTGTCATAGCCTTAGTAATGAGCACCAAATATACGGTAACCTATTTTGAAACATTTCTTAACTTGTTTATTTTTTGTTTTGTTTTGTTATTTGTTTTTTTAGTGAAACAAAATAACTTTTCGATTATTATTATTATTAGTAGTAGTAGTAGTAGTAGTAGTAGTAGTAGTAGTAGTAGTAGTAGTAGTAACAATAAGAACGTGAAGGATCAATGAGGATGAAAAGGCCGAAGAGGAAAAACAGTAAACAGACCTTCAATGGATGAGTGCGAAGAAGACTGGGAATTTAAAGAAGCGTGTTGCTACCCAACTTCCAGTGAAGACAAATGGTCGTTTCCAGCGAGAAATCGATGGTAAACAGCTGTTGCGATAATGCAGATTCATTTGCAATGGTTATCGAAAGAAATTGTGCGTACTGGGAACTTGGGTTCACTTGTCACTCAGACTTCAGGGAACACCAGTTATTATCAATAAGAAATCCTTAATGATGATCTGTGTTGAATCTTCTAGTGAATAAACAACAACAACAACAACAACAACAACAACAACAACAACAACAACAACAATAATAATAATAATAATAATAATAATAGCCTGACCACTACTCCCACACCGATAAAAAAAAAGTTAAAGTTAGTTCGTACTACGTAAAAATAATCATAAAATGGTATGAAAGGATGTAGAGACCGTCGATAGAGAGCACCATCCTGATCTCCACTAGAAGAACACTAAAATTACAGAGGAAGTCTAAGCCGACGTAATTATCGAGAAAATGAGACACGGCTGTTGCGAAAACAAAACCTGATTTGTAACATTTATTGTATGGCCGAGGGGAACACTGAAAATTCAGGATAACTGATTGTCACTCAGACTCCATGGGACGCCACCTGTTTTCGTCAGATAGCGATCACTGGTAATTACTCCTGAAGTTACTCCTAATAAATACGAAATACTAAAATCGAAGATAATGTAGAATGCTCCTGAATTATTCAGGAGACTTATTATCACTCGGATTCCAGGGAAGATAACTCGTCGCTATCATACAGAAATCATGGGAAGCCAACTAACAATAATGTTGAAAATGTAACAGAGTATACTGGAATATCTGTGGAGAACTACCGTGTCTCATACTCTAAGGTTCTCAACCTGTGTGTCGCAGCACACTGGTGATTACCGTTGTGCCAGGATGATATAATAGCTAGAAGCCATTTACTTTCATTTGGTTTAATAAAGACATTTAATTTTTTAACATGATGGCACCGCCCGATTAAAAAATCGCTGATTTTCTAGAATCTAATCGTTTCGTACATATACTAATTTGTAAGATTTTTTTTTTTTTTTTTTTTTTTTTGTAATGGTGGAACGATTAATTGGAATATCAAGAATTTTCAAAATTATCGGGAATCAGCATTGGAGCTAAATAATTGATATTCAAACCATTCCTAAATACATAGTTTGTAACATAATTAAGTCAATTTCAGGCTGATCTAACTTCATGCAGTATTTAGATGTAATTCTTTTTTTCAAATATGTTTACATATTAACTGCTTAGTTTATATAAAATAATAAAATCAAGAAATCGTGTTGCTGGATATGGTGCCAATAAAAGCGGAGAGGTGCGCACACGCACATTCCAGATAGATTTTTATCTACATTGTTGTGTCCCATAAAAATGACCGGAATTGTAATTATCACCGAAAACAAAGAACGCTTTACATTCCAGGTCAGGTGGTCAGAATTGCGCAATACAAAATAAAAAAGAACAATGTAATATTTTAATATTTATATTTCAGGAATGTAGATTGATGTCCATATAAAACAGTTAACATAAAAAGGAGACAGAGAGAAGACTGAAGGCTGACAGTATTCCAACGTAATTGACATTCTGGTATAGATAATAGCTATATGCCGTTTAATTTAATTTTTTTTTAATAAAGAAATGTAATTTTTTTTTCATGATGACATCGCTCAATTCACAGTCGCTGAATTTCTGAAATCTAAACGTTTCGCACATACTACAAGAGTAAGCTTTTTAAAAGTTTATATTAGTGACGGGACGATTAATTACATTATCAGACATTTTTCAAAGTATGGAGAATCTGGTTTGGAACAGAAAAATTCAAATGCAATTTCGAAACTTAAACGATTCATAAATACACAGGTTGTAAAACACAAAAAAATGCAAGTTTGAAGCTAATCAAACCTTATGAAGTAACATGATAGATTTTTTTCAAATAAAAGTATTTTAACTCTTGCTACTGATATGAAGTGTCATAAAAAATGTTAAAGGATGTCCATTTGTTGTTTTGAAAATAAACATATTTATTATTATGATATGCGTGCCGCGAAATTTTTTTAAAATATCTGTAGTGTTTCGCCATGTAAACAAAAAGGTTGGGAACCACTTGTATAGGGAAAGTTTCAGGTTGTTCCTACTTAGTTGCCTATCCACGAAGGCCGAGTTAGGCACAAGGTCGGTTTTTAGTGTGGAGAAAATCTAGCTCCTTCCAAAAGGGGAAATCTGGATAGGAACAAAAATAAAAAAAATTGTCTCAGTCATCAAGGATATCTCCTCCGCTGACCGAGGACAAAAAAGGTGAAGTGTAGCATCGGAACAGATACTACACTGTGATCTTCGTCCTAAGGAAGCTGTAGATTGTTATCAACAATAAAGCACTGGTAAACAGATGATGGGAGAATTCCAAATAAAAAGTAAAATGTAAAAAAAAAAACTGAAAATAAAAACAATAAAAAGAAACAAGAGAATGAAGCTAACGCTGCAGTTTTTTTTTTATATAAGTTTTTCCACAGAAGAAACGTTTCGAGCATGCCTCTGCTTTATTGTTATTTTTATGACAAGTGTTCATCTGAGTTCCAAACTATGCCCCCTTGCCAAACGTTCACGAAAAGCACTCATCTAACTGAAACCACTATCAATAATTACTCCACTCTTTATCTGTGCCTAAACCTAAACGTAGATTCCATAAACAATTCTGCTTTCTTAGAACTGTACACCTGTGAAGTTCTGCTTTCGTGCTTTCCAGCTGACTATAATATGGTCGTCTTCAAGTCTAATGTAAACAAATTCTTGATGATCCGTTCCTCTTAAGTAATCCAATTTACCAATTTTACATTTCTAACGATTACTATGATATTGTTCCATTGACTATTGTATATTAATTAACCTTTATCCTTGAGTGGCTTCCGGACCTTGATAGATTGTGACTCTTTTGAAAAAAAAAAGGAAAACAAATAATATTTACTCATAGACGCAGAAGTTATAAGAATCGTAATGATAAATTCGGTGCGTTAGATACAGATTGGCCAAGAAGTCATTGTGGTATTCTTAACTTGAATAAATTCTTTATTTTTTATATGACCTTAACGGAATTTTTTTATCATGTCTGCAAAATAAAAATAAATAAATAAATAAAAGAATCGATTTATGAAAAATAGCAACTTCACAAATACAGCCTTTTCAAAAAAAAAAAAGAAAAAAAAGCATTATTCATGGCGGAGTGCAGGATGACTCGATTACAATTATATTACTCGACTTCATTCCTTCTATTCTTTGCTTCCCGTAGATGTTTAAGTTTGTTGATGTAAATCTTTTCGTTGTAAAAGCCCCTAACAGACTGAAAATGGAAATCATTTCTCATGAATAAATTCCTTTGTCGTGTTTGTCCATTTTTTCTCCTTTATTTTTTTTATTTTTATTTATTTTATTTTTATTTGCAAATAAATCTCCATTGTCTTGGTCATCTTATGTGAAAATTACATCAAGGTACAAAAAAACCCTAAAAAGAATCTAATCAAGTTATTCACGTAAAAAACACCCACAGTGACTGTTTGGCTACTCTATAAAAGGTACATCGGCCACATCAATAGATAGATCCCTATCTAGAATATTCTAACATAAGGTAATGAGGTTCATTATGTTTACAGATGCCGATATATCTATTTAAATAAGGTATCGTTCGAATGCATTATAAGGATTCCCTACATTTTTTCTGGGGGAGAGGATTATTTTATTCGTCTAGCATCAACCATTCATAGAGGAATTAATACATAAAAAAATATCTTCGTCTGTCGCTATTTTTCTTATAACTCTTGAAAAAGTCTTCGCGACATGAGATCGAACCATTGTGAAGACATTTTCAAGATTTAAAAAAGAAACTTTTAGTATAATCTCTTTGCATATTTCTGCCATTAAATTGGATTCATTTTGTCCTAATATTTGCGCAAATAGCTCCACTGCCTTGTGGATATCTTGAAAGGCAATGGCTAATGGAGCAGACCTGACAAAATGCTGGTTTGGAGCCCGGATAAACGGATGCTGAAGCACTGTAACAACTTTGCAGCAACTCCTGGAGCTATTTTGGTTCCAACAATATTGGTTTGCTTCCAAGGGGGGCAAATCTAGGTCTCCTTATCAGTCATTCAGTTCTGCATCTATAGACGCAACTCTAGCTTCGATTGTATAGCCACAACAAACGTTGCTGTGCATCAGATGAGGAAAACTATTTTCTCATGTCTGGGGGGAGGCGCATTAATTCACTAGGAGAGATTCACCCCCAGTCTTCGTTGAGACATGCATCTAGGAGAAGGTAACCGATGTAAAAAAAACTGCGTTGTACTGTGCGCCTTTTTTTTTTTTTTTTTTTTTTTGCAGCAGCCGTTTGCACCGGCAAGGATTAGCAGAAATAACAAAAAGTGTGGTTCCTTCTTTACAAAGACTTCACCACTATAAAGAAATCACCTCGTGTGGATTTCTGGATAACTTAGCAGTTGATACTTCGAAACCGAGGAGAGAGTCCATCATATAATTATTATTTACTAACTTTACCCGGCCACGCTTTGCTGTGGCTGAAAACAAACAAAACATAATAAGAAAAATGTATGATTCTTATATTCATGTTCTCAATACCTGTGGGTATTGCTTTTGCCATGTCGTAGTACTGAAAATATCCAAAATGCACGCAAAACAATAATGCATAAGTTAATGATTAAAAGGAATTATTTTTCGCACAAAATAGAAATGTAAGCTATTTCTCATGTATTTACGGCGAATGTCGCGTGACAAAACAGAAATAGCCACAGAAAGCATTTGTTTTGTTGAACTATAGATTATAAAAATTGACAATAAATGTAATTTGTTATAATGGTGTTTCTAAATACAAATCAACTTTTTACAATAACGAAGAAGCACAGTCTTTATTGGGTTAAGAATTTAATAGACCAAAAATATAAATAGGCATAATTGTGTTTTTAAATATAATCAACCTTTCGCCTTTATGATATCGCTACGATTACGAAGGAGCACCCTTGTATTTCGGGCGGACCGTACAATGAAACCCCCACACAATTTAATCCGAAAAATAATGGAAAAAGAATAGCAAGACAGAAATTGAAAAAAAAAACTTAAAATTTACTGATTAGATAGATATTTAATTATGTAAATAGAAATCGCATTTTGTAATGTTTATTAACATCTAATAAATATTTTTCAAAGTACTTTGAAGCAAAACTTGTGTTTTTCTTTGGTAACGCACGCTGAGGCGAACCTCTACACACAGAAACACGTATGCACGATTCCGACATGTAAAGAAACAAAGTAGCAGGCGAGAAATGTTTTAAAAAAATGTAAATATACCGCAAATTTACCAAATACCTATATATATATATATATATATATATATATATATATATATATATATATATATATATATATTTAATTTTCCACGGAGAAGTTGCAGTTTGTATTACGTTTAATATTTCAGATTGCAAAGTATGTAAAAACGGAAGTTGTTGTTTTGTTATCTACGAGCGCACGCTAGACCGAACACAAGAATCGACGTGTAAACTTACTGAAGATCTAAATAAGTATATTATTTTTTCCGTAGAAGTTGGTTTGTGTAAAGTTTATTTACATGTAACTATTGATTAGATTGTACTAGGCTCATCGCCGGGCCAAATGTTTCCTCGTGACGTAATTTTTTTGTAAATTTTAATAACTGTCGTTTATATAGCGAAAAATAGAATTCAGTAATATAAGAATATTCAGAGCTCAGCCAATGAGAATGAGTGGAATATGAGAAGGGAGAATTTATTATTTTAGAACAGGAAATGGAGAGATTATGTTATGTCTGTGATATTATTATCCAGTTACAAAGGGTAACTGCACATTATCTGTATAATGTGTATCTTTCCTCCAAGTCTTGACTGGGGACGGTAGGAGGATATAATATTTGGAAGGGAACTAAGAAATCACTTCTTCAAAATATGGTACGATTGTGATGGTGTTGCTCCTAGGATGAAATAAAGGATTTATTATAACGATTAAATGTATTTAACACGCCGATCTAAAGTTACATCAGATAGAGGCTAATAGTTTAGACATAATATATTTGTATTTGGGGTATCTGTTGTTACAAACCTACGGTAATTTGGCCAAAAGGGGAATTTCTGCAATAAAAATATTATATATGGAGATTATTTATTATTATTACTATAATAAATATATATATATATATGTGTGTGTGTGTGTGTGTGTGTGTGTGTGTGTGTGTGTGTGTGTGTGTGTGTGTGTGTTCGTGTGTGTGTGTGTGCTCGTGTGTGTGGGTGTGTGTATATATAATTCCAACATGGTTATTTGCAGCGACGTTGTTTGACTGTGAAAATATTTATATAATCTCTCACATTCTTAAAATTATATATATATATATATATATATATATGTATATATATATATATATATATATATATATATATATATATATATATATATACTCAGAGATAGCATGTACAGACTTCGCTAAATTTACATCACAATATTTCGATCTGCAGTTATAAATCACTATCTAATTCGGCGAAAAGTATGTCTTTCATTCCAAACATCGTCTGTATAAATAAATATTAACGTAAACAACTAATTATTTGACAATATTATATAAAACTGCTGGATATTCTCTCAATATTTTTTCTTCTAATGCCTTCTGAACCTAGGTTTCCGTATGGAACAAGGAATACTATCTTAATAACACACACGCGCATATATATATATATATATATATATATATATATATATATATGCACATACATATATAGTAAGTTATAAAATATATATGGCGATTAAGCAACACTGCATATTCGGCGTTTCATCCACTCTAGGACTCCTCAGGGTTATGCGCGAATTCTGTGGTTGTTTATCCTTTTTATACAAAATATATAATATAAAAACGATAAACAACCACAGAATTCGCGCATAAGCCTGATGAGTCCTACAGTGGATGAAACGCCGAATATTCAGAGTAGCTTAATCGCCATATATATTTTATAAATTACTAACTAGCTCTACCTACGTGTTGAGCACTTTTGAAGTAAATACTTAAAGTTTACGCATAAATCTATACTTTCGTATATTAATTTTATGTGAGTAAATTAAGTAGTTATACATATATATATATATATATATATATACATACCTGCATATATATATAGATGTATATACACAAATAAAATATGTATATGCGTGTTCGTGTGTGTGTGTGTATATTAAAGGTAGTGTCCTCCAATCCAGAAAAACTGTGTAAAATTTTCCTAAAAGTTGCTATGACTTATTTTGATGGGTCGAAGGTCAAAATGTTGCTGCTCTGCTGACAGCTGTTTATATACAAATGGAAGTATATATATATATATATATATATATATATATATATATATATATATGTATACATATATATATGTATACATATATATATACATATCTGTATATATATACGTGTGTGTGTGTGTGTGTGTGTGTGTGTGTGTGTGTGTGTGTGTGTGTGTGTGTGTGTGTGTGTGTGTGTGTGTGTGTGTGTGTGTGTGTGTGTGTGTAATGCTGGTCTTGAACGTTATTCGACGATTAAGTTCAATAAAGAAAACATTTAATTCCAAGTTTTTCGTTGGAAAATTATTTCTCTAGTAAGTAATTTTTGTGGAAATCCACTTTATTTTCTTATATATATATATATATATATATATATATATATATATATATATATATGTGTATATATATATATATATATATATATATTATTTTCTTATACTT
>NC_136524.1:58870064-58872564 GCF_053919585.1 Euprymna scolopes
TTAAGATATTGTAATTTAAATTATGCTTTTTAGCGGTTTTCAAATGTGATATATTTCCTTTCGGGTTCCAATTAATGTCTGGTAATCAGGATAGAAATATGAATCGTTTCGTCGCCTTCTTTTTGTAGTTATTTTATTCGTAATTTAGTTTGTAGCGCGGTATTATCCTTCGGTTTCCAGATAATGTCTGCTCATCAGGAGAAATTACGCTCCGTTTCAGGGCCAACCTCTCGTATGCGTATCAATGCCCCCACTTTTCTGATGTTAGACCATGTTATCTGTATTATAAGTAAGCGAACTGTTCAAATCAATATAAACTGAAAGTGAATAATATAGTGGCTTATGTTTCGGTTAACGGCTAGCATTTTATGCGGCGTATTTGAAGTTTAACGGTTCCGTTTAATATATGTGTTGAGTTAAAACCTGCTCCTCTTGCAGGAAAAGTAGAATTAAATGAATTAAATAAATCAACAAATGTAGGAAGTGACTAGAATAAATAAAGATTAATATAATAAAGAAAATGTAAATAATTAATTAGATAGATGATTAAATACAATACAATAGCAAGTAAATAAATAGAAATATAATATGGATGTATATATATATATATATATATATATATATATATATATATGTATATATATACATCCATATATATATATATATTTATTTATTTATATGTATATATGTATGTATGACTGTAAGTATGTATGCATATATGAATGTATAAATGATTCCACCGTCCAGTCTCAAGAGAGAATGGATACCCCCTGTAAGGGTAGATGCGCGAGTACTTTTAAGGAAAAGGTTGCTACATCTCTCCTGGATAGGCACTGCTGCAGTCCAGTGGTTATGAGAAGGGCTGGATTACTGGAAACAATGCCAAGATAATCGAAGAGCACATACAGCAAATGGTCACCCATTTTAATACTGTCCAGGTTGAGCGTTGCTTAACTGGGGTGATCTAATCGGAATAGGTATGTCAACGTGATTATGCCGTATAAATACATATATGTACATATCTATACATGTCTATCTATATATATAAATATATGCCATATATATACTTAGATACATACATACATACATACGAATTCTAATTTGTTACACACACACACACACACACACACACACACACACACACACACACACACACACACACACACACATATATATATATATATATATATATATATATATTGAGGACTGGTTTCTTCTGTGGAAGCAATCAATTATTAAGTCTCTTGATGAGGACTCCTAGACTAAAATGACCATTATCATTAACATGCCCAGTGTCGCGATCATGTAATTTTGTGTATATTAAAAAAGATATATCTTGCTCATATTTTATTGATCTATGTAACATCGTTAAGCTTATTAATTATCACTCTCGAATAAATGATAACATTATATGTACGTGAAATAAAGGAGCCACATTTTCTGGGGCTAAAACTCTACCTATATAGGAAATACATAGATTTTCGAAAATTACATTAAAATTCTTTTTTACTTCACAAACACTGTTTTTTTAAGGAGGTTATGTACGTATAAAGAAGTATATATGCTTATTGTATATGTACATGTATGTGTGTATAGGGAACAATCTTGCACGGTAATCTGTTTTGGTTGTAATCTATCCGTTAAGCTGAATTGAATTGCTTATAAATATACTACCTATATACAAACAAACTAATATATATATATATATACATATATGTGTGTGTGTGTGTGTGTGTGTGTGTGTGTGTGTGTGTGTGTGTGTGTGTGTGTGTAGAGAAAGAGAGACAGAGGTAGGTAGATAGATAAATATAGATATATAATTGCGTGTACGTAAATACATGTATATATATTTATATGCATTTATATAAGTTTATATATATATAAAATTAGACAGATTGTATACATATATATATATATATATATATATATATATATATATATATATATGTATATCATTATACATACATATTCGTATATTAGCACCATAATAAATAAATCTAAATATTTAATATAATATTTTAAAAATAATTATTAATAAATACGTGTATATATATATATATATATATATACGTGTGTATATATATATAAATATATATATATATATATATATATATACGCATACATATATACGTATGCATATATTTATAATTTTTAATTGTGTATATGTACAAAACAAATATATATATATATTTGTTTTTACATATATACAATTAAAAATTATAAATAATTTAAACAGAACAACATCATTTGAAACATAAATGTGCACAATGTTTTGTTAATAACATTCATGTTCCAATGGAAACAAGTACTATTAATCATAATTTAATGTTTAATTATAATTTATTTAAAACAAAAGAAAATACGAATTGCGCTGCAAATAATTACAATTAACTTTTTCAAATATAAGTCTTTTGCTGTACACTAAGCATTCGATTAAATTTTCAGATCTTACATATGATCGGATTTTATTCAATAAAATATGTAAGTAAAAGCGCTTTAC
>NC_136524.1:58875064-58940064 GCF_053919585.1 Euprymna scolopes
TTTTATTACCGTTTTATCTGTTTGGTTACATATGTTTCACATGTTGGACCATGTTTACGATCCAACAGACTTCACAGAAAAAAACAGATTTTTCTGTAAGGGCTGACGAAGCTGTTGGATCGTAAACATGGTCCAACATCTGAAACATATCTAACCAAACAGATAAAACGGTAACAAAGCATAAAACATAGATACATTGATAAAAACGCTGTATATGTATAGGTATATATATGTATATACATATATGCATGTATAAATCTTATGTTGATATAACTATTTATCTTGTAGCTTAAATCTGTTATTTATAAGAAATTGTTTCTAAACATTCCGAAAACACATTTTTATGTAAAATAAAAGCACAAAACTTATAAGAAGAAATCATCATCGGTGTATAAAAATCAGTCTGAATAAATACCTATATATATATATATATATATATATATATATATATATATATATATATATATATATATATATATAAATATATCTTAAATCAAACTAGTTATGAACTCCTATAACGACTTCATTTACTCACATAAATTAATATGCGAAAGTATAAATTTATGCGTTAACTTTAAGTATTTACTTCAACAGTGCTCAATACGTAGGTAGAGCGAGTTAGTAAGTTATAAAATATATATGGCGATTAAGCTACACTGAATATCCCGCGTTTCATCGGCTCTAGGATTCTTCAACCTGAAGAATCCTAGAGTGGATGAAACGCGGATTATTCAGCGTAGCTTAATCGCCATATATATTTTATAACTTACTAACTAGCTCTACCTACGTATTGAGCACTTACTTACTTATAACTTACTATATATATATATATATATATATATATAGAGAGAGAGAGAGAGAGAGAGAGAGAGAGAGAGAGAGAGAAAGAGAGACAAAGAGAGACAGAGACAGACAGAGACAGAGACAGAGACAGAGACATATATATATATATATATATATAGAGAGAGAGAGAGAGAGAGAGATCTATAGGTATGCATATACATGTGTGTGTATATGTATATATATATATATATATATATGTATGCATTATTTCTAATATTATTGCCACTTATAACATCGTGTATTGTATGTTATTTATAACTTGTTTCTCATATATATATATATATATATATATATATATATATATATATATATATATATATATATATATATATATGGGTATGTGTGTATGATTTACCACAATGTAATTGTTCTTTTTTTCCTTGTTGTGTTGCTATCCCTCTTATATCGATAATGAATTGATCATATATACATATATGTGTATGTGTGTGCCCGTGTCTGTGTGTATGTGTGTGTATTCATATGTATAAATGTGTGCGTATATATGTATATGTATATACAAACACATTTCATAAATATATTATACCTATCTACTTATGTATCGGGTACTGTCGCAATGAATACTTAAAATCGATACCAAATATATTATACTGTGCGTGTGTACATGAAATAAGTATATACCTGTGTATATGTGTGTGTGTGTGTGTGTGTGTGTGTGTGTGTGTGTGTGTGTGTGTGTGTGTGTGTGTGTGTGTGTGTTGATGATCTGTGTGTGTATGTCGGTGATTGTCAACTTTTCTCCATTGGTATAAAAGAACTATTGATTCACAAACATTCCATATAAAAACAAATCAACAAATACATATATATATATATATATATATATATATATATATATATATATACATATATATATATATATATATATATATATATATATATATATATATATTACATGTTTTTGTGTGTGTGTGTACCCAAATGTTGACGGCAATTAACGAACAATCGAAACCAAGTGGAAGGAAAGGAAGCGCGATTCTATAGCGCGCCCTTTTTACCTTTTTTCGCTCGTGTGACCGTGTGCCCGTCCCTGACTAGATGCAGCCTCTCCCGACAGAAACGTGGGTGTGTTCAGGGCTAGCACAAAAAAAAGAAAAGAAAAAGGACGGAGGATCGTAAATTTTTCACTCAAGACGGACAGTAACTCGGCAGTGGCTTCGCATCACTATAAAAATACACGTGTGTTATGCGGGTTGTAGACAGTGATGGGTGAGCATGTTAGTCTACAAGAAAAATTATATTCACTATTGGTCGGGTCGATGTAGGGTACGAGGTGGAGGGGGGGGCTTATTTTAGCGATCGATCCTCACCCTCTTCAATGTCCTCATTTTTGTATTTTCGTGCATATACATAGTCTCTCCCTCTTTCTCTCCCTTCAATCACTTTCCTTACACGTTTACACCCCTTCTTTTACTTTCTTTCTTACACAGTGATATAGGTCAATAAGTGCTACTGCTAGTCAGATATTAGATATGAAGGGACGATTAGTGATGATCCAATCTATACCAAATAATAAAAAAATTACTGTTTCCAAATAATCGAAGCGGCACTCATTCTAGACGCGTTGAATCGGCTTCCTCCGAACGAGGATGATTCATGGGAGGCAGAAATTCACAAGAGGTCCACAGTCGCATATATAAATCTATTAGGGGAGATAACAACGTTGGGTTTCTGCAGATATTACAGGGTGGTGTTGACGTCCTCCTACATACAGCGCCTGGTTTCCCCAAATGGTAATCCATCTTGTACTGACTAGGTTCAATGTTGCTTAACTTCAGTGATCTGACGAGAACTGATGAATAAACGTCATTATGCCGTATATTATAAGCGAATGTGTAGTTTTGAATCATCAGAGAACACGGAGAATTATCCGTCGGTGATTATATAACAAAATTCTATATTTTCTAAAAAAAAAAAAAACAAATGTCATTTTCCAAGCTTAATATCTTTGACATTGCTAAACTAATAAAACTTTCGACCGAATTAAAGTTTGATCTAGAATAACAGTGAAGTATGATACATATTATTAGAAGAAATCAAACTATTAAAACAATTCCCCCCTTTCTACTCACCTTCCTCTCTCGCTCTCTCCTTACCTCTATATCTCTCTTTCTCTTTCTATTTGTCTCTCTTAGTCTCTCCCCCCCTCTCTCTCTCTCTCTCAATATATATATATATATATATATATATATATATATATATATATATATATAGTATATTAGAAAATATATGGCAATTAAGCTATACAGAATTTTTCACGTTTCACTCCTGTAGAAAATTGTCAGTCTATATGTCACTGTGTAAAGTATGTGTGTGTGTGTGAAGTGTGTGTGTGTGTGTGAAGTGTGTGTGTGTGTGTGTGTGTGTGTGTGTGTGTGTGTGTGTGTGTGTGTGTGTGTGTGTGTGTGAAGTGTAAATGTGTGTAAGTGTGCATTCTTTGAGCTATCTGTGGGGAAAAACACAAAAAATGCTCGATCATGAAAACAGAGCATAATACATAATTTCATTTTAAAAGTATGATTTGCAGAAGTGATGTTTTCCTGATTTTATGAAAAATGGTATATATATATATATATATATATATATATATATGTGTGTGTGTGTGTGTGTGTGTGTGTGTGTGTGTGTGTGTGTGTGTGTGTGTGTGTGGAGAGAGAGAGAGATAGTAATTTATAAAAATACATATGGCAATTAAGCTACACAGGATATTCCGCGTCTCATTCTCGGGAGAATTCGTCAGGCAAGCATGACGAATTCTCACGCGATTGAAACGCGGAATAATCTGTGTAGCGTAAATGCCATATATATTTTTATAACTTCCTACCTAGCTCTACCTATGTATTGTTGAGCACTGTTGAAGGAAATAATGAAAATTTACGCATAAAATTATGTTTTCATATATTAATTTATGTGATTAAATGAAGTAGTCATATATATATATATATATATAATATAAAGCTGAATGTGTGTGTGTGTTTGTGTGTGTGTGTCTAGTCACGAATAGGCTCCTATATGGTATGCTATTTAAAAAAAACTGATTACATATAATAATAGATGTATCGAGACACAGGAATGGGTATGCTTGATCAGGCAGAACGGTGGTTCATTAAAATTGTGGGGTCTCCGTTCGCGCCTGGTCCACAAAGTATGGAAATAAAAAAATAAAAAATTAAAAAAAAAACGTTTACAAGTGTTTTTGATATAGATGTACATAAGAATATGTATATATATATATCAAGTTGCATTAGCATAAGGAAATGAGATCAAAATTGAGAAGAAGCAAGTAAAAGCGATTAGTTTTTATGGAAGAGTCGGATTGCAAAAATACTTTTATTCAAAACTATAAACCTCCTATACAACCATTTGTAGACATATATATTACTAGGTATAAGCATATTCACCCACAGGTAAATACACTCACACACACGTATATACACACAACCATGTCAGTTTAAATAAATAGAATTAGTACAGACAGCATTTATATCGTCCTCCAATATTAAGAAAACAACAATTATTTGAAATACGATCGTTTATTAAATTATTTGGAGCGTTTTATTTAATACTAAATCACACACACACACACACACACACACACACACACACATTTCGTGTGATTATGTATTAAATAAAATACGACAAATTATCAAAGAAACAATCGTATGCCAAGTATTTGTTGTTTTTTTTGTTTTTTTGTTTTTCTTGGCGCCGAATTTAGGAAGACTCGTCCACGGAAAACTCGTACATAAAAAATTCGTACACAGTAAATTCGACCACGGAACACCTGTCCATAGAAAACTCGTCCATTTTTGCTAGGTAGGATAACTGGTCTATTATGGATAAATATCGATTGAAAACACATTGTATAACCGTTATTGAAAGAAATATTGTTTTTAAAAGAGAATACCATAATATTTTTTTAAAAATATTTGTACTTGTTAAGTTTTGTTTAAAAAAAAAATATAATTGATTTTTGTAAGTGTTCGTTTTCTACCTACTTTTGTAAGTTTTTAGTGAGTCAACTTATTTTAAAGCGTTTATCCGGTAATAAAACAAGTAGTGTCGAGTGTTAAAAACTCCACTCCCGTTATTCAAGAATCTTTTTGATTTCAGTTTTTTGTTGTTTATTGTTTGTTTTTGTTTTGTTTTTTTTTAAGCCTCCTTCGCTAAATTATATTTAACAAATATTAAGATTTATTTTCTTTTAAAAGTGGGGCCATTTTTTTTAAAACTACATCTATCTTAATATATATTTTTAATTTTCTATTTGTAAGCGATTGTCGAGACCCCAAAGATGTAATCCTCTTATAGCGGACATTATTTTTGTTCAAAGGTAACAGTCAACACTAATTGTTTCTTTTTTTTTTTTAAGTGAATTAACATTTTAGAATGAGTGTAACCACTAAAAACTTACAAAGCTGTGTAGAAAACGAACACTTACAAAAATCGATGTTATCTTTTTTTTAAAAGAAAACTAAACAAGTAAAAATATTTTTTTCTTAAATATTATGGGGTGTGTAATCTCTTAAAAAAAAAACAATATCCATTTCAAAAACGGTTATAAAATGTGTTTCTCATCGATAGTTATTTAATAATGGACGAGTTTTCCGGGAACCGCCTGTGTGTGTATATATAGATTTACACGTACTTTTTAAATTAAGTTCTCCAGCATTTTTGTTTATTTGCTTTTTTCTCTTACTGATGATTCGATAAAAAATCGAAAACGTTCGTGCTGCATGTAGAACCTATCTTAATTTTGATTTGATTTGAACGCAAGAAAATAATAAGGAAAATTGAAATGAGCATTCCGTCGGCATTCCCTGGTCGGGGCGCCTTAGTCAGCAAGCAATAAACTTACTTCATCCGAAAGCCGGGTGGCAAAGCCTAGGAGGGTGGACCTCCCGGGTAATACTCAGACGGCGTATCAGTCCGAAAGGTACTGGGCCAGTTCGTGATCTCGCACCTGTATACATATATATATATATATATATATATATATATATATATATATATATGTGTGTGTGTGTGTGTGTGTGTGTGTGTGTGTGTGTGTGTGTGTGTGTTTGAGTGTATATATATATATATATATATATATATATATATATATATATATATACATACATACATATTTATATAATGTTTGTTTAAAATGGTAAAATTTACAAAAGATCACCAGAAGGTAAAATATCATAAAATCTATATATCTACAAAACTGAGAAAAGTGAGAATGTGTGTGCATAAGGAAACTTCTCAACCTATATACTCAACGAGTTTTTTGTATGTACGGATTTGAAATTTCGCATATAAGTATTCAAACACGTGGAAAACGTTTTAATCGGTTTTACTCCGGAAAAAAGGGTTGCGAAGAGTGTGTTAAAATTGAAAACTTGTTACGTGAGAGTTCATCGGATTTTTATCTATTTGCTAACTGTTTCACGAATGCGCATGCGTGAATTCACATTTCAGATTCCTTATGTTAAGAATATGTAGGTTTGAAAACACTTTAAAATACGTGTCAAGTCGGTCTAATGGTTATTATACTCGACTCATTGTTATCATATTTTAGTTTCGATCTCAGCTCGAGCATTTTTTTTTCTTGTTTACTCAGGAAGAAATGACAAAAAACATAATACTCGCATGCACATGTCTCAGTATCTGTATTAATTAAAATATAATATTTATGCGTATTTTATGACCGGACAACGCCGGGCGGCCTGCTAGTATTAGATTAAAAAAAATATGAGAACATTTTGAATTACTGATACATGTGACAATAAGACAACAATCAGATATATTATTATAATGCCTTTTTTTTTTAATTTACCATTTTACAATTATTTTTATTTGATATTTTATGGATTTCAACAGTTCAACGTGTAATATATTTTACATTGAATTAGAAGTATAATATTAACATTTTTTTTTCTCTTTTTTTAACGAAAAATAAATGATTAACAAAGCTTTCTTCTGATTACTTGCTTACTCGCCTCTCTCCCCCACCATGGGGGAAAGTAGAAAACTGTTTTTGTTTTTTTTATGTGGGGGGGGGGTGAGCTCGTCAAAATGGGAGATTGGATTGAGAAGAAAAATTAATATCGCCTCAGTCTACAAACACGTCTTTTCAACAGACCTCCGACTGAACAGATAATACACTTTGACAAAAACCGGGTTCTTTCCAATTTTAATGTTTCTTTATTTTGCATTGAAAATATAATGACGTGATCAATCATTCACGTTGCATGGATTCCATATGATACGCTTATCAACCTATATATATATATATATATATATATATATATATATATATATATATATATATATATATATATATATATATATATATATATATAAGGTAAGACTTCGGAAAAGAATGCAATAAAGTTTTATCACCATCCAACCAACGTGTGTATGTGTAATTGTACGTGCTCTCTATTATTTTTGATTTTGTCTTTTTATTCTTTCCGACAATAGAACCTCTATTTCTTCCAACCCCCACCTCTCTCTCTCTCTCTCTCTCTCTCTCTCTCTCTCTCTCTCTCTCTCTCTCTCACACACTTTCATTCTCGCTTTCAGATATGATGCGTTTATGATGTCCTTACAATATATACTTTAAATTATACAATAGAGGCACATGTTTTTTTTTTTTGTTTTTTGTTTTTTGAGGGGGAGGGTTCAATTTGTTTATGTTTTGTAGTTGGAGATGAAACATCCTACCGAATACCAAAGATTCACTCGAGATCTCACGCATTCCAACCGGGAGTTGTTTTTTTTTTTTTTTTTTTTTTTTAGATTTTTAACCAACTCTTTGAGCGCAATTTTTTCTATTTCCCTTGCACTTGGTTCAACGGGTATATTTGGCAGGTAGTTTTTCAAATTCTTTTCATGAGTCCAGTTTACCCTATAATTACAAATGTGTAATAGAAAACATTGTTTTACATAAGTATATCTATATTACAAATTGGATATATATATATAAAAAGGAAGGATTGTAAAGAGATAGCTTCGAATTTGAGGGTATCAGAACCAAAGCAAAATATAATGAAAATAAAAATAAAATAGATAAATCCCATAATTTAGTAAACCATACCTTTTCACACTGAAACACTTATCACAATATTCTGTGGATCTACATTAAAAAACCTTGTTAAACTTTGTGACATATTTCCATTTTATGGAGGTCAGGTTCGAACGAACACCCCATAAGTTTATTATACAATATTTCTTCAAACAGAAACATAATTATCAAAGTATACTTACGCAGATAGATATGAAAAGTTAATTATTAAAGTTTGTGCCGTTTTCTATTCTATGGAGGCCAGGCGCGGACGCAGACCCCACAATTTTATTATACTATCCCTATTTAAGTTAAAACATACCTATCAAAGTATTCTTATGTACATCTATATCAAAAACACTTGTAAACGTTTTTTTTTTAAATTCTTAATTTTTTTATTTCCATACTTTGTGGACAAGGCGCGAACGGAGACCCCACAATTTTAATGAACCACCGTTCTGCCAGATCAAACATACCCATTCCTGTGTCTCGATACATCTTCTATCATTATATGTAATCAGTTTTTTAAAATAGTCAACCAAATAGGTACCTATTCGTGCCCAGACACACACACACACACACACACACACACACACACACACATTCTGCTTTATATATATATATATATATATATATATATAAGAAAAAAATATATATATATAAGAAAATATGCTTATTCAACTATATTTCATCTTTTATGAAACTCGATGTAACTACAGCTATATTACAAATAAAATGACAAAAGGTCTATATTTCAAATTTCAAGATGTCCATTTTACTGTTTATTTCTTGCAGCACGTTAAGAATCGAAAATTGTAACATGCTTATAAAAAGAAACGGTAAGATGGGTAACTTGAAATTTAGAATAAAGACCTATTCTCATATATATATATATATATATATATATATATATATATATATATATATATATATATATATATAAATGTGTGTGTGCGTGAGCGTGTGTGTGTGTGTGTGTGTGTGTGTGTTAAGGTTCCGACAATATGTATTCTTTTTATGCTAACATTTCAACGTTATTGTTATATATATATATATATATATATATATATATATATATATATATATATATATATATATATATGATGAGAATCCATATGTATATTTATGAGAATGTGTGGTCCTGGTCCACGTTTAAAGCATTGTTTGTATAGGATATTTAAATTATTAAAAAATAATGAATACCTAAAAAACCAGCGAATACAATTTTGTATTTTGCTATTTGTTTTTCGTGTGTAAACAAATATTAATAAACAACATAGCATTTTATTAATTTTAGACGGCTTATTATTTTTAATATTTAAAACTCTCCGTATACGTATGTGATATGTGTGTGTGCACGCGTGTGTTAAAGACTGCGAAATACACTCTATTCAATTATCAAATCAATAAGGAAAATGCCTGTTTAGGTAATGACATTTACTAAACGGGTTTTATTTTTCTTTATGACTAAATGAAGTTTTATTTAACTTTGAATTGCTATTCCTTATTTCGTATATTAATTGCACCAGTTATGTGCATAAAGCCTTTTCTATCTTGATAAGTCATTGTATAAATATTATTTGTTATCGCTATTCTTAGCAATTTCGTTGCATATTTTTTTTTTTTAGTTTGTGTATAAATATATATGTGTATCCATCTATAAATTTGTAAATATATATCCATCCCTTATCTATCCATCTATCTATCTTAATATAGACTTATATATATATATATATATATATATATATATATATATATATATATATATATATATATATATATATACATGTGTGTGTGTGTGTGTGTATAAATATATATAAGTATATATGTATATACATATGTACGTACATATACATAGATAAATATCTATATATATATATACATATATATATAGAGAGAGATAGATAGATAGATAGATAGATAGATAGATAGATAGATAGATAGATATAAATATATATATACTGTTTTTAAATCCCCGAAACAGTGTTTCATGGTAAACAACTGATGACCCCTTAAAAAATAAATTATTACTGGTACTATAGTGAATTCGAGAGACCAAGTTAATGCAGGAATTGCAGGTAGTTAAATGACTTACTGACTAAATGTTTTTCTAACGAATGATAATTTTTTGTATAGTTTTAAAGGTTACAAACTTCCAAGACTATATATAAAAATATATATACAATACATATATATAACTATATATATATAAACATATATATATATACACATATACATATATATATAAATATATATATATAAACACATATGACTACAACTATATATATATATATATATATATATATATATATAAATATATATAAATATATAGTATAATAATTCTGCAAGTTTAAAATATCAAGTTTTCTAAGTTGGTTACTATTACTTTACAAAAGGTATTCTTACAATATTTTTCATAAAATTCTCATAAATATTTTTCATAAAAAAATATTTATGAGAAAGATTTTAAACATTAGGGGCAGTAAAAACTAGTGGCACATCAGCTTGATTACGTCGTCTGACGAGGACTTTTAGTTCCTGCTAGCCAATCATTCCGAAACATTAGCATGTTCAGTGTAGCGACTGTATAATATTTGTCTATGTAAATAAAAATAGATTATATAGTATATAATTCATAAATTTTATCTTTTCAGTACCTTTAACCTAGTAGATCTAAATATATATATATATATATATATATATATATATATATATATATATATATATAAGCTTATTATAAAAAGCTCTACTCTCTATTGCGTATTGAGCTTTTTTAATTCTGTTGGGATTAAATTTTCTGTATATAAATACTAATATTAGTTTGAAATTTACAATTGCGTATATCAGGTAAACACTACATCCCTTTGTTTTCAGTAATATTATATATATATATTATATGAGTGTGTGTGTGTCTGTGTGTGTGTGTGTGTACACACACACACATATATATATATATATATGGACAAAAAATTAATACGAAAAATATATAAATGTTTATATCTTTTCTGTATTTATTTCCTATTTATTTTATATATATATATATATATATATATATATATATATATATATATATATAATAAATAGGAAATAAATAAATATATATATATATATATTCTGGAAAAATGCAGCAATCATCATGTATGTATATTAAGGATGCAGTCAAAATTCTACAACGTATATTTTATTCTCTGATGTTAGCATGGCTGTGAGACTATGAAAGTTCCCATGAAAATTCGATTCCTGCGTAGACAATTGCGTGTGGGCTCTCGAGATCATCCAACTCATAACTGAATTGGTTATCTTCGGCTTGTTGGAAGGGCCAATTACATTAAAACCGATATAAGTATACTTTTCCTTCTCATATTAAGGTAAAGAATTGTGGAAGGCTGAACCATTTATCTAAAAGGTAAGTAACTCTAGCGCCACCCTCACCCCGGCACAGACCGCCGAGTAGAAGTGCATTTTCCGCCTTCCTATATATGTACGCATGCTACGAAAAGGATGTTTATTTGCAGAAAGCTCTTTTCTCATCCACGTATTCTTGTTTTGTCTAATGATATATAGTATATCTTCGAATATTATTGTCTTGGGATATGATGAAAAGTGCAAACAAAAACATATAAGAACGTAATTAGGATATATATATATATATATATAATTATTTTTATATATATATATATATACATATATAAATATATATATATATATATTCATGTACACACACACATACATATATATATATACATATATATGTGTATAGATATATATTTAATGTATTTATACATTTATAAATATAAATATGAATATATATATATATATATTCAATATATATATTCAATATATATATTCAATATATATATATATATATATATATATATATATATATATATATATAAATTCTGGCTAGATATTTAAAAATCATACTGATATATTTCCATTATTTTGGGAAAGTTTTGCTCGCTCGATCAGGTTAAATTGTTTTTAGTAGTTGCTTTAGTTAAAGTATATATACATATTATTTATATATAAACACATACATATATATGTGTGTATGTGTGTGTATATAAAAAATATTTGTGTGTGTGTATTAGTACATTATTTATATTAATATGTACAAGTTCATATTAAAGTTTATATGTATATACGTAGAAAAAAATAGAGGCAGTAAGAGAGAAAGTGCATGTGGTATACGTTTTAGTAGTTGATTTGTGAGATATTTGATTTGAGAGATAAGTTTTTAATTGTGGATTCGGAGCTAATCTTACTCTTATCATCGTTGTGTGTAACTTTATACATATAAGACGATAATTATATAAATGCATTATATATATATATATATATATATATATATATATGTGTGTGTATGTGTGTGTGGGGGGTATTTCATTTATAACTTGCTCTACTTCGGGTTTAGCACTGTTGTATACACTTCGTTATATTTCACTGATGACCTTACCTTGTAAAAATAGCAACCTCAAATTATATATATATATATATATATATACATATATATATATATATATATATATATATATATATAAGTTATCGTAACAGAGATATATATAAGTTATAGTAAGAGAGAGAGAGAGAGAGAGAGAGAGAGAGAGATATAGCTATATACATATACATATACATAAATAAATATATATATGTATATATATATATATATATATATATATATATATATATGTATGTATGTATATATATATATATATTGGTATATTTGGGCAGCATGTTTTCATTCAAGCAAATATTATTAAATGCAACGGAAACCAATCTTAGAAAGGTCCTCGTTGACAACATAAAATTATACAACCTGAGAATAATATTCAAAAAGTAAAAATTCTTGAAGCTTGAAGCGTCACAATTCAAGAAAACAGTAACGTTCTAAAATGTCTTGCGTAGTTCGTATTCGACGGACTTTGTTAACGGCGTCCACGAACTTGCTGATTTTAATACCCGAATTTAAAATCGACCTATATTTTTGATCGACTTTTCATCAACTCTATTCCGAATTGCATGTTGTATCCACGTGTATTCCTTTTGATATAGATAAATCTTTACGGATATATATATTTATATATATATATATATATATATATATATATATATATATATATATATGGACAAAAAATCAATACGACAAATATATAAATGTTCATATCTTTTCTGTATTTATATATATATATATATATATATACATATATATACATATATATATATATATATATATATATATATATATATATATATAAAATATAAAGTTGAATATATGTGTGTGTGTGTGTCTGGGCACGAATAGGCCCCTATATGGTTGACTATTTAAAAAAACTGATTACAGATAATGATAGAAGGTGTATCGAGACACAGGAATGGGTTTGTTTGATCTGGCAGAACGGTGGGTTATTAAAATTGTGGGGTCTGAGGTCGAGCCTGGTCCACAAAGTATGTAATGTAAAAATTTAAAAAAAACGTTTATAAATGTTTTGATATAGATGTAAATAGATATAGATGTAAATAATAATACTTTGATAATTATGTTTTATCTAAAATAGGGATGGTATAATAAAATTGTCGGGTCTGAGTTCGCGCTTGGCCTCCATAGAATGGAAATGGGCACAGACTTTAATAAAGACTTTTCATATTTATCTGCGTAAGTATACTTTGATAATTATGTCTCAGTTTGAAGAAATATGGTTAAATAATACAGAAAAATACTTTTGTTAAACATTGTGAAGTATAACAGATCCATATTTTAAAGCCCTAGTTGTCTATTTGCAAAAGGGTTCTTATGAAATAGATTACTCCAGGCAGTTTATAATGGATATACAATCATCAGGTTTTGACTGACCTTGTAAAAACGGTAATCGTAGTAGATAAGTGTCTAGACACACGGATGCAACTAAATGGGTTTCTGCTATTACTATTTATATATTTATTTATATTTATATTCACACACAGACGCACACAGGCACAAACATACACACGAAATATATCACAAACTTTAAGAAGGTTTTTTTTTTAATATAGATCCACAGAATATTGTGATAACTGTTTCAGTGTGAACAGGTATGGTATAATAAATTATGGGGTTTATCTATTTTATTTTTACTTTCATAATATTTTGCTTGGTTTTGAAACGCCCAAATTTACAACCCTTCCTTTTCATAACCTATCATACTTTTATAAATCAGAGTCCATTTTCTGTAGGCTATTTTTGAAACCCAGTCAACGACGGGTTCTTTTGCTAGTATATATATATATATATATATATATATATATATATATATATATATATATATATATATATACTTGTTTATTGTTATATAAACATGCTCACATCCCGCTGCTACAAACAGCCACTTGTTTCAATCAAACAACAGATATCATCAGGCAGCGACTTGACTATTCAAAAGTTCAATGAATAATGGATTTTTATTTTAGGTAGGAACTCTTTAGAAGTTGGAGTTAAAAAACTTAAAACACAGGACTTTAATTAAATAAAAAAGTAAAAAGGGAGAGGCAATTTAAATAAAGTTAAAAGATTACAATGGGGAGAGAGTGATTGAGAAGAAAAAAGGAATAGAGACAGAAATAGAGAAAGAAAATATAGAGAAAACAAAACAGAGAGAAAAAGAAGAGAGAAAAAATATATATATATATATATATATTCATAATTATATTCATTTTCCACTGTCAAGCAACGGCTCATAGGAGCCATGCAAAAATACAAACAGGAAGTCTAAGAGGAGTTTCGCCCTCATTTTGGATCATCAGTTGGACACATACGAATAGACTTTCCTGTCTGAGGCACGATTGCTCAGATGACAGAGTACTCATCGTTCATACAAGAGATTCGGGTTTCCAATTCTGAGTTGGGATGTGTTCAACTAATAATCCCAAATCAGGACGAAAGTTTAGTGTTAGACTTCTAGTTTGTTGGTTTGCATAGCTCGTGTGAGCTGCGACGTTGTTTGGTAGTGGGAAATAATTGTATCATAGTTCATTCATTTTAGTTTTACTAGCAGTTAAAAATCAACAAATGTTTATTATGTTATCATTGTTACCAGCAAAGGAAGATTTTTTTAAAACACATTCAAATAAAAAAGACAATAAAAAAAAATCGTTTTGGCATCGGAAAATATACATTTTTCCTATTCTGATACCGATTCCGATACTGATATCGATACACCTAAATAAATAATCTGATTTTTCCGATTCCCGAATTCGATTCTGATTAAATGTCCCACCAATCACCAATATATATATATATATATATATATATATATATATATATATATATATATATATATATATATATATATAGTAATTTATAAAATATATATGGCGATTAAGCTACACTGAATATTCTGCGTTTCATCCACTATAGGATTCGTCAGGCTTATATATATATTATTTATGTAGACAAGTATTACATGCTTGCTAAGAGCAAAGTGTAGTATCTGTTCTTCAGATGCTACACTTCATTTTCTTGTTCTCTTTCGGCGGAGGAGAGATCCTTCACGACTGAGACAAGTTTTATTTTTGTACCTTTTCTCCACGTTAAAAAACGACCCTAGTGTCTAACTCTGTCCCGTGGGGAGGCATAGTAAATAGGTACACTAAACATGCTGTGGTTTCGGACCAATTTGTTTATTAATAAAAAAAAACAACAACTGTACCTCACCATGCGAGAGAAATAATATTTATGGCTGTTATTTAGGGCACCTTGTCCTCAAATGGAAGATCTATTTATTTATTTATTTATTTATTTATTAAAGAAATAAAATATCAAAACGCTAACTTAAATTGGGAAGGGGGATATCAACTGACATTTTAAACGTAAAAATATATGACGGTGTAGGAAAAGGGGGTACGATATATATATATATATATATATATATATATATATATATATATATATATATATATATGGGGGCTATATATATATATGTATATGCGTGTGTGTATATGTATATATATATGCGTGTGTGTATATTTACATATATATATATATATATATATATATATATATATATATATAGCCCCCATATATATATATATGCGTGTGTGTATATGTATATATATATGCGTGTGTGTATATATGTACATATATATATATATATATATATATATATATATATATAGCCCCCATATATATATATATATATATATATATATATATATATATATATATATATATATATATATATATATATATATATATAGCTCCCATATATATATAAATGGGGAGGCATTGTAAATAGGAACAATACTCAATCTTAGGGCGTTTTTGTTTTGTATGCAGGTAGAGGATTGTATTTAGAGTGAGATACGTATTGAATCGTTAGAATTACCCAACCATTTTTCCGACGACCTTTGCAACAGATTATATATATATATATATATATATATATATATATATATATATATATATATATATTAGCTTTTGGACGATTAACGAAATCCAGAATCAGGAGAAATCGGATCTTTTTTAGGTATTCAAATCGGAAAAATTAGTTTTTATTTTCTGATGCCAAAGACAAATTGTTTATTTTTGGTTTTATTTTGTTTAAAACTTAATTTTCCATTGTTTATACTAAAGATAAAATGATTTGAAACTACCAGTAAAATTTAAATCTATATATCTCTCCAAAGTGTATGTTTTATGTTTGCGGAAATATGTACAGATATCACTTTTTTTTTTACGATAATCTGAATAAAAGATAAATAAATAAATAAACTCTTCAATTACATAGTGATAGATTTGAAAATAATCGGAAGCGGTAATTGTATCGAAACCGAGAAAAATATCAGATTAGAACCATCAGCTTACTTAACAAGTTTTATTGATACATTTCTTTTGTGTTTTTTTTTTCGAAACTATGTAAAAATATTACATAGGTTCTTTTACAGAAATCTGAAAAGAAATTTAAAACTATGAAGAAATTTTTAGGCATTAAATTTTATCCTATCGCTGTTATTTCTATTTTATAATTATCAGAATAGCAGAATTACAGTGGGAAATCCGTGTTGTTATATTTCAAGAAGTCTACCTTCCTCAGACATGTGTTCGAGTTTCAAAGATGAACGATCGGGTTTTCATGAGTGAGGTTCAAGATTAATCCCGTGGATTTTGCCGAGTAGTTCTCGTGCGACGTTGCGCCAGAAGAGTTTTCGGTTATTGAAGTTTAAAAAGCGAAACAATCTGCTTAAATTTAATAGAAAAATCCAGTTGCGCTGAACTGAATGTGTTTATTTAAAACATCTATGTTTTTTCTTTTAAGTATTTCTTGTAGAGCACACTTACAGTCATACGGTTAAAAAGATATATATATATATATATATATATATATATATATATATATATATATATATATATATATAGATGTCGTTTTGTTTTGGTTTTAGCGATATGTTTTGAATGAATTCAATTATTTACGAAAGTGCATTTTTACCTAAATGCGAGTTGGGAATAATTTTCCCTTTTAACCAATTTCGCACCCCCACATGGGGAGCCGTATACATATATTATTTTTAAAATGTAATTATCAACTGACACGTCTTTCGTCGTCTACGGCGCATCAGAATGGAAAATAATATATATATAAAACTATATATATATATATATATATATATATATATATATATATATGTTAGATAAAAGAAAATGTGTGTGTGTGTGTGTGTGTGTGTGTGTGTGTTAATGTTAAAACTTTATAGAGCGTACCCTTATACGTGAGAAGTTCTAATAACGTACAAGCAGAAAGACACAGTACATGAAATCAACAGTAGGTTTTTGTTATGACAAATGCACATTTGAAATGAATATTTCTGTTCAGATCATAATTAAACCTGATACCTGACTTTAAACACCCCCCACACACATATATATATACATATACGTATATATATACATATATATAAACATATATATACACACACACACACACACACACACACACACACACATATATATATAGGTGTTGCTGCTGCCACATATATATATATATATATAAATATATATATATATATATATATATTTATATATATACTTATACATATATAAATATACTTATATGTTATTAAAACATGTTAAAAAACACTTTTAAAAAGAGTTAAAAACATATTTAACCTGAAAAGGAAACACTTGACAAGTGGATAGTCCTTAATCCGCGGAATTTCCAAAAAAATACTTTCCTTCTCATCAGAGGGTAGGAATTAGCAAAATGCGGGATCGGATTTTGCATACAACAGTATTTGATGAAACTGCATGTAAGTCAAAGATCTTACTTGATAAGAAAAAGTGAAGCAGAGGGAATATTGTGAAGTTACACGCGAATGGATAGTCTGGTGAAAGGTAAATTATCCAATAACGGTAAAATCCAAAAATAGAACTCCAAGAAAGTTAATTGAATTTCCATTTGCACAAGTAAAATCTAAGAAAATCACGTAATTGGAAGATAGTCCAAAAGAATCCAAAAGGCCGAAATCCATGTATATATTTATATATATATATATGTATATATATATATATATATATATATTAATTTTTGTAATTTAATAAAATTAAAAATTTATAAAGTGAAATGGTTCAATTTCAAATCAAACATATTTTTATTATTCTATGTAAGACAAAGAATACATTTTAAATATTATCACTGCTTATCATAGGATTTCGATGTCTACCATCTCTTCAGAGGAGAAAATATCAGCAAATAATTATAATGGTTAACACCTCATTTGCTAAAGTCAGTGAGAAATGAAAAATCACAATTAAAAGTTGTTTAAATATTTAAATATCATAGAGTAAGGGAAGTTAATGAAAAGGATATAGAAATTCACATCCAAATTGCATATATATATATATATATATATTATATATATATATATATATATATATATATATATATATATACATATATATATATATACACACACATATATATATATAAATTCAAGATGGCGTAATGGTGAAATATAAACGTAACTGCAGCTTTTCTTCCAATTTTCGGATTTTAATTTTAATTCCTTTTGACGGATTGATCGTTGCTATTTCTTCTGATGAGTTAAAGGTATACTAGATTCTCTAATTGATATAATAATTAAGTGATTGATTTTGCGCTACGAAACAGATACTGTCAAGAATTGTATAAGTCAATTGAATTAAAGGAATAAATTATAAGATGGTCAACATCATTTTGGATTATTTTGGAATATAACTTTTTGTCATTTATTCTCCCTTTTCTCTCTCTCTCTCTCTCTATATATATATATATGTATATATATATATATATATATATATATATATATATATATATATAAGGAATAGGTAGTTTGGTTGAAGCATTGCTGGAAAACAAATATGTAGCTGTATAACAAGCAATATAAATTGCCAGGGAATTGAAATGGTGAACAAGACCAGACAAACGAATCAAAGTCATTTTGCTGTTGTAAATATTCGTATACAATTTTCACAACGTTGATCACATATACAAACCAGTAAATATGTCCTTACTTTAAGATCTAACCGGGATTCATATGTTATGTCACTTTAATACCCCGGTATTCTACAGTGCTACAGCAACATATATATATATATATATATTAGTGTTGAGACGATTAATCGAAATCGAGAATCGAAAAAATAAGAACATTTGGGGGTATTGGAATCGGTTTCGGAATCGAAAAATTTGTGCATGTTTTCCGATGCCAAAACAATCCTTTTATTTATTTTTTTTTTAATTATTTGAATGTGTTTAATGCAAAATCTTCTTTTGCTGGTAACTATTATTAAATAATAATTATCTATTATTTTTAAGCTACTAGTAGTAGTAAAATTAAAATCGATAGATACTTGCCCGCAATTGTATTTTTTCGATAGGAAAATATCTATCCAGTTGACATGCGTTTTTACGGTAATCGGGGGAAAATATACTTAAATATTAAGAGACTTATAAAGAATCAGAATCAGAATCGGTAATTGTATCGGAACCGTTAACCTTATCGGAATCAGCAATTTAGTGCGGAATTGATAATTGTATCGAAATTGGGAAAAATATTAGAATCATCCCTAATATATATATATATATATATATATATATATATATATATATATATATATATATATATATATATATATATATATATATGTATATGTATATGTATATATATATGTAAATATATATACATATATACTTATATTTATCTATCTATATATATATTTATATATATATATATATATATATATATATATATTCGTGTGTGTATGCGTGCGTGTGTGTGCATTCGTGAGAAGCTGTGTGCAGTTATAAAACTCCCACGAGATCCTTTTATCTTTTTTGTCGCCAAGTCTATCACGTGTTTCCTGTAATAATACTAGTAAAATACTCTTTGTTTCCATACTTCGCCATATGGTCACAGTATATTTGCATTACTTAGCACCCATTCCTTCTTGATCCCTAAGAATTAAAAAAAAAAAAAAAAAAAAAATTCCAGATTTTATGCATTTATTTTGTCTAAAGCTGAGGTAACGTTTTCCTTTTCTTTCTAGTTTTACAATAAACGAACTCATACGCACGCAAGCACTCACGCAATTGCCACGTCTTAATAAATAAATGCGGCGCGAACACTTGGAGAGGTATTACTTTATTCTGGCAAGTTAATATAAAATACTTTAATCTAAAGAGTTAAGCGATAATAATAATAATAATAATAATAATAATAATAATAATAATAATAATAATAACCCACATGCATAGTAACTACAACGGATATAAAAAAGCTACATGGACTAAGAAACCAAGAAAACTGAAACCACAAAATTTTAAGTCCCCCCCCCATTCAAAAAAAACTATTTTAACATATACATCGACTGTCTCCACACCAGATAGTTGAGAAGTATCAAAGATGATGGTAGATCGAGGAGAGAAAGCACTAATCAAACCTCCACTGAATTAGTGCGTTTAGGATTAGAACATATCTTATCGGGAACCTTTCTATTGAACTCGCGAATCCGCACGGAATTTTTTACGGAATCCTTCATTTAATTTACGGGAAGTAGTATATTCTCGTTCCATGACTGTGTGGAAGTCCTAAAGAATTCGCAATTGTACAGAAATTCTATATATAACAGTGTACTTTTACAACTTAATTTTACCAAGTACTTTTTTTCTTTTTTTTTACTAAAGAGTAACCACTTATCAAGGCCTGGAGGCCACTTGAGGATAAGGGTTAATGAGTGTACAGTGGCCAAGGGGAACATGTCATAGTAACCGTTAGTAATGGAAATTTGGTAAATTGGATTACTAAGGGGGAAGGTTCACTAAGAATTTGTTTACGTTGGGCATGCAGACTACCAAATTGTAGTTAGCTGGGAAACAAGTAAACGATAGAGTTCCACGGGCGTGTAGTTCTAAGAAAGAAGCTTTTTTCAGGGAATCTACGTTTTGGTTTAGGCACAGATAAAGAGTGGGAGAAATTATTGACAGTGGTTTCGGCTAGACTAGTGTTTCTTATGCAAGTTTGGCGAAGGGAGACTATATACTGGAGCTCGTATGTGCACTTGCTATGAAAATAATGACTCGCAACATTTCTTCTGTGAGAATGAGGTTGAAGGAAAGAGAAAAGGGTATCCCCACTAGACTACGAAGTCTATTTTGAACTCTGTCAAGACATGATAAAGTCTTTCTAGCAGCCCCTGCCCAAATGCGGCAACAGTACTCTATCTTTGGACGTACCTGACTTTTATTTAGACAGAGAATTGCATCAGCAGTGAGATATTTAATGCGTTTTAAATTAATTCTTTTGCTCCAATTCAAGGGAAGTTTGTATGAGGCAATACAGAATTATGCCCCATTTTGATCCTGACTTTATCGTAATTGATCCAGGGTGCATCAAGCCGGCTCCTTCCAAAGAAAAACAGCAGAACTCGACAGAAAGATTTCTTAGTTCTACAAGACACCTGAAGAAAGCCGGAAGTTACATCGACCGAAAAGTGAAAATAACACCCGAGATGAGAACAGTAGTCCGAAGAATACAAGTTTTGGTTTCAGACAGGCAGATATTAAATCTCCATATTTAATAGATAATCAAAAGTTATTTTATTTCTTTGTGCATGGCTATCTATACATAGATATGCATATACAACGTTAGCTTGTGCATCTTTCTGGTGTTGACTGGGATCGCATTTACTTGCAATTTGTTTTGCATTATATATTTTTTTTAACTATACCCTTTTTGTTCGTGCGTAGATCGTTATATATTAATAGTTTTTTTTTCATCCTCCTCTTCCGCCTTGGCTCCGGGGGTTGGCTATTTCATATCAAGATAAAATCGACAGAGTTTTGAACATACTACAACTGGCGTTGCCTTGTTATCTGTCGGTCTGAGGTATGATCCTATGCTGTTCTAAGGAATGCAATTTTTCAGTCTTTACCTTCTCGTCCTTTGAAAAGGGTTTAATTTATTGATAACAGACCAATAGAAAAGTTGTTTTTTTTAATACTAAAGTTTACGCACACACATTTGGTGAAATATGTAACTGTGTCGTTTGCATAATTGGTTGTTTTGGGTAACCTGTCAATCAAACGCAGACAAGAGCTACTGTGTAATGTTTCGAGTTACTGTTTATATAAAAAAAAAAGGCGATTTCGTTGTATTTATAAGGTTGCAAAAGAGGATTATTTTTGTTTTAAGTTAGACAATCAGGTGTTGTCCAGGAAAAGAAATTCTGCGTCTCAGTTTCGAACAATTGCGAATTTTTTGTGTGATTACTGGACAGGCGAACAAATTGAACTTTTCGACTTTTTTTTTTTTTAATCTGGCTAATGCTAACGTGGCCGCCCAAACAATTTCTATTCGGCAAGAGTCGTATTCTTTTAAGGCGACGGCTTTTCAAATCCCATTTTCCTATCCTTGTGTAACATCTTCCTGTCATGGGAGGCAGTTAAATAACCCCATTTTTCTATTATTTACTAAATGGTAACCTTTTATCAAGGACAGACGCAAGTCGGGGATAAGTCTTAACCAGTGCAGACACGGCTTAAAATATTATCCTTTTCTTATTTCAAAAACTATATTTATCTCCCTTGGTATAATGTGTAAGTTAAGCAGAGATTCCCTGAAACATGTCCAATGAAGAGGACAGCGTGACTCCCATACTTGTATTGTGTCAAATGTATTATCTACTCGCCGGGGTCAGGAGCAGCCTTGCCCAGTCGTAAAATAGCCGAGTTTCCTACCATTTAAGCTATCGACAGGTAGATAAGGAAGATTTAAAGTTAAACTATTTCAAGCTATGAATGAATTTGCGGATGCTCAAAATCAATAGAAATATGTCGGCAAGTTGAAATGAACATATATCATTTTAACTTGCCAATATTTCTGTAAACGTTATTTATCCATCAAAACAAAGATTTTACTTGTTATAATCCATCTTTGGTGTGTGATTACTATTTCCTGTAAATTCCAGTGTTATGTGATCCGTAGTTTAAGAGTTTATCGGTTAAATATTTTCACACACACATACATACATTTACTGTTTTATTTAATTATACACCCATTTTAACAAACGTGTAAGACATTGGACTAGGAGACCGAAAAGCATAAGCAGAAAATTCTTAGGTGCTTTTCTTCCTTTTCAGGTTTTATGGCGTTATCTATTTCTAAGTGTATATATTTTTAAGTGATGGACCATAGTTAAATTGCAATTTTGCGGTTTCAGTTCATGGGTTGCGAAATCTCCAACCACACCTCTTCTGAGTCGGCGCTGCTTGAGTCCAGTTACAAGAAGTTCAGGACGACTGGAAACAATGCCGAGATAAGCGGAGAGCACATACAGCACCTGGAAGTTCCAAATGGTCACCCCTCTTGTACTGGCCATGCTCATCGTTGACCGTCTGTACATTTAATGATTTGATGAGAGGGAGACAAGTTCTTTGATGAATGACAAAGAGAGTGTATATCATAGTGGTCTATATAATAGACCGTCTGTACATTTAAGATGTCGGGTGATGATGGTATGTTCAACAGTTATGGGCAGTACATGTAAAGCACTTCATTTTAAAGGACATACAAACACATAACATAACACAATAGTTATACTTATATATAACAACATTTATTCTCTGGTTCCGGCCAAAAGATTTAGTTGACATTTCTCTTCATTAGTTTATTGTTCCTAAGATTTGCATTGCATTCCAAAACTTATAAACATTATTTATCCTTGGAACATAATCTAATTTTTATGCCGACAATCATAATAATGTTCTTTCACAATAATAACTTCTTTAAATAAACATCTAACTTTTAATAATAATAGTCGATATTAAAATCGACTATTAGCAAGGCGACATCACCGTCTTCCGGAAGGATAATATATAACACTGTTTTTTGAGCCGAGACTGAGGGAGAGTCCTCTGAAAACGAATCCCATCTCTTTTCAGGAAGACGTTATCAAACGAAATCAGAATTAATGTTGTTGTTGCTGTTATTATTATCATTATTATTATTATTATTATTATTATTATTATTATTATTATTATTATTATTGTTGTTGTTGTTGTTGTTGTTATTATTATTATTATTATTATTATTATTATTATTATTATTATTATTATTATTATTATTATTATTATTATTATTGGCTCACAAGGAGCTTTCACACAGGTTATCAAAGATCTCTCCTTGAAAACAGCTGTGGTGTTCTCTGGAAGCTGAGTGACAACAAGTCTCCCCAGATTTCCAGTACTCTTCACCTTTTTAGATAGTATTTTCAAATAAATTTGTATTATCGCACCAGCTGCTTGCCATTGATTTCTCATTGAGTTGGCAGCGGCTATTGATCTCCACTAAATTTGAGTGGCAATAAGCCTCCCCAACGTCCCAGTTTTCTTCGCACTTATCCAGCGGAGACCAGGTCAGTACTCTTTCCTCGGTTTTTCCTCCTCCTTGACTCTACTTGGCTGTTTGCTCTCACTTTTCTTTTGTGGTGGGGGTTCAGTTATGTGGTAGTGGGGGGTTGGGTTAGAGAACTTATAGATATGCATCTTCAATGTTCTTGGTTCCATGTGGCTTTCATGTTTTGCCTCTACAGCAGTTTGTCTGGCCCGCGCTTGTTGCTCCTGTGTGTTAGTCTCCACATTCAAGGAGTTTCCTTAATATTTCAACTGCTTTCATTATTGTTGTTCGTTGTATTTTCCCAGTCATTCCATTTGATTCCAATTTCTCCTATTCTCTTTTCAAAGTTTTTTCAAGATTGTTCCTAGTGCTCCTACTATTATAGGTATTATTTCGATTTTCTTCATCTTCCATATCCCTTTTCAGCTCTCTGGCTAGCTCTGTATATTTGTTTCGTTTCTCCTTTTCTTTAATATTCACCCTGTGGTCAGTTGGAACAGCAAAAACTACGATTTGACATGACTTTTCTTCTTGTTAATTATTACAACATCCGGCCTTCTTGCTTGGATGGGTTTATCCGTTTGTTTGTCCATATCCCATAGGACTTTGTGATTCTCGTTTTCAAGTACTGTTGCTGGCTTATGTTTGTACCATTTGTTTGTGCGTCCGAGATGCAGTTGTTTTGCATAATTCTGTATTATTATTATTATTATTATTATTATTATTATTATTATTATTATTATTATTATTATTATTATTTATTATTTATTATTATTATTATTATTATTATTATTATTATTATTATTATTTGTGCTCATTAGGAGTTTTCACAAAGGTTATCATCAGAGGTTACTCGCGGGCAACCGGTGATGTTTACCGGAGTCTCTCAAGTCTCTCCATGTTTCCTCTACTCCTTACCGCCTGCCAATGAATTTGCAAGGTTGGCACAACACCATCCGAATTATTGATAAAAACACTCAATATGAGAACAGTAGTCCGATTAATCAAAATAATGTGAATAAGAAATCCTCATCTCAAAAATTCAGAGTCGTTCTAATTTCGTGTTTATGTTGGCGAAGTGTTTTTAGCTTGTGTGGATACAAACATTTAAGCACGTTTCTTTCAAATTGGTATTGTTTTTCACTTTTATTGTACTATATCTGATGCTGGTGGTGGTGGTGGTGATGGTGGGTGTGGTGATGTTGTTGTTGTGTTATTGTTCCGATGCTGTGCCTCACACTTCAACCCTATTCGCGTTTCACGAAAAAATTAAATAAAGAATCACGCAATGTCAGTACTTTGTGAATGAGAAGAAACAGAGATTATAGCGGTAAGTATGATTGATTAAAAAAATTAAAGATAAACTTAAAAAAGCAACCCATAAATAAATAACGCTAAACAATCCGTGTAGGTATCAAGCACTTTCTTTTGTTACGAAACCCAGAAAAAGTTCATCTGCCGTCCCCTCTTACCGCCTAAAACATAATCGAAGTACATAACCGTTACCCAAACCGACGACGATTTTTTTTTTTTATCGCGAAAGTTCACAAAGGTCAGGTAGGAAAAAGTAAATTTGTCTTTCGTTTTCCTCAAATTCGTCTTTTTTCTTCTTGTTTTTTCTTCTTTTATTTTTTTTTATTTATTTTTTTTTAGTCGTCTTTGTTTCCATTCTTCTTGTTCATCTTTTCTTCTATTCTTTTTCTTCTTTGTTTTCTTTTTCGTATTCTTCTTCTTCATATTCATTTTTCTTGTTCTTCTGCGCCATCTCCTTCTTCCTATTCCGATTTTGTTTTATTTTTCTTCTCGTACTCTTTCTTTTTTTTCGTATCTTCTTTACTTTCTTTGTTTTTTATTCCTTATTTTCTTCATTTCCATTCTTTTCCTTTTTCTTCTACTTCTTCTTGATTATTATCTTCCTCTGTTTAATTATTATTATTATTATTATTATTAGTAGTAGTAGTAGTAGTAGTAGTCATTCATTTTTTCATATCCTTTTTTTACTTTTATTTTTTCTTCATTATATTTTGTACTTTTCTTCTTCATTTTAATGTGTCTTGTTTAATCACCCTCCCTTGCATAGTTTCATTTTCTTCTTCTTTTCTTCTTCTATTTCCTCTTTTTACTTATTATCTTCTCATACTTCTTATTAATTCTTCTTCTTCTCCTTTTTCTTCTTCTTCTCTTTCTTTTTCTTCTTATTATTCTTTTAAGTATTTACCAATTCCTTAGCCTTTAGGTTCACGTTATTCTTGTTGTGATTATTTCTTTCTTCATCTAAATGCCAATTCTTTTTCGCATTTGCATCATCAATGTCTTTGGTTCGGAAGTGGCGCCGTCATACAGGAAAATTAGATAGAAGAACAAAAAGATGTTTTGTTTTGTTTTGTTTTTCTTCAGGTCGCAAGTTTTGTTTTTCCTATGCAGATCGAATTAACGGATTATCTATGAGAGTAAAAGACTTTCTTTCTGTTTAAATTCATGATGCTGTGATCATTTGATGCTGGTAACATCAAGCATAAGTCACCACTCATCCAATAATAATTGAGTTCTCTGGTCAGTCAATAACATAAACAAATATAAAACACAATTTCCATTGTTTAAGTGTCGAACTACGTATCGTAAGCGTAAGACTGCTGATAGAAATATCCGTCATGTCACACTGAAGAGCCGGATACGGTGATATAGCTGTTTCCGAAAGATTCCCTATCTAGTTAGCTCTCTCTCTCTCTCTCTCTCTCTCTCTCTCACTCTCTCTCACACACTCTCTATCTATCTATCTATCTCTATCTATCTCTCCCTCTCTCTCCCTCTCTCTCACTCTCTCTCTCTCTCTCTCTCTCTCTCTATATATATATATATATATATATATATATATATATATTTCTATCTCTCTATTTTATTCTGTTCCTCCTCCTTCTCGACAGATTTGGAGAGTCAAAAGATCTGTTTTTACTTCGTAAAATTACATAATATTATGCAACCATGCAAGCTCTCTCTCACAGACACACACACACACACACACACACACACACACACACACATATATATATATATATATATATATATACATATCCAGATATATATGTGTGTGTGTGTTTTATTATTACAACCTCAAGTGTCTTAACTTAATTTTCAATACAAATTGTTTCAATAGATTTATCCGTCCATATCGTCAGATAATTCAAGTTAAAATAAAAATTAAAAAGATAATATATATTTGTTTGTTTTTATGTGATTACATATGGATATTAAAAATCAGGAGAATGGAAGGAAGAGAGAAAAGGGGGGGAAAAGGAAAAGGGGGTTAGAAAATGGGAAAGGCAATAAAAAATAAATTAAATTCAAATTTATTAAATTCAAAAATAAGACAGGGCAATAAAGGGATGAAAGAAGAAGAAAAGAAAAGAATGGAGTGGAATGGATAATTGAACGTGTCAAAAAGGTTTGTTGGATTCTGGATAATGGCATGCACAAGTCGCAAAGCCGAAACGGAGTTAAAAGGTCAGCACTGATGACGGTGGCGAGGATACACAGAAAGAGCTAAGATGCGTCCAGTTCATATGGTAAACAAGTGCGTTCAATATAGCTTATATAAATCTCTTTGGGTAGAAAATCAGATATAGATTTTGTTGGGTAGATTTTAGAAATGAAGTCGAGTTTAGAGAAGAAAGGGAGATAGATAAAAAAATAAATAAATAAAATAAGAATAAATAGGTTGTTTGGAAAAATATAATTAAAGTAGGCGCTATAAAACGGTGCTGAGTTTGCCTAGAATTAAGAGGATGTGAAAATGGTTGGGGATATGGTGTGTTAGATTACAGAGCAGTGTTAAAATAGATTAGGGGATGAATTTTGAAGGATTCGGACTTTCTAGGAAAGTCGGATTTTCTAGTAGTTTCGGGCATTTAAATTTTAATTTCATAGGTTTAATAATTTTAAAATATTTGGAGTTATTAATTGAGAATACTACGCATAACTATGTTTGCAGTTATTAGTGGAAATATTACGCATATGTATAGGAGAAGATGTGGAATTTGAAAGTTGACCTAATTAATAATTGACGTAGTTACATTTCTAAGAATTTTCCGTTTATAAAATGTGTGATGATTTAATATAAGTTATAAAGAAGATGAGATTATCGCAAAGGAGTAAAATAGATGATTAAAAATTAAGAATTAAGGTAATCTGCTTGAAAAGTAATAAAGCAAAATAGTGGTTAATGTTGTGGGTTTCGATGGGCAGACTATTAGCGTTAAGAGTGTGCAGTTATTAGGTTGGGGGGTGTATTATATGAACTTAAGTAGGGCGTGAAGTTTCTAAAAAGGTGGGATTTGTAATGTCTACAAGCAATTGACGTTTCATTTCTAATGTTTAATAATTTGGCTCCCAGGTGTGTTTGAAGTGAATTATCATTTCGGGAGAAATTTGTTTTAATAAATCAAGTACTTTTAAATGTTCTCTGAATTTTAAAAGAAATTTTATGAACAACGCTAATCATAACCGAAATGCTTCGAGATGATTTTTTTAAAAATATTTTTTTAAAGAAAAACAAATTGTTAGCATACAAGGTTCCTGAGTTAATTCATTTTGTGAAAAATTGCCCTAATTGAGTATTTCAACTAATTGAAACTGAGTGTTCTTCTCTTTAATTCATCTTTAAATAACTATTACTACATTTAGAAATTAAGGATATATTAATTACAAAAAATTATGAAATACTTCGTGGATGGTATTGTAGTTTTGTCGCTCTGTGATTATTCTTGCTTTTCTAATTTGTGTGGGTCGGCGTGATCATCTAATCCGAGATGAAGTCACGGCCTAATTAAAATAAAACTAAAACCAAACTAGATTGATTGCTGAAGAGGCGTAATCCCAGCTGTAATAAATGTTTTATTTATTTATTTTTTTGTCTGTTACAAAATAAATTGAAGCAAAAAAGATATGGTCGCCCAAAAAGGGGTGTAATCCTAGCAGTAATGAAACCAATCGTGGTAGTAACGACACGTTTTTTATTTTATCTTTTTTTGTCTGTTACAAAATAAATTGAAGTAAAATAGAACTGGTTGTCTGAAGATGTTATTCCAGCAATAATGTGTACCAAATCGGATTATAGGCTCTAAAGACCGAAATACTGGTAGTGAAGAAAAATAAACCCAGCGAAAAACACCCCACCTAAGGCGGAAGGAGTGCTGAGGGTGATTTGTACCGAGATCTATCTAAATCCGTGTGGGTTGGCGTGATTATCTGATCCGAGATGAAGTCACGTAAGTCTGACCTAATAAAAATAAACTAATACCAAACTAGACTGGTTGATGAAGGGGTGTAATCTCAGTTGTAATATATGTGTTTATTTACTTATTTATTGTCTGTTACAAAATAAATTGAAGCAAAATAGATCTGGTGGGCTAAGAATCCCAGCGTAATCCCAGCGGTAATGCTATAATTAAAAACCAAATAAATGCTGTTAGTAGCGTACGTAAATCCAGTGAACGAAATAACAAGGCCTGTTGTGGTGAGGTCTGTTATGTTAGGAGGTGGTTGAAATTTCCTGCCTCGATGGAGGGCGTAGATGATTGCCCTCTTTAGTATATGAAGCGCGCACCAGCCGTCACAACAGCTTGACGGAAAAGGAATTCCTTTGCTGAGTTCCTAGTGGAACAGAAGAGTATTGAATCATTGATCGCAGGCGACTGATTGTTGTACCACACACGGAAATTTAGGGAATTCTAGAATTATGAATACTAAATGTTGTACTATATGTTGTAAGTGCCAATGCGTGGATCTTCCCCCACCTCCATAGCCGGAAGATGATTTGGTCACTCGCGGAGGAATACGAGGAAGGAACAACAATGCAATTCGCCAGTACTCATTCTTTTTTTTCCGCGACCAGTATTGGGTAAGGACGCATATTTTTGTCGCTTCGTAAAAGATGGGCAACCCCTCTTCCCCAATACAATAATTAGTTCGAGTTCGTAAAGTCATTTTAAAGTATAATTGTTATGACTTGTTTGTTGTAATTGTAAAATATTGTGAATATTTTTTATGTAAAAATAAATAGTTAAGATTCTCTTGTTACTATTACAATCTGTGTTGCGTGTTGTTTAATCTGCCTAAACATTAAGGCGAGGTTTGTCACCTCTACCAGCCAGAACTAAACAGAATGAAGTTATCCTTGAGGAATGGACAAATATATCATCACTTGAAATGAACGGCTGATTTTCTCAATACTGATGCATATATTATCACTTTACCCTAGTTGAAATGAACAGCTTATTTTCTCTTCAGCAACATACATCATCACTTGACCCTAGTTCAAATGAACGGCTGATTCTCTCATCACCAGGCATATATCATCACTTGACCCTAGTTGAAATTAACGGCTAATTCCCTCATCACCAACATATATCACAAGTTGACCCTAGTTGAGATGAACGGCCGATTCTCTCATAACCAACGCATATATCACGACTAGACACTAGTTGAAATTAACTGCTGATTTCTTATCACCAACATATATCATCACTTGACCCTGGTTGACATGAACGTCTGACTCTCTCATCAAAAACGCATACATCATAACTTGACCTTGTTAAAATGAACGGCCAATTCCCTCATCACAAACATATATGATCACTTGACCCAAGTTTAAATGAACTGCTGAGTTGTCATCACCAACATATACCATCACTTGACCCTAGTTGAAATGAACGGCTGATTCTCTCATCACCAACATATATAATCACTTGCCCCTAGTTGAAATGAACGGCTGATTCTCTCATCACCAACATATACCATCACTTGCCCCTAGTTGAAATGAACGGCTGATTCTCTCATCACCAAGCATATATCATCACTTGACCCTAGTTGAAATGACCGGCTGATTCTCTCAGCATCAACGCATATATCATCACTTGAGCCTCATTGAAATGAACTGCTGATTGCTAATAACCAAGATATATCATCACTTTACCCTAGTTGAAAGGAACGGCCGAATCTCTCATCAGAACGCATATGTCATCACTTTATCCTAGTTGAAATGAACGGCTGATTCTCTCATCACCAACGCATATATCATCACTTTGTCCTAGTTGAAATTAACGGCTGATTCTCTCATCAAGAACGCCTATATCATCACTTGACCCTAGTTGAAATTAACGGCTATTTTCCTCATCACCAACATATATCACCCTTGGCTCTAGTTGAAATGAACTGCCGATCCTCTCTTCACCAAAGTATATACCATCACTCGACCCTAGTTGAAATGAATTGATAATTCTCTCATCACTAACATATATCATCACTTGACACAAGTTGAAATGAACCGGTGATTCTCTCTTCACCAATGTATATACTATCACTTGACCCTAGTTGAAAATGACCCTATTTGAAATGAACGGCCAATTCTCTAATCAACAAGGCATATATCATTACTTTATCCTAGTTGAAATGAACTGCTTATTTCTCATCACCAACATATATAATCACTTGCCCCTAGTTGAAATGAACTGCTAATTTCCTCACCAACATATACCATCACTTGATCCTAGTTGAAATGTACGGCTGATTCCTTCATCACTAACATATATCATCACTTGACCTAGTTTAAATGACTGTCGATTTCTCTCATCAACAACGCATATATTATCACTTGACCCTAGTTGAAATGAACGGCTAATTTCCTCACCACCAACCAATATCATCACTTGAACTTGTTTAAATGAACGTCCGATTCTCTCATCACCGACGCATCTATCATCACTTTATCTTAGTTGAAATTAACTGCTGATTTCTCATCACCAACGTATATCATCACTTGACCCTAGTTGAAATTGACCGGCTAATTCCCTCATCACAAACATATATCATCACTTGACCCTAGTTTAAATGAACTGCTGATTTGTCATCACCAACATATACATCACTTGACCCTAGTTGAAATGAACGGCTAATTCCCTCATCACCAACATTCATCATCACTTGTCCCTAGTTGAACTGAACTGCTGATTTCTCATCACCAACATATATAATCACTTGACCCTAATTTAAATGAACTGCTCATTTGTAATCATCAACATATACCATCACTTGATCTTAGTTGAAATGAACGGCTAATTCCCTTATCACCAGCATATATCATCACTTGACCCTTGTTTAAATGGACTGCTGATTTGTCATCACCAACATATATCATCACTTGGCCCTAGTTGAAATGAAGGGCTAATTCCCTCATCACCAACATATATCATCACTTGACCCTAGTTGAATTGAACGGCTAATTCCCTCATCACTAACATATATCATCACTTGACCTAGTTTAAATGAACGGCCTTTTCTCTCATCACCCACACATATATCATCTTTATCCTTGTGGAAATTAACTGCTGATTTCTCATCACCTATATATATCATCACTTGACCCTAGTTGAAATGAACGGCTGATTCTCTATATATCAACGTATATCATCACTTTACTCTAGTTAAAATGACCTAGTTTAAATGAACGGCCGTTTCTCTCATCACCAACGCATATATCATCACTTTATTGTAGTTGTAATGAACTGTTGATTACTCATTACCAACATATACCATCACTTGACCCTAGTTGAAATGAATGGCTAATTCCCTCCTCACCAACATTTATAATCCCTTGACTCTAGTTAAAATGAACGTCTGATTCTCTCGTCACCAACATATATATCATCACTTGACCCTAGTGTAAATGAACTGCTGATTTCTCATCACCAACATATCTTATCACTTGACCCTAGTTGGAATGAACTGATTTCTCATCACATAAATATATCACTTGACCCTAGTTGAAATGAACGTCTGATTCTCTCATCACCAACGAATACATCATCGCTGAATCATAGTTGAAATGAACGGCTGATTTTCTCACAACCAACATAAAGCATCACTTGCCCCTAGTTGAAATGGACGGCTTATTCTGTCATCACTAACATATGTCATTTCTTGACCCTAGTTGAAATGAACGGCTGATTCTCTCATCACCAACATATATAATCACTTGCCCCTAGTTGAAATGAACGGCTGATTCTCTCATCACCAACATATATAATCACTTGCCTCTAGTTGAAATGAACGGCTGATTTTCTCATCACCAACATATATAATCACTTGCCCCTAGTTGGAATGAATGATTGATTCTCTTACAACAAACTTTAGTTGAAATGAACGGCTCTGTCTTTGAGGAAGCACCCGTCTTTAACAAACTTCTGTGGCTGAACTTTAGTCCAGACCTGAAACGTAAGGTTTACATAAGATCCGTTTCTAAACTCGATGTAAAAATAATGGAGTCAGCATCTGTATATCGCTCTGAAAAGCATTTTACTCCGGACGCAATTTAGTACGTGCACAAGGGCGAAAGACGTGCTAAAATAGTCATGTTGTCATATCTGGGGTAGAGATCCTAAGAGTACCCTTTTCTGCCTTGACAGGGTACAAAACCGGCTTCAAAATTTAGTGTGCAAGGAACTTTTTATGTCCCTACTTCCTATTTTTCCCAGAAGACACGTTTTGTGTTTATCTCTGCTCTACTGTTACTTTTATGGTAGGTGTTCGCCGAAACTTTAATATTCGCCCCTCACCTTGTGAAATGTTCGCAACAATTTCATGAGCAAAGTTTATTTCATAGAACTGTAAATTTGTTTCTGCTGAACCGATCACACCAATCACTTTTCTAATAAACAGACATCTTCTTTGACCTACATGCGCCAATAATACAATAATGTGCAACACACTAAACAAACTAGGAATTTTGATAATACAAACAACATCACAAACTATGAAACAAACATGAAAAACAACGAATTGCCATCATATATATGTTGATGGAACCTAACATAGATTAGAGAAAAGGCTCAATGAACATAAAAGAGATATAAGAAATAGCAATTATCTGAATGCATTACGCTCTTATTTATTGGATCATAATCATACCTTTGACTTCAAACAAGCAAGAAAAGTTAAATTTGTCTCAAATTAACCGCGACGGAAACTTCTTGAATCAGTGCTTGTCGCAAATTCAAGCACAATTAAACAACATGGTGGTTTCTATAATTCATCGCCATTGATATGTAAACTTTCATTAAATGCACATAATATTATTTTAGACACTGCCTAACTCTCTCACACTCTAGAAAGCATCTCCTATAATAATTAATACGTATAATCAGTCAATAAATCACATAACAAAAGTAAACTCATTTCATTTCAGTTACCCATTCATATTTGAATTGTAACGGACATATCTATTCCAAAAAGAATATAAATTACATCTTATCTTTTTAAATATATTAACGGCTATATAGCGTTGAAAAATCTTACTCTTTTACAATGCTATAGGTTTTTGAATTTATAACGTCGTTTTTCGTTCTGAAATAGGACAGTCAAGAAAGGATGTGGATTAATATGATACACTAATGAATATAATCAAGATTGTTTAGTAATGATATACCACTATCAGCCGGTCACTGAGGTGTATGACCGACAGACGTGTTATATTAAATGCCTTAAAGTGTCCTCGGGAAGATATGAAGATGGCCGTCGTTAGGGTTTATAAGAAGAAAAGTATACCTGAGATGTTGAATGTGCTCTGTGGCTCCTTCTTCTCCCAGGAAACGTCTTGACCTCTTGGCGTTCTGACTGGAATTTTCTTTCTTCATTTCATATGAAATCTGGCATCAGTGAATGTGATAGCGCGATAAAGAATGTTGAGAGTAAGAGAGGCTACACATATTTGGGAATACTGGAAGCCAATAAGATTACGAACATGAAAATAAAAAAAAAAACAGCTTACCGCCGAGTACAACAAAATATTAATGGTTATTCTTAAATCACGCCTCCACAGTCTGAATACAATATATGCCATCACTGCCGGAGTAGAATCTATCATTGGATATACCGCTGGTATGCGCAACTAGAATGTAGATAAATTTAGATGTTTGGGCGCAAAAAAATATAAAATGTTTTCAATCTATGTGAGGAGATGTAGATTGGTTATATCTACCTAGAAATTAAGGTGGTCGAGGCTTACCTAATGTTGAAGATGTGGTAAATATGGAGGATGAAAATCTAATATGTTTCTCAAAGTAATGGCGCTTTTCTTCGGGAATTGAAAAGGAAAAAGAGATTAAGACCTGGGATGAAAAAGCGTCAGAGTTTGAAAGAGAGAAGTTTAAAATTATTCGGAAATAAACTACTCAGTGTTTTTTTAAATATTACATTTACAGATAATGACAACTGGGGTTATTGGCAGCCTAGGGGCAAGCTGTTCACACTCGGTTAATCAAACACTACATCAATAAACTTCAGGATCACCGATGTGCAAACTGTGTAATAGATAGAAACATTAACGCATATTATATCCCATATATCCCATATATTATTGCCCATGTTAACATCAATATAAAAAATGGATACACGACAAAGTCGCTTAGGTCCCACACTGGAATATATGCAAACTCTACGGATTAGACCATAATCAGAATTTGTATGATCATAAACCAGAAGTGGTTGATGAAAACGACAATGTCAAACTTCTTTGGGAACGCGCATAAAAACTGATAAAGTCTTTGAACATTCCAAACCCGACATAATTTTTCTAAAAAAAACAAACAAAAAAAAACAAGAACTCAATCATTGACATAGCTTGCCATTTCGATACAAAAGTTCGATAAAAAACAAAAAAAAATAAATAAATATCAAGACTTGAAATTGGAATTAATTGGACTATGGAAATGTAAAAGCGTAAAGGTGATTCCCATTGTAAGTGGAACGCTTGGGACTATAACTAAAAGCCACCATAAATGGCTTAATCAGATCACCGTAAATTTTTCTTTCAATTTTGCAAATGGCTTGTCTGTTAGGAATATCATGAGTGTTAAGGTACAGCTTGAATGTCTAAAGTCAAAGAAATTGACCTGATATCCGAAAAATCCAACTAAAACATCCGAAAATTGAGACTACTATATAGTGATAAGAATAGGAATTTTAAAAAAGAATTCAGAAAGAATAATCATCCCAGCAAGAGACGCTGTAAAATGAACAATAAATGGGAACAAAAAAGATATAAGGACGATTTAGAAAGAGTGCAAAAGATGAGACTCACGAAAACATTTGGATATGGCTTGGAAAAGGACACTAAAACACAAAAACTGAATCACTAATAACAACCGCACAAGATAATGCGATTAGAACTAACTATATTAAAACAAATATCACTAAGTACAAGAAAACAGCAAATGCTGACTCTGTGAATATAAAGACGAAGCGATAAACCACATAAGTGAATGTAGCAAACTAGAACAAAATAATATAAAAATAGGCATGGCCAAATGGAGAAAGGCGTGCACAATCAATCATATAAATACTTGCATTGTTAACATCCAGATAAATGGTAAAAGCACAAACCGGTAGCAGTATTTAAAGCGAAAATCACAAAATCCTATGAGACATTAACGTACAAACGGATAAACCCACCCAAGCAAGAAGATTGAGTGTCATAAGTTAACACGATCATACCAGATCATTAATTTTGCAATTTCAGGGTTAACATCAAGGAGACGTAGAAGCAAAGCAAATACACTGAACTGGCCAGGAAGCTGAAAAGGATATGGAAGATGAAAAAGGTCAAGATAATACCAATAATCCTAAGAGCACTATGAACGATATCAAAAATCTTCATGGGAGAAATTGTAACCAGTAAAATGGTTGAGAAGATACAATGGGTAACAATAATGAAAACGGATGAGATATTAAGGAAAACCTTTTAGTGTAGAAACTAATACGCATAAGCTACATGCACCAGTTGGCCGTATGAAAACTGTGACGGACGTGAAACGGAAGGATTAAGCAACAGCACATGAACAAAGAAAACTGCAACTGCATACTCGGAAAATAACTATAATTATAATAAATATAATTATTTTTTGTGCATACATACGCTAGTGCTTCTGCTGACGAAATCATCTTCTCTCAGTCTCTCTCAGTCTCTCTCAGTCTCTCTCAGTCTCTCTCTCCCTCTCTCTCTCTCTCTCTCTCTCTTTCTCTCTCGCCTAAAAAATGTAGTGTTGGCATCAAGCAACATCAGATAGTAGAAAAGAGTCGAGGAAGAGGGAAAGATCATGGACCGAAAGCAGATTCCCACTGGATGAGTGCGAAGAGAACTGGGACTTTGGGGAGGCTTGTTGTCACCCAAATTTCAGTGAAGATCAATGGGCAATGCTATCAAGAAGTTAATGGCAAACTTTGCAAAGGTTATCGAAAAAAGTTTAGAGTACTGGTAATCGGGGGCGGACTTGTTGTCAACCAGACTCCACGGAACACTATTAGTTATTATCAGTGAGTAATCTATGATGATGATCTGTGTGAGAATTGCTATTGAGTACAAATAATAATAAACTCTTTGCCAAATATACGAGACTTGATCGGCATGGTGCGAATATTTCCAGACGTGAGTATGGCATGGGTCAAATACAGGTTTAGTACTCACCATCAGCCGGATTCGTCCGAAGGAATACGTTTCTAGTCAATGTCAAATTCCCAAGCGGTTCCTAGTCGCGTGTGTAGCAGTCTCCAGCGAGATTTTTCACGTCGTTAGTTTTTTTATTGTTTTTTCTTTGTTTCATTTTTACAGGAAGAGATATCGCCGTCCTCCTATACACAGTACCCAATATTCGCAAATGATCCTCTATCCTATGCTGACCAGGTTAACGAGAACGTGTGTGTCAAAATGATTACGTTGTATTACCAAATACGGGTAAGTAGAAATGAACACGTCAAGACAACCCAGAGGAAGAAATTGATCACAAAAAATCATAATAATTTTCTGGAGTAGTATACTATACTTTTTTTTTCTTTTTAGAATATGCCAATTTGTAACAATTTATTTTATATAGATATTCATATCTTCTGAAATATGAAGCGAAGGTTTTAGCCTCGTCTGGGGAATTAGTGAAGTTAACAATTTTTTTTTTTTTTTTTTTACAAAGGCATCACCACTTATCAAGGCCAAGAGACCACTCGAGAATAAGGGTTAAAGAGTTTACAGTAGGCAATTGGACAATAAAGTAATCGTTAGTAATGGAAATTCGGTAAATTTGTTAACTTATATGGAACGGCTCATCAAAAACTTTAGACTTGAAGACAACCATATTGTAGTAAGCTGGAATGCAGGTAAACGGAAGACAGTTCCACAGGCGTGCAGTTCTAAGAAAGAAGCTTTGTTCATGGAATCTACGTTTAGGTTTAAGCACAGATAAAGAGTGGAGGGGCATTATTGATAGTGTTGTCTGCCCTTCCAAGTTCATCCTCGGAATTTTGACACCGATTTCACAACGTTTGTAGCAATTATTTTTTAAACTTTTGTTATTTTTCTTTTTTTTCTGTTTGTTTTATTCATTTATTTATTTATTTATTTATTGCTGTTATACCAGACTTTTTATGTAGACTGTGTTGCTGTTCCATTAGACATTTTTGCAATCTTTTCTCTAGTGTTGGGACGATTAATCAGAATCAGAATAAGAATCGAAAAAATCAGAAGATTTGGGGGCATTGGAATCGCCATCGAAATCGTAAAAATCGATGCCTATTTTCCGATGCCAAATTTAATTGTTTTTTTTTTTTTTTTTTTTTTTTTTTGATTTTGTTTAAATTAAAATCTCCCATTGCCGGTAATAATAATAACATAATAAATATTTATTGATTTAATAATACCAGTAAAACTAAAATCGATAGGTCATTCTTCACAAGTGTATTTTGGCGTTTAGGAAAATATCTGCATATTAAACATGTTTTTTTTTTTTGCAAAAAAGTTGTTGTTCAGCCATATTCTTCTCAAGCGCTTTCTATCGGTGCATCCGATCGTAGTCAGGAGCGATTGTCGTTGTTTTCGTTTTCTTTTTCTTTGAGGTCTGATGTATTTATATATATTTTTTTAATTATATAAAGGCTATAAAGGTGGGTGCAAGAGGGTTGGGGTTATTTTATTTTTTAATTTCAATTTTCTCCTTGTATATTTTATTAATTTAGTTTCTTGTTAGTTATTAAATACTGTTAGTATATTTGTCCCGGTATTAAATGAGATCCGGTTAAAAAGGGCTGTAGTTTATTTATAAATAATTTCTAATAATTTTTGTCATTGTGTAGTTGTTAAGATACCGAATTTTAGTATTTTTAGTTAAAATATTTCTAATGTCAGACGACAGTAGGTTTTTATCGTGGGATGTTAGATGTTCTTTTATGGCACTGTTGTCAGCTAAATGATAGGGTAGTCGTCGGGAGAGTGTTGTTGTATGGCTTATGTTTGCATTGTATGAGTTTTTAGAATGAGTTCAGAGACATTCTTCGAAGGAACAAATAATTCATACACTACATTAGTTTGGTTTACTTTGGTGTTAGTATTGTTATTGTTTTTAATTATTAAATTGGAAGTTTTAAATTGAGTATAATATATTATTAGTTTGATCTTTTTGTTTTGGTCGGTGGGTAAAACGACCGCTCAGCAAATTAAAAAAATTATCAATTAAGATTGGAAAAAAGAATAACTCCGTCGTGTTCAACCAGATGTGTGGGATATATATATGTATGTATATATATATATATATATATATACTAGCTGTACCCTGCCACGCGTTGCTGTGGCTCAAATTGGCGCAATGGAAAAAGTTCCAAAATGAGAAAAAGCATGTTTCTTATAGGTTTAAATTTCCATTTTGCATGGGTACACAGTTTTTGTTGTTCCATTTTCTTAGCTGATATAGAGATTTTCCGGTTTGGTGACTCTTGAATATGTAACATAAATTGTCCATGTGAAAAAACAGTCAGTGTGTAACTGTAAGGCCCACAATTGTAAAGATTGTTCCCTGCGCTTTGTTGATGGTTATTTCAAATGACAATAAAATTGGAAAGTGCAATTTGCTAAAGTGTAATGCTGTATCCGGTGGAATCATAGGAATGCATGGAATGAAGATATATTCATCTGTGAAAGGTCCTGTTAAGATTGTTGTTTCTATGATATTGTTTGTTAATTTTTTTTACTGCAAGCTATGTGCCATTGCAAAACTTGGATTGGTTTATATTTCACAACATAATTAGTACACCAAATTTCAGTTGCAATACATGCGGTGGCATCCCTGGCAAATATAACTGTTGGATAATTAACCACTTTATCTGCTTTCATAACAGTGTCGATGGATTTGTATTTGACTACCTCACTTGGAATTTTACATTTAATTATAGCGTTAAGTTCATGGGCATCTTTGTATTGACCTGCAAGAATAGCTCATTCACTCAGTCAAATGGAATTCTTATAATTTGAATATCTGCAAAAACCTTTTAAACTAACTATTCTTTTGATGAAATAAAATTACAGAAATTACAGAAGTTAAAAGTCAAAGAATTTTGCCCTTAACTCTGATCAGCTGGCACTTTTTCGTACCCAATTTCCTACAAGTGATGCAAAAGTTTTTGTACGGATCGAACAGTCTGCAACTGTATATGCATATTTTGAGATATGCTTAATGTCTTCACATGGAACAAAAAAGTAGAGTATTTGAGGCAAGCATTTATTTCATCTGCTGGTGTTGACTGAAGAATAACAAGTAACATTTGTCTGAAATCTCCTGCAAGCAATATTACTGCATTCCCAAATGGTCTGACATTGCCACGCAAATCTTGCAAGGATCGACCAAGAGCCTCAGGTGATTTTTTGCGTACCATTGCGCATTCATCCTAAACAATAAGTTTGCATTTTTGCAATATTTTTCCCCATATTGGATGTTTTGGAGATGTCGAACATGAGATTTTTGAAAAATTGAATGTTTTAAAGTAGAATAAATAATTCTTCTACTTGGCAGCAAGGTCGCAGGTATTCCTCATGCAGCAAGGGCTAAGGCTATGTCATTTTATTACCAACTGGCTGCCAAAATCAATTTAATTAGAAAGGTTTTGCCAGTTACTTCTGGTGCTGTTCAAGGTAGCAGTAATTTCCAAATAACTTCTATTCTCACAGTCAGTAAATTAGGTGACTAAAATAGGATTTATCCATGTTTTGACAATGCCTTATTCACTGTAATTAATTTAGGAGACTAAAATAGGATGAGGGATAGAGATGGACAGATAGAGAGGAAGATATATAGATAGAAAAGAGACAGTGAGAGGAAAATAGAGAAAGAGAAGGAGATAGAGAGATGAAGGGATTGATAGATAAACAGAGAGAGGGGGAGAGTTAGAAACAGAGAGGGATGAAACAGAGGAAAGGAGAGAGATAGAGGGAGTTAGAGAGAGAAAGGGGCTCAAAGAGAGATGGAGATGGTGATATAGTGAGAAAGATAGATTGAGAGAGGGAAAGGGAGAGATGGATAGAGGGAGATATTGAGAGAGGGGGAGAGAAACAGAAGGTGAACTACACTTCACCGTTTTTTTCCTCGTTCAGTAGAGAAGAAATCTTTCGAGCCTAAGGCAATTTTAATGTTTTGTTATTATCCAGAGTACCCCTTTTGGGGGGGGGCTAGATTTTCCTCGCATTAGAAACCGACCGGGTTATCTGTACTTTCACTTAACAAATTAATAAAAGAAAAACATATTGTAAAATTTGAATTTAACAGGAAAATACTATTTTAAAAAATAGCACGGTAACATAAGTGCATAAGTGCCACTTTAGGTACTCCTTGGGCGTTGAGTTCCATGGCGACAAGCATAATTATTTAATGGTCGTTCCCTTAGCCCCCCCCCAGTCAAGGCTAATGCATGCGCACGTAACATTTTTTTATTTACTGACGTTGGCTTAGTAACTAAACGATTTATTGATAATTTCGTAACCCTTAAACGCATGCCGGAAGATTTAAATTGGTTCATTATTGTTGAAATGAAAAAAAAGTTTCATTCAACACAAAACCAAAAACACATATTAATGATAAATGATTTATTATTCTATTCATTGAAATTTACTAATTTTTAAATAAAAAAGTTAAAAAAAAAGTTAATAAAAAATAGGGGCTTATGTTTTTTTGTTTTTTGTTTTTTTTTATTACATTTTCACCCCAAACAAGGCACATTGCCACTTTAATGTAGGGGGCTACTATCAGGGGAAACATCTACTGGGGTACTATGTAGGGATTAGGGCAGCGAGATGTTGGTTCACGTTGCACTTGAACTTATGCATGTCAGTACAGTTGGGGAAGCAGTGACCTGGAATGGAATTCCAAAGTCTAGCAGTTTTGGGGAAACAACTTGTTTTTTGTTTTAGATTAGATCCACCTTATAATCACCTCCCCCAACCTCCTCATACTAAGAACAGCTTCCGGAATAAACACCACTTTTGGAGGGGGGGCTATTTGCAAAATTTAACTGATATTTGTTGTCAGCATACCCACCCGAAAATACTATTTAAAAAAGGAGGGGTTCAGTGCCCGTGGCAGAGAAGTAGATTTATTTATCAATAAAAGTTGCGGAGAAGTAAATTTATTCATCAATAAAAGTCGTCATTTAAAAAAGAAAATTGTGGAGGTGGACCTAAATGTTTTGTTTTTGCACTATTCAACAATTTGTTCATCCGCGCATGTAAATTAAAAAATATTTGTAAAAGTGAGAAGTTATCAGTAAATGATTTAGTTTGTTTTTTTTTTTAATTTATTTATTATTTAATTTTTTTTTTACATTAGGTCCACCTCCACAAATGTTAAGAATGGCTTTCAGAATAAACACACTCGACCTCTCCATGTTACCAACGGATTTCGGAATAAACACCATTGGGGGGGGGATATTTTTAAAAAAAGTCGATAAAAGTCGTCATTTAAAAAGAAATTTAAAATCAAATGTTTATAAAAGTGAGAAATTATTAATAAATGTTTAGTAACATTTTTCGGTGCTAATGCAGGGAGTGATCCGCGCTACTTTTTAAATCGTGTTTTTTTTTTAATCAATTGCAAGGTTAAAGTACAGAATAGGTACAAAACACCCTCTCCTCCCTCTGTTAAGGATGGCTTTTTAAATAATAACGTTATTATTTCAGCATGGATGACTCTCTGCATGAGTACCCATTTTTCTTTTAATATTCATAAAAAAGTAAAACTTTTTTTCAAAATAAATAAATAAATAAATGTTTGTAAATGTGACAAATAATCGTTTAGTTACGGCAACGTCAGTAAATAAAATACGTTACGTGCGGGGTGAGGTGGGAGACCAAGTGAGCGACTATTATTTTTTCTACTGGTCGCCATGGAACTCAACGCCCAAGGAGTACCAAAATGTAATTTTTTTTGTCAAATAAATAAATTTCAAGCAATTTTTGGAATAAATAATAGATAGCAACTTCGTTAATTTTACGACTCGCCCCAGCATATTATAAACACCTTAACTTCCCCATGGTAAGAACGGCTTTCGAGGTTTATGGAAGGGCGTTTTTTTGTTGTTTTTTTTTACATGGGGGGTTAGGGTGTTTATAATACGTTGAGGCATGTCCTAAAAATGAAACAGTTTAGAAAAAGTTAAAACAAACTTTTTTATGTAAACAATGCCGTGAAAATAAACTAAACAATTGAAACGTAATGTTTCATGAGTGAAAAGTCTTAACATAAATAAAATTTAAAAAATTGGTAAGTACATAAATGAATTTAAATTTTTTAAATATGGGATTATTATTATTTTTTTTTTTTTTTGTGCTAATGCAGAGAGTGGTCCGCGCTATTTTTTAAAATCGTTTTCCACGTTTAATTAAAGTTTTATGATATGTTTTTATTCAATTGTAAGGTTAAAGTACAGAATAGGTACAAAACACCATCCCTTCCCCATGTTAAGAATGGCTTTTTAAATAATAACATTATTATTTCAGCACGGATCACTCTCTGCATAAGTAAGTTTGTTTTTTGTTTTTTTTTTTTACTTATCGAGTTAACAGAAAATGAAATCTTTCGTCAATTCGTGGCTGTGAAATGAATCAATCCGGAAGTTCAGTTGTATCAACAGAACAGATTCGCAGTAACGGTTAAAAAAATATATTTATTTTATTTAATATTTTAATAATTCGCGAGGTAAATTTATTTCAATAACTTAAAAACATACCTCGACTCTAAAGATGGGTTGTCTGAAAATTTCAAATAAATTGGTAACGTAGAAATAGGGTTTTATTCGTTTAGAACGAACCAACTTTACATTTTTATATATATAGATATCCAAGAGTAAACATAAAACGAAAATTAGAGTCCAAATAAATAAATAAATATTATATGGATTTATGTGAGTTTCTAATGAGTTGCTTGGTACACCATTAAACCAAACACGTGTAAGACGAACCATATATAAAAAAATGTGCTATGAATATGATTTAAATATACTTGTGGTATTTGAATTGTTTACAAATGATATATATGCTTTGAAAGTGCAATCCGTTTTTATTGAGCTTAAAGAGGTCTAACAATTTTAAAAAGCATCTTTATTGCATATATACAATTAAGGTATCTATACAATACATTTAAAACGATAAAGATGTATATATATATATATATATATATATATATATATATATATATATATATAATCTGCGAAACAACTACATTGTAAGTTGCTGAGGATTCCCATTTTCTATTTAAAAAGGTTTTCTTTTTTCATCCTTATATAGTTAAATTTTCTTTTATAATTAAAGTCTTTTGAGAAATTGGCTCCAGCAGGTGCTAAGTCTATTTCTTTTTAACAATTTAAGTTAACACTTTTTTATCATCCTTATATAAATGAATTCTCTTTTGTAATTATATACTTTTTAGAAGTCGGATTATGTAGGTGCTAAGTCTGCGATAGGTTAAATTTAGTTGTTTTCCGGGAATTTAAACTATATTCTTTATTTTTATTTTTTTACATTTTTGTACATGTTTTTGCTCAAAGCTTCTCCAGACTATATCTATGCATATATATGTGCCTGCGTGATTGCTTGTGTGGGGGGGTGTTAGAAGACACGACAGGTTAATGCATTAGCCTAATTGTACTTTGATTGCTCTATAATATTTCATAACTTACTATCTAGCTCCGCTAATATATTAAGCAGTGTTTCAGTAAATATTGAAAATCAATAATAAAAGATTATATCTCTTTTTTAAATTTTTGGTGGATACGTATAATAATAATAATAATAATAATAATAATAATAATAATAATAATAATAATAATAATAATAATAATCCTTGGGGAGGCCTTTAGCCACATGGAGAGGCTTTTTTTTTTGGCACACAAATTCCAGTGAAGACCAATGATCGTCACTAATGAGAAATCGATTGTAAGCAGCTATTGCAATAACGCAAAATCTTTTGCAAAGCTTATCAAAAAAGGTGGAGAGTACTGAAAATCTGGGGAGACTTGTTGTCACTCAGACTCCAGAGAATCACAAAATACTATGTCCCGTCACCACAAAAAACGGTTGCGTCTTTATGTGATGGCACCACACGAAAGAGTTACGGATGGTACAGGGGGACTGAATATGGAAAGCACTAGCTAGGCCTCTGCTGTAAGAGTGCAGAAAGAACTGCGGCCTTAAGAGGTTTTGCGCCCCCTCAAACCCAAAAGAATACCGATGGTCGATACTAGCGAGAAGTGAATGTTAAGAGGCTGTTGGGATAACGTTAGGTCATCTGCACTGATTATCGAGAAAGATTAAGAGCACTGGAAATCTGGGTAAACTTGTTGTCACTCAGACTCCAGGGACCATAAAAGGTTATTGCTAGTGAGTGATCGTTGGTTCTAACTTGGTCCTGATATATATATATATATATATATATATATATATATATATATATATATATATATACACAAATATCAACGTACATAAAAAATCGATAAAAGCATTTGCTTATCTTTTCCTAATTGATTGCTATATGAAAGATTGCTAAGAAATCGATAAATATGTAAACGTTACATCAAGGACATATTTAGTATGAAAGTGATGAAAGTTGCGGGCACATGTCCCGAGGGAACTCCATATATTAGCTATTAGATTGAGGAGTTCAATTCGTAGATATCTCCAATACCAGTCAATTTTATATCTTATATTAAAATAGCCTGAGTTCTCGGTGTTTACCGGGTGTTTGTAGGTGTGTGTTGAGCAAAAAACAAAAAGTGGTAGTAAGCAGGGAGGCTAAACCCGTGATGCGAAGGCGGAAAAGAAAGTAAAAGTATACCAGAGGTCTTACCTCTACTCCAAGATGCGACCGGAAGTTTGCGACGTTTAAATTAGTTAAGTTATTTAAACCATACGATGACTTTCAAAAATGGCTCCCTCACCCCAAAAAAAGACCCTCCTTGTAGAAAACTGTCTGTTTGAAGGTGAAGGAATTATGTTTTAGCCAATTTTTCGATATTTGTCGTCCGAAGGGCCGAGCTTCAAAAGGAAACCGACCTCATAAAAATCCGTCACCTCCGTCGAAAGTTTTAGGCATACATACATGCATACATGCATGCATGCATGCATACATATATACATGCATACAGACATACATGCATTCATACATACATACATGCATATATACATTCACATATACATACATTCATACATACATAAACACATACATACATATATACATACATGCATGCATGCATACATGCATACATACATACATACATACATACATGATGATTGCTGCATCTTTCCAGATGATCGTCGTCACATTGCGTTCTCCCAATCTTGTCGTTCATGCTATTTCAGATGACTCTGCGCTCTTGCCGGAGATTTGCACATATTGAAGCAGATGTGACATACAAATTATGCAATTTCCATCGAGTTGACTTCCTCTAGAGGTTGAAGAGTATTCCTATGAACAATCACATGTCTTCTCAAACCAGCAGTAGACTTGCAAACCTTGCTTCATGCTAAACAGATCGTTTGGTTCGGACTAATATGTGCAAAGTTGACCTGAACAGGGGTTTTGTGCGCCTTAAGGTGGTTGACGTAGCCAGCTTTTGACAAAAGCACTCGTTCACAAGGGTCGCAATTCCAACTCTGTGTGACATGGTTAAGACCATCAATTAAACCTTTGCGAAGCTCTCGCTTCAGATTGCTGTGGGCCTATACATACATATATACATGCATACATACATACATACATACATACATACATACATGATGATTGCTGCATCTTTCCAGATGATCGCCGTCACATTGAGTTCTCCTAATCTTGTCGTCCATGCCATCTCAGATGATTCTGCACTCCCGCCGCAGATTTGCACATCTTGAAGCAGATGTGACATACACATTGAGCAATTTCCATCGAGTTGACTTCCTCTGGAGGTTGGAAGGTATTGCTATGAACAAACACATGTCTTCTCAAGCCAGCATGCATGATTGATGATTGTAACGTCTTGTCAGACGAGTGCTACACCCTCAGGCACTGAAAGTCCATGAGCCGAAAATGACTTTAGTCCTGCCGGCAAAATTCACACGCTCAAACAGACATGACACTGAAGACGGTCATTAGTATACATACATATATATATATATATATATACATGCACGCATACATGCATATATACACATACATACACATACACGCATACATATAACACACATATATGCAAACATACATACACAATACATAATACATATACATATACATACATAAACATACACAAGACGGTCACTGGTATACATACACACATATATATATAAATGCAAATATACATATATACACATACACACATACATATCTGTAAACATACACACATATATACATACAAAATGCATAATACAAATACATACATATACATACAGACGCATAGACACACATATACACATATATATAAATACATACACACATATACATATATATACACATGTGTACACATATGCATATATATATATACTTACCTACATATACATACACATACATGAATATGCACTCATACACAAACATGCATATACATACATACGCATATACATGCATACATATACATATACACATGCATATATAAACATACACACACCTGCATATATGCCCATACACACACATGCATATATACACATACATACAAACAACATATATACGTATATACATACACACATCCATATATACATACATGTACACATATACATACATATACACATAGATATATACACATATACATACACCTGTACATGAACATACATACATCTATGCATACATATATACATATAATGATGTTAGATCAATTATAACATGCTTCCAGCATTTCAGGCCTACACGCGTCACAACTTTTCCATGGTTGAGGGAGTATCTATATCATGCATATATACATATATGCATACATACACACATACATGCATGCATGCATGCATACATACATACATACATGATGACTTCTGCATCTTTCCAGATGACACATACATAAATGCATATATACATTCACATATACATACGTACACATACATACATATATACACACATAGATACATATATACACACACATACATGCATGCATACATATATACATACGTGCATGCATGCATACACATATGCATGCATGCATACATAAATATATACATCCACACATACATACATACAGACGTGCATACATACATACATACATACATTCAAATAGATTTATATATTAGACGTGATACTTCCGCGGTCCTATTTTTTTGTGCAACTATAGTTACCACAAATTCAGATCAAGAATCACGCGAGGATAATCATTAATTAAACGGGAATGATTGATATATGAAAAATGAGTAATACTATGAGATTATTAAGATTAATAAACCCTTATCCTGGAGTGCACTCTTGGCCTTGGTAAGCGGTAACTCATAAGTAATATATATATATATATATATATATATATATATATATATATATATATATATATATATATATATATATATGTATGTATATATATATATAAGTTATATATTTGGATTTTACCGTCACTGGATTATTTATCTTCCACCAGACTATCCATTCACGTGTAATCACCTTTATCTTCACCATAATTCCTCTGCTTCAATTTTTTGTTTTCAAGTAAGATCTTTGACTTACTTGTTGTTTCATCAAATACTTTTGAATGCAAAATCTGATCCTGCATTTTGCTAATTCCTACCCTCTGATTAGATGGAAAGTATTTCTTCGAAACTCCGCGGAGTAAGGACTATCCACTTATCAAGCGTTTCCTTTTCAGATTAAATATGTTTTTAACTCTTTTCTAAAGTGTTTTTTAACATATTTTATTAACTGTTTGCTCGTATATATATATGTATATATATATATATGTATAAATATACATATATATATATATATATATATATATACCTTTGCAAAATTGATTCTAACTCATGCAATATATTAAAGAAAGTAGACCAAAAATATGATAGATCTTTTTTTATAACACGTAAATTTATATTAAAAGCAAAAAATATGAATTAATTAAAGTTTTATATTATATATATATATATATATATATATATATATATATATACACAGTGATCACCACTTATCAAGGCCCGGAAACAACTCAGGGATAAGGGTTATTGCAAGTACATTACGTTAGTGTGGAGATTTGATGAAGTGTTTACTTAAGGGGGCGGTTCATTAGGAATTTGTTAACGTTGGACTTGAAGACATCCAAGTTATAGTCAGGTGGGAAGTAGGCAGACGGAACAGAGTTCCACAGGCGTGCAGTTCTAAGAAAGAAACTTTGTTCATGGAATCCACGTTTTGATTTAGGAACAGATAAAGAGTGGGGGAAATTTTTGACAGTGGATTCAGCTAGACGGGTGTTTTTCATGAAAGATTGACGAGGGGGGACCAGGGATTGGAGTTCAGACGAGCACCTGCCATGGAAATAACGATAAAACAAGGATAGGCTCGCAACGTCTCTTCTGTGGGAGAGATGTTGCAGGGTAGAGAAAAGGGCTCTCTCACTAAGCCACGAAGTCTATTTTGTACTCTGTCAAGGCAGGATAGGCTGTTTTTAGCAGCTCCTGCCCAGATATGGAAACAGTATTCCATCCTTGGACGTACTTGGCTTTTATATAGATAGAGAATTGCATCAGTAGTGAGATATCTTCTGGAGCGGTAGAAGGATCCCACCATCTTTCCAGCGACCTTGGCAACAGACTTGATGTACGTGTTCCATTTCAGATCAGGAGTAAAGGTCAAACCCAGAAGCTTGTCAAAACACGGGGCCTCTCCCAGACGAGAGCCATTCATCACAATTGATGCCAGATGGAGATCAGAGCGTTGATGATGTAAGGATAGGAGTTAGGTTTTGGATGCATTAAAGGTAACCAGCCACGTCTTCCCCCACTGAACCACGCGCTCGAGATCAGAGGAAAATCAGAGAGAACTTTGTCATTTACAGCCTTTGATGTGTTGCCGTAGATGGTCGTGTCATCAGCGTAGATGTCAACTAATGATTTAAGTATGTGTTTAGGGAGGTCATTGATGTAGATCAGGAAGAGAGTTGGGGCCAGGATTGACCCCTGAGGGACTCCAGCATTTATATAGCAGGCCTCCGATTTTTGTCCATCTACCACTACTCTTATGAGCCTATCGGAGAGAAATGATTTAATGATTGAGAAAACATTGCCAGTTATACCGTAGCTGGAAATCTTGTGAAGTAGACCCTTATGCCATACCTTGTCGAAGGCCTTTGATATGTCAAGAGCAATTGCCCTTATACACAAAAAATATATAGAATCATTGCTAATTGAATGTTTATAATCATATAATATATATATATATATATATATAGAGAGAGAGAGAGAGAGAGAGAGAGAGAGAGAGAGAGAGAGAATTCAAAAGCTGGTACAAGGGTCGCCGTTTACTCTACGGACGCTCTAATCATCATGGCTAATACCAACCGTTACCGGAGTACAGCTTGAATGGGCGTTACATACATACATACATACATACATACATACATACATACATACATACATACATACATGATGATTGCAACGTCTTATCAAACGAGTGACTCTCTCTCAGACATAAGCCCAAAAATGACGAGTGCCTCTCCCTGAAACATGAGCCCAAAAATGACTTCCATCGCCACAGGACCATTTTAATAGACAAATGCCTGAGGGAGTATCTATACACAGATGATGTTACAGAGTCTTAGCTTTGTACGACAGCTAAGTCTCTCCCTCGTTTCAAAATGTTGAGATCCAGCAACAAGCAAGAGCAAGCTAGCCAGCAACAAGTTAAACTGCAGACCAGCTTAATGCGAGTACTGGTCTCCCGCTTTATGGTTTTTTTTAAATCAGAGATTTGCTTCTAGAAAGGTTGCCTTCACCACGGCTTATGGGAGCCCTCTCCACCCCAACACACACATACATACACACAAACACACACGGTGCTAGTTGACCGTTGACACAGAAAAAAGGGGTCCATTCGCCCTTTGGAAGGTCTTGTTTTTAATCCTTCAGGGAGACTAGCCACCCTCCTCACCAAACAAGTCTGGTGGGGAACCAGTTTAGTCGCCGGTGATCCGACCATGAGACAGGTAGTAATGGGTTACATGGTACCAGTAGCATATGACATGACCTGACATACATATATACATACATACCCGTCATAGTCGTGTAATACATACATACAAATATATATATATGTATGTATATATACATATACATACATGTATGTATGTATGTATGTATGTATGTATGTATGTATGTATGGCTTCGTTATAATATTCATTTGCTAATATTTTTCCTCTGGTGAGGAGAATGCATTTCTTTGAAACACCGCGAACCAAGGAAATTTCAATATATCATATTTGAGTATCTTGTCGAACTATAAATTCTTGTAAAATATATTTTTACAGTCTTCAATTTGTATCCTTCTATAACAAACTATTTCCTGTCTTGGTTTTATTGAGCTTTTTTCTTCAGTCGGGATTACTATAAAAATATTTATATTTACTTCAAGTTTACAGAAACTTTTGGCTTATAAACTTAATCTTTACTGTTTGATGTTAAAATATATTCTTAGTTAAACTCAACAAAACAAACTTATCAATAGAGAAACACAAGAAGAGCAATTAAATTAACATGGTGGTTATGTATGTATGTATGTATGTATGTATGTATGTATGTATGCATATGTTCTAAAGCAACCTTTTCTTTAATCTAAATTTTAAAAATAAATCTGATAAATATAAGTAAATAAATATTGTAATATGCAATAATATCGATGAATATAATACGTCTTAAACAATAGCACAAGAATGAAATGATAGAATAATGAAATTCCTGATATGAGCCGGATTCACGAAAAGTTATGAAATGCTTTGGATAAGCTCTTAAGCTTTACATATGAGTCCGCTTTATGAAACACTGAACCGTGCCTTTTTTATGCGAAAATATTCAAGATTAAAAAACGTAATTACTCTGTACTTAACTGACGTAAAACCAGTTGAATCATTTTCCAATATTTTTGTTTTTGTATGTTTGTTCGTTTTTTGTTTGTTTGTTTGTTTTTGTTTGTTTGTTTTTGTTTGTTTGTTTGTTTGTTTGTTTTTTGCTCGTTTGCTTGTTTTTTTGTTTGTTCGTTCCTTTGTTTGTTTTTGTTTGTTTGCTTGTTTTTGTTTGTTTGCTTGTTTTTGTTTGTTTGTTTTTGTTTTTTGTTTTTTTGTTTGTTTGTTTGTTTGTTTTTTGTGTGTTTGTTTTTGTTTGTTTGTTTGCTTGTTTTTGTTTGTTTGTTTTTGTTTTCAAAATTAAGTTAGACAAGTTTTATTATTTTTCTGAACCTTTTTAGATGAGGATTGATAATTTGTTTTATTTGGATTTTTTTAACTATGGTTCTCAACTTGAGTATTATTTGCACAACATTTTGCCCGATGTAACCTCCAACCTTATCTGTGCCTATCTTTTCGAACTCTGGGATATTTCTGTCGAACTTGAGAATCTGCACGAAATTTCGAATAGAATCCTTTATTTAATCCAGGAATATAGCACGCTCTCGTTCCGTCAGGCACGACCGAGTCTTAAGTAATTTGCAACAGTATTCTTATTCGCAATAAGAATTGAAACTTCAACCCTCAGCAGACTGTTACGTAGGACCGATTAATGTAACATCCTATTTGCTTTCGTCATGAGATTTGTTTCATTCCATCCCTCTCTTAGGACATAAATAACTGTATTAATTACGCCAATATTCAAAGTAGGCATTGCCAATTCCAAACGCATACATCTATATATATATATTTATTCTATTTCTATTTGTGTGTTTGTTCATGCGTTTCGTTTTTGTCATAAACTACTTGACCGATTTGGTTGAAAGTGTGTATGGGCCATTGTTATGATAATGTGCAGCAAACTAAGTATTATGCTATCGGTTTTATTAACAGTTAAGGATTAGTAGGGATTAGTATTTTCATGAAGAAATGTGTACAAATCTATCAATATTTAACGTATAAAGCACATTGTATTTTTAACGGGCTGTAACTTTAAGTATATATAAATAAGCATATGTGTGTGTGTTTTACCTTTTTTTTTTCATTTTTCTTAAACTTTTTCTTCTAGGGGATGGGACATCCAACGAGATGTCTGACATTTACCCCTATTTATACCAAGAGATCTTTTCAGGATTCTAGCCGTCTCTTTCAGTGCAATGTGTGTGTGTGTTTGTATGCGTAGTGTGTATGGATATTTTGCGTTACTACTTATATTGTTAACACCTATGTGTTTGAAAATATTTTCTCTCTTTTATTTTATGTTCTTGGCATTTTTTTTTTTTTTGCTGGAGATAGGGCATTCTACCGGATGTCAGATAGTCACTCACCATTTAAGTCACTCATACGAGTGTTAATGTAGGGCAAGAGGCGTTTTAAATTTCCGAAATAATACCTGACGCGCATTCCAGTAGCCATACCTTTGGAAGTATATCGAAGATTTTTGCTACTCTGAATTTATTTCGAGCAATTTAGTTATTGTCGAGGCAGTTAGCCCTCAGTAATGCACACTTTGCACAGAGGCATACATTTACAAAGGTATTCATTACAATATTGTTTCGTATTGCGACTAGCAAGATTGCACAAGTATATTATTAATTTATTTTTATTTCGGACTATTATTCTCATCTTTATTAGTTGTTGTTTTTCATCTTTATTGGTTGTTGTTTTTCACGGCGTTTCGGCCAACTATTCCTCTGGCCTTCGTCAGGTAGTAACCGCGACGGATAGGAACTTCGAATCTCCTAACTGCATTCTCAGCAATTACTGCCATCCGTAGTTGTTGTCGTCTCACCACGTTTTGGCCAAGTAAACCTCTGGCCTAAAAGATGAAAACAACAACTAATAAAGATGAGAATAATAGTCCGAAATAAAAAAATTAATTAATTAATATATATAATGCTCATCTCATAAATGAATTCCAATTAAGGAATAATATATAAAGTATATTATTGCTGCATATTTAGTCAGTACTCATCAGATATATATATATATATATGTATATATATGTATATATATATATATATATATATATATAGGAACTCTGAATCTCCTAACTGCATTCTCAGCAATTACTGCCATCCATAGTTGTTGTCGTCTCACATATCCTGTCGCGGTTACCACCTAACGAAGGCAGGATAAGCTGCTTCTAGCAGCTCTAGCCCAGATGTGGCAACAGTACTCCATCGTTGGCCATATCTGGCTTTATATAGGTAGAGGATTGCCCCAGGAGTGAGATATCTACTGGAGCGGAAGAACGATACTGCCATTTCCCCAGCGACCTTGGCAGCGGATTTGATATATGTATTCCATTTCATACAACTCGTTTAAGATTAAATCGTGTCACCATGTTAAAAAAGTAAATAAATATTCTAATTAAACAACCACTTCTTATTTATTACAACAAATAGGTATTATCTAAATTAACGAATGTTTTTTTTTTTTCATAATCTTCAAAAAAAAAAATAATGAAGGTATGTTTCAATTCCTCTATAATTAAAAAAAATGATTTACTAACATTTTGGGCTTCCGTATGACATATGCACGACAGGTTCTCTGTTGTTTTTATTGTGCGAAGCTAGATCAGTTACTAAACTCTCGGTTTGAGGGCTAATTAAGCTAACGGTGATTTTTTTTTTATTAAAGTCAATGTCATAAAACATTACTTTACTAATTATCTTTGAAATAGTTGCAGAAAATTAATATTTATCTTTCAAGGAATTTTTACACTGAATTTATTTAACTTCAAAATTTAGCGGAACCTGCCGATTTCCGACGCCGCATTGAAAACATTTTAGCATTCTTTGCAACTCCGCAGATTAAGGAGTACCTAGATACCTAGATACCAACTCCGGAGTATTCTACTGATTAATAAAAACTTTTTATAAACTTCTACTTTACATCTCTGTTCTTCTTATATTTCATCAAAAGCTCTACTATCGCCAATGAAAGTATTGAGCTTTTTTCATTTGATTTGGATTAAAATATAAATAACTATATTTATATTTAGTTTTGGAATTTGGTTTTTCCTTGGTTAGTCAATTCCTCCTCAAAGGTTTGTTGCCATTATTTATATATATATATATATATATATATATATATATATATATATATATATATATATATATATATATATATATATATAATCGAGATATGACACCGATTAGAAATCAGATGAACGATCCTGATAGATATTACCTGAAGTAATACTTTCAGGGCGATCCTAGCCAAAAAGGAGAAGCTCAATATTTAAGCATGGAGCAATATATAAGTTTAGTGGTTATATTTAAATTCTGAAAAAAACAACATATAGACACATATATTCGAATTAAGAATTTATTGTTTGACAAAACACACTCAATGCACCAACGAATACGGCTGCCCCATATACTTTTCGAAAAATCAATAAGGAGCAACCACGCTTTTTTGTTATATGGGACTACTGCCTTCTCCCCTGGACCAATATTCTGTCTACCTGGATTTATAACCCCGGAGGACATTGTACTCCTTTCGATAATGGACTGCCCAGGTTGTATCAAATTCTCTTCTCCTATAATTATTTCCATGTAATTATCATTTACCACTTAAGAAACTATTTTCAATATTTGTGCTGAAAAGCAAACTATGTGTCTATTCACAGCTGAACATTTTGCTAACCGCATTTTATTTCCTCTGATGATATGAGACATTATTGAAAATCTATGGATTAAGGAAATTAACCCCCTTATATATATATTCCTTTTGTCAAACAATAAATCCTTAATTCGAATATATGTGTCTATATTTTGTTTGTTTTTTCAGAATTTAAGTATAACCACTAAATGTATGTATGTATGTATATATATATATATATATATATATATATATATATATATATATATATATAGATAGATAGATAGATAGATAGATAGATAGATAGATAACATGATGAATAGTTTGAGATTAAATGGTCTTTTCCGGGTTTTTTTTTTTTTTTTTTTCAAAGTAATTACAAATCTAAACGTATTATCCAATTCGTTTTAGTTAACTATTTGAGACATTTTAAACCAATTACTTAACTAATTAGCCGCATCCAACGTTTAAATTTGTTTCTCTCTCCCTCTCCCTCCCCCCCCTCTCTCTCTCTCTCTCTCTCTCTCTCTTCACGTTTATTTTGTCTCGATTTATCTTTTTTATTTTGTTTTCCGTTTTTCCTAATGGTTTTATTTTCTACTTGCTCATAATTTAATTGTCTTTTTCTTTTTTATGAGAACCTTTCTCGTCTTTCTTTTATCGCGGTTCATGAGTGTTATTCCGTCTTCAAAGTCATGTCTTAGTCTTTATTACCGCGCTCAAACCAGCCAGTTCGTCTGCCGTCGCCGTTGCCGCCATTGCCGCTGAAAACGACGACGCCACTGTATCAATCGACAAATAGACGCACAAACTTGGACGACGCTCGAATTATATACGCAAACGGAAAATCAGATTCAAATGTAAGTTCCGGTCGGAGTCGTCCAGAGATGCACATATTGGTAGACGCGCCGAAGCTCATATATTATGAATACGCTTTAGAAACAGGCGGTCGCTACATATTCTGTATGAAAATTATCCATGCATATAATGCACACACACACACACACACACACATATATATATATATATATATATATATATATATATATATATATATATATATATATATATGTACTAGCGGGGGTATCCGGCGTTGCTCTAGTGTGGCGAGGTGTGGTGGTAAGGAACCCCTGGGGGGTATAAAAATGTGGTAGTATCGGGGGAGGGAATCAAAACAACAGTAGGCAGCCAGGGTTGAGAGAGGTGTTAAAAAAGTGGTAGTAGGCAGGCAGGCTCGAACCCGTAACGCGAAGGAGGAAAAGAAGGTGAAAAATAAAACCTAACATCTTCGCTGATGCGTCCATCGCGAAACCGGATGTTGCGAGAGTTGGAATTAAGGGTAGTCATTCGAAAGGAGACGATAACTTGCGAAAATGTCGACGAAAAAACCGACACCTCCTTGTAGAAAACTGACCAGTTGGGGATGAAGGAATAAATGTATTTGGTCAATTTTTTTCATATTTGAAGAGACCGAGCTTTAAAACGATACCGATTTTGTCACGTTCTGCCGCGTCTGTCGACACACGCACACACACACATTTTGCCTTTTCTATAATAGATTGTATATTGGTAAAACTATATTTTGGTCACTTAAAATTGTTTACACATTACTCTAAAAAAAAACTTATTTTTCTTAAACTAACGTACTGTACTTGCAATAACCCTTATCTCTGAGTGGCTTCCGGGCCTTGATAAGTGGTGACCACCGTGTAAAAAAAAAAAAAAAAAACGTATTTTAGTAAAAAAAAAAATCATTTAAAAACCATTCTGTGAAAGCCAGATAGATCCGATTATTTTATTATACCACACCTGTTCAAACTGAAACACACTTATCACAATATTCTTATTTGGATCTATATTAAAAAAAAACTTTGTGGCATATTCAATTCTATGTAGGTCAGGCACGAAGGCAGCCCCCATAATTTTATAAACATCATATTTCTTCAAACTGTAACAAAATTACCAAAGTATACTGTTAAATTTTTGGCATATTTTCATTCTATGGAGACCGGGCGCAAATGCAGACCCTATAATTTTATTATAACATCCCTCTCTAAGCTTAAATATACTTATCAAAGTATTTTTATGCGTATCTACTATCAAAACCGCTTGTAAAAGTGTTTTGTTTTTGTTTTTTTATTTCTATTATTTGGGGAGCGGGCGCGTACACGGACGCCACAATTTAAATGAACCACCACTGTTCTTAATGTAACAAACATTTTATTTTCTTGATACATCTTCTATCGTTGTATGTCGTCAGTTTAGTATAATAGTAAACCATATTGGAGGCCTATTCGTGTACACACACGCACAATCACACACACACACACACAATCACACACACACACAATCACACACATATAACTGTTGAATGGTTGGTTGTTTTTGTTTTACGGCATATCAACATTTTCCAGGTTATTTAATGCCGAATCAAAAGATTTTTAAGAAAATTTTTTAATAGAATATATATTTTTTTTTTAAGTCGGTTTCTATTTAACCCACAGTTGGGACCCTAACAGGTACTACCACTCCGGGTCAGAGTGGACCTGGGAGGAATGGCCATTAAAGCGTGGGCCTCACCACTGGATATAGTTTAAGGTCATATCCAGGACCATACATACAGCTGTATTATATATATATATATATATATATATATATATATATATATATATATATATATGTATATATATATATATATATATATATATATATGTATAGTGTAAAATTTTGTTTAAAATTCAAAAACTCACGTTTTCTTTTTATAACCGTTCATTTCCTGGATTTTTTTTCCATTACAGCTGTTTCATTAGTGGATAGGCAATTTTACGATTTATGTGTCTATAAAATATATATATATATATATATATATATATATATATATATACATTTATATATATATAAATAACTACTTAATTTGCTCACATAAAATTAATATACGAAAGTATAGATTTATGCGTAAACTTTAAGTATTTACTTCAAAAGTGTTCAGTACATAGGTAGAGCTAGTTAGTAATTTATAAAATATATATGGCGATTAATCTACACAGAATATTCCGCGTTTCATCCATTCTAGGACTCTTCAGGCTTATGCGCGAATTCTGTGGTTGTTTGTCCTTTTATATGCGCATCTTCTATTGAGATTTTAGTTAGCCAATCAGCTTTCTAGTATCCACCGCGCCCTTCTTATCAGCCAATGAGCACGCACTTATCGGACAAAGGCCTATTTGACCTCTGGTTGATCTGGTCCTTTGTGTTGGGCTATATTTAGTCAGGATATTTAGTTTCTTGATCTGTTTTAACTCTAGGTTAGTGTTTTTTATTGTTAGTTTATATATAAATATATATATGTGTACATACATATATGCACATATGTATGCATATATGTGTGATCGTTTATGTATATTCATGTTTATTTAATTTATTTATTTGTTTATTTTCTAATATTTTGGTTAGTTTTAAAACTATTTTGTATCGCTATCCTAGAGTAAATTTTATTTTGTGAACACAGTTGTTTGCTATTTCTCTTCTGCAGTTTAATAGATGTTGGGGTTCTTTAAATTACAGGATAGCAAATTTTTCATGAAGGCATAATCTACATGAGTCGTCTATGTCCCTACACGTGGTAGCTTGTCTTATTATTTTCCATTCGACTACCGGCGAATGTCCGCTTTCCTTGAGTTCCCAGTATTTATTTGCTAGAGTTGTTTTCATACGATGTTTTTTTATTGTTGAATGTACTTTTGTGGTCATAATATCGAGTTTTGAAATCTAAGGAAGTCATGCCTACGTAATATTTCTTGTTATTCGGGTTTTCTTTCGCAAATATTATGACCTGGTAAACTACGCTTTTGGTTAGACATTTATTTTGAAGTGGGCAAAGTGTGCGGTGTCTACAGTTGCCTTAATCTTGTTTATAGTATGATTGTTCTTGTCCGGGGTTGGTTTATTATTATTATTATTATTATTATTATTATTATTATTATTATTATTATTATTATTATTATTATTATTTCTACTAGTGTTAGTTTTATTTTTGTCATGGTGTCTACTTTTTTATTGTTTATTTTGTTGTTATTTACATTGTTTTTATTTAATATTTTGTTATTATGTGCTTTAATTACCATCTCTAAATTTGAGCAACAACTGTGGGATAACTTTTAGGTATTTTTATTGAAGATTTTGTGTAAGAGGTTGGTTGCGGTAAAGTGTTTTTCAATAGGATCTAGAAATTTCTTGCCAAGTTTTGTTTTTAACATTTGATTGTATGGGGCTGTATGCAAAACTATAGTTCTTTTTCTTCTATTTTTAATTTTACTAAAGTTATTGGTGTTTTGTTGCTTATATTTGATATCGACAGAAAGCTGATTGGCTAATTAAAATCTCAATAGAAGATGCGCATATAAAAACGACAAACAACCACAGAATTCGCGCATAAGCCTGAAGAATCCTAGAGTGGATGAAACGCGGAATATTCAGCGTAGCTTAATCGCCATATATATTTTATAACTTACTATATATATATATATATATATATATATATATATATATATATATATATATATATATATATATCGGAGGTAATTGTTTTCCAGGGTTCCAGAGGTTAAGTAACCAATGAAGTTCAACGAGGTTAATAAAATAGTGCTCAATACCGAAGTAGAGTAGGGTATACTCTTTACTTGTTTTTACACAAGCAGTCATATGTTGCTACATAGTCATGAGCATGTTTCGTTCAGCAAGTTACAAGTAAACTAAGACCTCTTCAGGCGATACTTCAAGCGATGTTTATACGAAAGCAAAGTTTACAAAGAAAGTGCCAGGTCTTCCACATCACAGGAAGTTAATATCAGGAATTGTCGGGACGTCTTGATATAAACGCCCTGTGGCGAGGAAGTTGCATCGTCTGAAGAGGTCTCTAGTTACTGTTAACTAACTGAATGAAACATGTTCATTAATATGTAGCAACATATTACTGCGTATGTAAAAAATAATAAAGACTATATATATATATATATATATATATATATATATATATATATATATATATATATATATATATGATGAGAAGGAAAGTATTTCTTCGAAACTCTGCGGATTAAGGACTATCCATTTATCTAGTGTTTCCTTTTCAGATTAAATATGTTTTTAACTGATTTCAAAGTGTTTTTTAACATATTTTATTAACTGTTTGTTCATATTATAAGCTTTATTTCCTATTTGGTTTTATCGAGCTTTTATATCTGGCTGAGATAATTTTATAAATATTAATTCTTTAATATTTATAATTTACTTTAATTCATCATCATGGATCATTTTAGTAAATTCAATTGTAATTTTCATTTTATATATATATCTATATATATATATATATATATATATATAGAGAGAGAGAGAGAGAGAGAGAGACAGACAGACAGACAGACAAATAGAGAAAGACAGTCAGACAGACAGACAAATAGAGAAAGACAGAAAGAGAGACAGAAAGAGAAAGAGTGTCACAGAGAACGAGAGTTTAAAAATTAGTAGTAAATTTACATAGAAACTTTATTACAAATCATTGGAATTAGCGAAAGGGAAATAACTTTACTATTTGTACATTTAATTTATTCTATGGTTTGTTCCTCTTAACCGATTAGAGTGATTTTCACAAAAATACGTTTGCCATATCGTAAAAACTTTTACAACCGGCCAACGGCGAGCGGCCTGCTAGTATGAATGCATATGCATATGTTTTCATTATTACAACATCAAGTGTATTAACTTAATTAATTACAAATCGTTAGGTACGCATGTGTGTGTGCATATATATATATATATATATATATATATATATATATATATATATATATATTTCTAAAATAATTAAATACCTACAGACACTAGTGTTCCATCCTTTCGGGAATCATCAGTGCAGAGTGTCATGATTAACACCAGTCGATAGATTCGAACCCTGGAAACAGAAGTAATGTCTGGCTTGATTAGCAAGGACCCGAACCATATATATATATATGTATTAAAAAAAAATATATATATATATATTATTATTATTATTATTATTATTATTATTATTATTATTATTATTATGTATAAAAATATACATATATATATAATTATGTATACAAAATATACATGCATATATTATTACGCATTAAAAATATACATATATATAATTGTGTATAAAAATTATACATGTATATATAATTATGTAAAAAGTATACAATATATAGGATTATGTGTAAAATTGTACATATATATAATTATGTATCAAAAATATACATATATATATAATTATGTATATAAAATATACATATATATATACTTATGTATAAAAATATACATATATATATATATATATATATATAATTATGTATAAAAATATACATATATATGTATAACTATGTATAAAAATATACATATATAAAATTATGTATAAAAAATATACATATATACAATTATGTATAAAAACTATACATATATATATAATTATGTATGAAAAAATATGCATATATACAATTATGTATAAAAAATATACATATATCTATACTTATATATAAAAAAAATATATATATATATATGTATATATAATTATGTATAAAAAATATACATATATACAACTATGTATAAAAAATATACATATATAAAATTATGTATAAAATATATATATATATATACTTAGGTATAAAAAATATAGATATAGATATAATTATGTATACAAAATATACATATATATAATATGTATAAAAATATACATATATATAATTATGTATGCATTTATATACATGTATATAATAATGCATAAAAATATACATATATATATAATTATGTATAAAAATACGCACATATATATAATTATGTATAAAATATACATATATATATGTAGAAAATATACATATATATAATTATGTATAAAAATGTACATACATATATATAATTATGTATAAAATATACATATATATAATTATGTAAAAAATATACATATATATAATTATATATAACAAAATATACATACATATATATAATTATGAATAAAAATATACATATGTATATACATAATTATGTTTAAAAAAATATATATATATAATTATGTGTAAAAATATGCATATATATATAATTATTTATAAAAAAATATACATTTATATATAATTATGTAAAAAATATACACATATATAATTATCTATAAAAAATATACATATATACATAAGTATGTATAAAAAATATACATATATATAATTATGCATAAAATTATGTGTAAAAAATATACATATATATATAATTATGTATAAAAAATATACATATATACATTCTACATCTTTTCTTTTTTATGTTCTATTCGGTGAGGTATAGATATACTATATCCTATTGTAATACATATATATGTATATATATATATATATATATATATATATATATATATATATATATTCATATCTGTGTGTGTGTATTTCAATTGGTAGTGGCATATAAATGCTTATATAAAAACAAACAGAAAGTATATCTTGCCCTACTTGGGTATTGAGCACTCTTGCATTGACCTTGTTGAACACCATTGGTTATTTAACCTTTGGATGACAGTAACCTCGTATTATATATATATATATATATATATATATATATATATATATATATATATATATATATATATATCAACACGGCGGTTCTATGTTCAATCCTTGGCTTGGGAGAGATGCTAGTCTGGCGGCACTTATGAGTTGTGATACAACGAAACAGGACTGTATGTCGATGACTACAAATATATATATATATATATACATATATATATATATATATATATATATATATATATATGTGATATAGATGTATATATATACACACACACATATGTATAAGCACATACCTACTTAATTACATGCACATATATATAATTACATATCAATTTATATGTAGTTAAACAAGTTTATACAATAAAATGCATACATACAACTCACAGTTAAATATACACAAACAAAATTAAACATACATGTCTTAACAAAAAGAAAACACACTTGCAACTTATTTTCCAATTTTCATATTTTGTAATCACGCGCATATTCCTTTATTTTCTTTGAAAGTTGAGGAGTTCCTTTTTCTCCTGATGAGTTAAGGGCGGAATAAATCCGAAAATTGCCATCATAATTACATGAATGATTCT
>NC_136524.1:58945064-58947564 GCF_053919585.1 Euprymna scolopes
TGGAAATTCGTAATAGAATAGTTTTAAGTATTCTATTTAGAAATATTATATAAAGTTGATTTATTTAATTTAATCATAATTTAATTTACATCGAATTTAATTTGTTGTTTTAATTATTATAACCAAGATCAGCTGTGTTAAAACACGGAAGTAACTTTTCATTTAACCTATGAGTTATTTCCCTTTAAGCTATAAGATTTTATTTCCTGGTTTGAATTTCATGGATGAAGATGGCTATATTTTATGCTTCCAAAAATACAAAACATGGCTAACTTTCAGAAATGTAACAACTTAGGATATTGGGTGTATCTTAAATAGGATGTGACTAAACCTTCCGCCCGGTAATATGTATAGCTAGTTAAAATATACAACCGTTAAATATCCACCTATTTAAATATACATCAGTAAAATATCTACTTATTTGAATATACATCCCTAAAATATCTACCCATTCAAATATATATCCGTTAAATATCTACCAATTAAAATATATCTGTTAGATGTCCATCCATTAAACTATACTTCCGTTAAATATTCACCCATTAAACTATTCATGCGTTTAGTGTTTAGTATTCAATTGTACTTTTGTTTTTTGTTTTTCGGAAATATATGCATCTAAATATATGGGTTTTTAATGTAATCTTAAATCTTTTTTTAAGGTAATTTTAAATGAATAATAATACAAATAACCAATCTTCATCTCAAAAATTCAGAAACGTCGTAATCTTAAAAGTTTTTAGATTAGTATTTTTTTTTTTTTTTTTTTTTTTTTACTCACTGGGAGTTGTCACACAAGCCATCATCAAAGAATTCTCTTTCATAACTTGTGGTGTTCCCCGGAGTCTGCGTAATAAGTCTACCCAGACTTCCAATACTCTTTCGATAACTTTTACAAAGGAATTGTCGTTATCGCAACAGCCGCTTACTATTGATTTCTCTATTGGTATGCACTGGTAATTGGGTGACAATAAGCCTCCCTAAAGTCCTAGTCCTCTTTCACTCATCCAGCGGTGACATGGCTAGTGCTTTCTCTCCTCGGTCTTTCCATCCTCCTTGACCCTCATTATTTGGTGTGTGCCAATTCATGGTAACACTCACGAAAAGTGTGTGTGGGGGGGGGCACATCTTGAAATTCTACAATTTCAGTTTTCATGGTTCCATGCGATGTTTCTTTTTTGCTTTGCATCTGTAGCCGTTTCTGTGTCCAGTTTGTGTGTAGTGTGTGTGTGGTGTTAGTCTCAACATTCACATTAGTGGTGTTATCTTTACTTTCTTTATTTTCCAGATTCCTTTAAGCTCTTTGGCCAGTTCCGCGTATTTGTTCCGCTTCTCAGTCTCCTTGATCTTTACTTTGTGGTCTGCTGGAACGGCAAAATCTACACTCTGGCAGGACTTTTCCTTCTTAACTATTATGACATCCAGTCTTCTTGCTTGGATGGGTTTATCCGTTTGTATATCCATGTCCCATAGGATTTTGTGACTTTCATTTTCCAGTATTGCTGCCTGTTTGTGTTCGTACCATTTGTCTGTGTGTTCAAGATGCAATTGTTTGCCTAACTGCCAATGTCCTTCCCCACTTGTCTATTTTTATATTCTTTTTGTGGCTAGTTTGCTGCATTCACTTATTATGTGGTTTATTGTTTCGTCTCGTTGTCTGCATAGTCAGAATTTGCTGTTTTCTTGTGTCTTCCTGATTCTTGCTTTGATTTGATTGGCTCTAATTGCGTTATCCTGTACAGCTGTGATTCAGTTTCCAGGTTTAGATTTCCTTTTTGCAGCCATTTTTAGGTATCTTCGTTAGTCTTTTCTTTTGTCATCCTTATGAATCGTCCATGTACCTTTTTCTTTTCCCATTTTTCTTTCCTCGATATATTCCTGGTCTCTTTTTCAATCTTGTTTGTTTCTTCAGTGTATCTTTTAGCAGTAATTCTTCTTTTAGTGTTCTGCATTATGTATTTTTCTAATTCTTTTTGTGTTATTTACGCAGTCTTCTGTACAGACCAGCCCTCTTCCTCCTTCTCTTTCCTTTTCACATATAGTCGATCAGTATAATCCTCCGGATGTAGTGCGTTGTGCATCGTCATGAGTTTCCTGTTTTTTCGTCGAGATTCCTTAGTTCTTCTTTGGTTCAGCTTATAAACGGTCTAGAGTATCTTATTAACGACACTGCCCACGTGTTTATTCCTTTAATTAGGTTTCGACTATATAGTTTAGTTTCGATGAGTTTTCTTGTTCTTCTTACATATTTTACCCCTCGTGTCTCTTTCATTTCCGTTGCTTTGATGGCATCTGCACTCCCTAGTGTACTCATTTCTGTTTGATTGGGCACTACCATACCTTCTGTTGCTTCTAGTTTTCCCCTCCTCATGATCATCAGAGCGCACTTTTCCATACCGAATTCCATTTGGATATCCTGGCTTAAGATTCTGGTGTATTTATTAGTGTTTCTAGTTCTGTATTTGTTTTGCAAACAGTTTCAGGTCATCCATGTACATTAGGT
>NC_136524.1:58952564-59065064 GCF_053919585.1 Euprymna scolopes
TGTTTTTTAACATGTTTTATTAACTGTTTGCTCATATATATATATATATATATATATATATATATATATATATATATATATATATATATATATATATTCACATGCTTCTTTTCCGTTAAGGGAATTTTCTTTAAAAAAGGTTCTATTGTCAAGAGTGTTTTTATTCAAGAAGTCTGAAGGAATGCTGGTTGTGAAAATTTTCGAACGCCATATTGCTTGAAATTGTCGAACTTGTATGGAAACAATTGTAACTTACAATGAAATACGCTTTCTGTTGCTATCAACGCCTTATTTAAAGTCTTGGTTTTGTTTATACAATATATATATATATTACTATTATTATCATCATCATCATCATCATCCTTATTATTATTATTATTATTATTATTATTATTATTATTATTATTATTATTATTTATTCGAAGGTAAACAGTTATATACGGTCGCTACAAACAGCCATCTGTTTCAGTCAATGGGACTTCGTCAGGCGACTCTTAACCATTCGACGCCTTAGAAAAAAAGAAAAGACTGAGCTCAGACTGATATATATTTGCTTTGTCCATATATATAAATATTATGCGAGGAGAAAGTTATTGCGTAGTTTTGAATTTTGATTTCAAATGATTTATTTTCAAAATATCTTTTTGTTATAGTACATTTACTTTATTTCATCATTTTAAAGAGATCTTTCTGCTAAATTATAATCGTTTTAAAATTATGGTGTTTTCTTTTCAGAATGTTGAATGAAAGATGGAAAAAAAACGAAATTTGCAAAATTTTCTTGTTTCAATTCAAGCTAGGCCGCATAGCTGTTGTAACAGCTCGCGATATCAACGAAAGGAATCATTACTGGATATACAACACAATGGTGGTTTAAGAAATTTCGTGGCGGCGACGAGTTTTGAAGATGATGAACGTATTGGTTAGCTACCGAATGTTGCTAACGATCAATAAAGTGCCTTAATCGAAGCCAATCCATGCACAACATTTCGAGAACTTGCTCTTGAATTAGACGTAACGTATACGACGATTTCCAACTACTTGAGAGAGATCGGAAAGACAAAAACCTTGCTTCACAGATTGAACGACACCCAAAAGAAATGATGTTATGAAGTGCCATCTTCCTTTCTTTTACGCAACAAGAATGGCCCGTTTCTCAATAGAGTTGTGAATTGCGGTTCTTTATGACAACCGGCGATGCTCAGCTAAGTGATTAGGCGCCAACGGAGCCCCATGACACTTCCTGAATCCAGAGTTGCCCCAAAGGACTGTTTGGTCGTCTGCGACTAGTCTTATTCATTACAGGTTTTGAATGTATACGAAACCATGGATTAAATGCGTCAGGAACTTCGACAACAACACCCAGTATTCGTGAACAGAAAAGACCCAATTCTCCTCCACAACAATGTCTGACCGCACGTAGCGAAACCGATCCTGTAAAAGTTGAACGAATTGGGCTACAAAATTCTGCCTCATACGCCATACTCTCCAGGCCTCTCATCTACCGACTATCACTTTTTCTAGCATCTCGACAGCTTTCTGTGTGATAAATAACCCAAAAACGTAAGCAATATTAAAAAAAAGCGTTTTCAGCGACTTCATCGCAATTAGAACGCAAGATTTTTACGTTATTATGATACATACAATTGTTTTGCGTTGTGCAAATTTGTGTAGATTCTGATCGTGCTTCTTTCGATCAATAAATTTTTAATGAAGCTGAGATATGTTCATCTGAATTCAGAAGTTTAAAACCGCAATAACTTTCTTGTCATCTTGATATATATATATATATATATATATATATATATATATATATATATATATATATATATATATATATATATTCAGCGTTCGGGATGCCATTTCCGAAAAGGAAGACATAAGCAGAGGCTGAAGAGTGTCCAACATAGGCGACCAGATATTGGTCAACCATTTGAACGTCAACCATGAACAAGTCAACACTGATTCTAAACGAACATTGTCAAGTCCAATGTAAACAAATTTTCTTTCGGTCGCCTTCTTGCCCAATCACTGCCATTATTACCTATGATCAGGATATTTTCTCAGCCCACCTGGCACTCGTTTCAGCCTTAACCTCGAGATACTTTTGGCCTTGATATGTAACCTTAGTAAAGAAAAACATTTTCTTGATATTTATCACGATGATTACATTCCAAAAATATTGTTTTGCATATTTTAAATGGATTTAAAATATCTAATTATAATCATTTGTTAGCGTAATTGAACAGAATGATAATTAAAATATAATTATATAAGGTAACATTAGCGATTCAAAAATAAAATTATGGAATAATATAAATAAATAAAATTATGTACCAGTAAAATTGTATAAGACTAGCAGGCTGCCTGGTCGTATAATACGCTTAAATGTGGTATTTTAATTCATGTAGATTTCGTATCTATTATTATAGAGTAAATATGATTTCAAAAGTTCAAAATAATGACCATCAGCTGGAATCGAAACAAAATCACTCAGCACTCTAATGGTAGTCGTTATTTTAATGTTTCAGCCTTACTCGTTACTGTCCGAGCTGTCGCCACATGGATAAAGAAAAGGTTAAAAATGAATATGTACTCGTGTTCAGACTTAGGTAGCTTACTCCTGACAAGGTCATCTATTTTCAATTCTGACCCCATAGCAGCTATTTTTAGATGCAAAAACAAACAAATCCAAAGTGTTCCCGAGGTCCAAATACCCTATATATCAAGTTTAAAATCTATAGACGAAATTTTCAGTTGTGATTTCAAAAGTAAAAAAGGAAATGACTTGTGTGCCAACAGCTAGAATCGAAACCAAAACATATAGCTATCCAGCTTTATTCCGTTAGTGTATGACATGAATCCATACATATATAAAAGCAGCCAAAAGTATGCTGTTTAACCCATAAGTTTTAGTTAGCGCGTGCATAAATTAACGAAACGTTATGGATAGCTGGACATCTATATATTAATAGGATAGCGTGTTATTTATTTTGTGTGTCACGTTTACATCCGAGTGACTATCGTTTAATTGTTATGGACTTCCATTTCTTGTAACAAATAATTTTACCAAGAATTCTTCATAAGTTTTGGTTTCGGTTTCGATTATAGCTGATGGCACTAAAGTCATTTATTTTTATATATATAATTTTACCAAGATTTTTCATGTTTCGATTTTCATAAATAAAATGGGGAGATCTATGTGTAACCAGAAGTAATGATTGAAAAAATATAAAATTACGTGTAGTTTAAATAATAATTATTTTGGATGACGTTGTAAGCTAGAATGATACTTAAAAATGAATTAGTGAATATTTCTAATTACAAATTAACATTAGAATGAGAATAATAATTAATTGATAATTTAAATTATTATTCTAACTAAATTTATATGGGATGAATTAATAGAATTATTATAAATAATTATTATCAATGATGTTTAACAAATCGCAAAATCGTTAAAAAAATTTTTTTTATTTATTGTCTTAAGAATTTGCAATCATCTTTGACCCATTCAGGAAGAATAAAAAAAATAAGAGATATTATTTTCGGAACTTCCCTCGTAGTTTTTATAAATTTAATTTTAAAGTTCGCACAATCGTTTATGAATATATATATATATATATATATATATATATACATATATATATATATATATATATATATATATATATATATATATGAATAAAAAAGAATGCGAAAAGTATAAAAGCTTATAACTTTTCTTTATTCGTTTTTAATTGGTGACGTGCAGGAATACAAAATAATAATATTATGAAAAAAAATTAAAAAACTTTTTTCATAAGTACATAATTTTCGGCCGATCCTTCAGTCTTCGTCGGTGTAGTTGAAAATTGTTTTCGAGAGTATTCTGTCGAATAATAAATTTATTATTCGACAGAATACTCTCGAAAACAATTTTCAAAATCCTTAATCCGCTAATGAGAAGAATAGCAAGAATAGCATTCTTTAAACTCCGCGGAATAAGGACTTTGAACATTGTTTGCAAGAGTATCCAGTCGAATAATAAATTTAATTGTAAATTTGAATTGACAGATTTGATTTCTTTTCTTTTATAACAAGCTCTATGTGTTTGTATTTAACGTTTTTACTTGGTTGGGATTAAAATATCAATATATCAACATTTAATATTTATATTAGATTGAAGTCTACCCTTGCTTGTATCAGGTAAATACTTCATTGCGGTTGCTGCTTTATATATATATATATATATATATATATATATATATTATTATTATTATTATTATTATTATTATTATTATTATTATATTTGCTTTATCGTGTATCATGGAAGTAGAACAAATAATTTATATAATATAATGCGAAAAATATTTTATTTACAAACAATTGTATCTGCTGCTTTTGTACTGCCAAACATTCGCGACAAACACTCATCTAGCTACCACCACTCTAAACAACCCCCCTACTCTATATCTGTACTTAAATCTAAGCGTAAATTCCATAAACAAAGATGTTTTCGTAAGAATTCCCGCCTTTGAAACTCGACATGGCGGGCCTGCTTTTCAGCTGACTACAAGACAGTCATCTTCAAGTCTAATGTAAATAAGTACTTGTTGAGCTATATCTTTAAATAATCAAATTCTACCCACTTTCCCCCAGTAATGATCACTACGTTATTGCCTCACTGACCACCTTAAACTGATTAACCCTTATCTTCGAGTGGCCTTCAAGCTTTAATAATGGTGACACCCTTATAAAAAAAAACAACGTTCGTAAGGAGTTGTTCCATCACTCCACAATAGATATTAACACCGGAAAACACATCAAGTATCCGACGATGACATCCAGTCCGACACTAATAATCCCATTTGTCGGGCTAGAGCATTGGTTTTGGGTACTCTTAGAGGGTCCACCATCAAGGCCTTACCAAAGATTTATAAAGAGTGCGGAAGACAATAGAGTCAGCCTGGAAAAAGGTACGTCCAATGTTCATTTAATCAATACGTGTTCAATTTCTGTTTTCCATTTCCGTTTCTTTGTATCACTCTAATAAAAGAAAGAAAAATGGTCCTTAGACTCTGTTTTGTTTTGTTTGTTTTTCTTTTGTTTGTTTTTGTTTTTGTATTTCAGAGTTGATCATGGCTAATGATACACTACCTGGAAGCTCTGCGTTCAAACTGTCCGGCTTAACGTTCACATGGAACATGAATTGGAACAGATACATTGATACCATTGCCAAGGCTGCTGCAAAAAAAGTGGACCCTCTCTACCGTGCTAGAGGGTTACTTACGCCTGAGAGTATCTTGTACCTCTACAAGGCCACCCTCCGCCCATGTATGGAGTATTGCTCTCCTAGGCAGGGTAAAAAAAAAGAAACGTCAACCTGATATATATCGCGCTGTCGACCAAAGTCCAACTCCTTTCCCATCGATGAAATGTTATATCTTTGTGCCTATTTTACAAGTATTTTAATGGAAGGTACTCTTGTATCTTCTCGAGGTAAATACCTCCGACAAACCCGACAAGTAGCAAAATCCCACCCCTACACAGTAGAGATCCATAGATGCCGGAAAGCTTTTTAATATAATAGTTTCTTTCTTCGAACTGCTAAACTTTGAGTTTCCTGATTGTACTGACGTGCACAAGTTTAAATGTAACGGAAACCAACATCTTAATCTTTCCTATATCTAAGTGGCGATATCTAAGTGTTAGTTTTTCTACATCTAAGTGTTAGTTTTAGTCATTTAGAACTGCTTTAAAGCTTCACCGCTCAGTCGTTTTGCGACCAAATTTCAAACAATTTTTACAGTTCATAGGTGAATGTGAGTAATATATATATATATATATATATATATATCGCTATTATTTGTAGTCCTCACATATATTAAAATCCCATAACCATTATAGCACACTCTTTGTAATATGAACAGACATCTTGCTGCTCAACTCCCTACAGAGTATCCCCGCAAATTACGTCCCAAATAGTAGACTCTATATCCAATTGGCACTGCACCTTGTTTGGGGTGAAATAGCAACAAAAAAAAAAGAAATACCTTTTTATCCTTTGACATTTTTAATTAAAAAAACACATGGTAATATTAACACATAAAAGAATAATTAATTGACAGCAACTGTTATTGTCTTTATTTAATAATTTCGTCATTTTCATTTGCTTTTTTTATTTTATTCCTTATTGTCCGTTTTATTTTTTTACACATCTATCATATACCCATTCATTAATCTCATGCGAGTTACTTCTCTAGTAATTTTATTAAATCGCTATTTTTTACAAATTTTTACTTTAACTAACATTCTAATCTTGCATTATCATTCAACCCCTATCGCGTTTGAATATATGGTTAAGCGTTAGTTTTACTCATTTAGAACTGATTTACAGCTTCACCGCTCAGTCATTTTGCGACCAAATTTCAAACAATTTTTGCAGTTCATAGGGCAACTTCTCAGCTATATTTTGAAATAAAAAATTTCACTTTTCGTTCATTAAAACAAAAGTTATAATAAAATTATTGGTGTTCAAAATCCTCAGAATTAGTAAGGAACATGAGAGACGGTTTATTCTGATTGGCTGTTGGTTACCGTGGAAACGTTTTCGTCATGGATACCTTCATAAATTATAGCGAGACTCGCTCGCATGCCATCTTATTTGGGTTAACAAATGCTGATAATATTTCGCTTACGATGTCGCCCGTTAATTTTGTTTCTCTCTTTTTACCCCTTCTTTCTGTGTATTTACTTAATAACGTCTTTTATTAGATTTTTTTTATTTAGTCATTTTAAGAAGTTGGTAATTATGGATTGTTGATAATGCGTATGATATTGAACATAAAAAGAAAATATTATTTCGAAGTAAAGCCTGGAAAAATCATGGATTGCATAGAAAAATGCGAGCATGAAAAATCATATGGTTGAGATTAACCTTAGAAAAGTAAAAGAACTAGTTGTTAAAACTGGAAAAGAAAAACACAAGATATTCTAGTAAAAAAATATAATAAATATTAAAATATTGCAGCATTAAGAATTTATATATAATGTTAAATTGATTTTTTTAAAAAGAGGTCAAAGTTGACAGTGTTGATCTTTGCAGACTCTACCAAACTTCTCTGCCAACTAAAATTTTGGATGTAGCTTACCTGGATATCAGTCAAACTTTATATATATATATATATATATATATATATATATATATATATATATATATATATATATACATATATATATAAAGCTTGACTGATATCCAGGCGCATAAGCCTGACGAATCCTATAGTTGGATGAAACGCAGAATATTCAGTGTAGCTTAATCGCCATATATATTTTATAAACTACTATATATATATATAATATATATATATATCTATATGCACATAAAGTTATGAAGAGTACATAGGGTCCGAGCAAAGCCAAGCTATATATATATATATATATATATATATATATATATATATATATATATATATATATATTTATATATATATATTTATATATATATATATATATCAAGATTCTTTGAGAGTACAAAATTTTTATATTGCAATCGTGAAGGGAAGACTTAAATGCATGATTAAAAACGTTTCAAATAAAGTCAAAGGGGTGAAGAAAAGAGAAGCAAAAATGGGGGAGTCAGTTGACTGGTTTCGCCCTCGCTTTCTCTAGGATCTTCGAGTAATATAACGTTACTTTATTTTCATCGCTTACCCAATTTTTTCACACATACCCCATACATAACGTAACGGTACGTGATTTTATTTGTACATATTTTCGATCCCCACTCATTATTTTCAAAAGAAATCCTTCGATACAGCTTTGATAAAGCGAGGGCGAAACCGGTCAGCTGACCTCCCTATATTTTTTTCTTCTCTTTTCTTCATCCCGTTGACTGTATTTTAAACGTTTTTAATCATTAATTTAAGTCTTCCCTTCATGATTGCGATATGTATATATATATATATATATATATATATATATATATATATATATATATATATATATATATATTGTGTGTGTGTGTGTAGTAAGTTTTGAAAATATATATGGCAATTAAGCTACACAGAAATTTCGGCGTTTCATCCTCATGAGGATTCATCAGGCTATGTCGTAGAATTGATGTTGCTTCGTGTGTTTTTATATCACCGTGGTACAGAGCTTAATTATTATTCACACGCACATTCATTGTAACCAATGAGCGCGCTTGCACACCTGTTTCTTTGTTGCTTTAACGAGTTTTTTTTTTTTTCACTTCTTTGTGATCTAGATTTAATATTGGTTTATTACTATAATTATGATTATCATTTTTATTGTTGTTAGGATTATTACGAATAGTAGTCTAGCATTTTTCTGTTATTCTATGGTAAAGTTTATTTTATGTATACATATGTTTGCTATATCACTCCTGTGGCTTTATAAATTTTAATAAATATATCATATATATATATATATATATATATATATATGTATATATATATATACATATATACATATATATGTATAGTACGTCATAAAATATATATGGCAATTAAGCTACACAAACACAGAATATTCTGTGTAGCCATATATATTTTTATAATTTAGTAAATATAAGTAAATACTAAAAATTTACGCATAAAATTATATTATTTTCATATATTAATTTATGTGATTAAATGAAGAAGTTATATATATATATACATATATATGCATATATATGTATATATATAACTTAGTATTCCTGTTTGTCTGTTTGTTTGTATGTGTGTTACTTTCCTATTTAATTTTCATAATGAAAACTTATTTGCATAAACTTTATTTCATTTATTTCTATAGATAGTATGATTCTTGCAAAATATACGCTCAAGTTAAATCGATTTTACTAAATAACTGTATATTAGTTACCTTTTATAGCGAGAGAAGTGCTCTATATAAGATTGATTTTTAAAATTGATTTATATTGATATTATATTTAATTTATTTTGAATTATTATTACCGTTTTATAGAAACCGGTTTTTAGTTATTTCCCATGGGCGCCAACTTTTGAAACAAATACAATATTTCCTTTCGTACACCTACTGGTGGTTTTTTTTTGTTTTGTTTTGTTTTTGTTTTTTTACATTTTCACTCCAAACAAGGCACATTGCCACTTTGATGTAGGGGGCTACTATCAGGGACATAAGCTGCAGGGGTACTATGTAGGGAGCGTTACACTTGAACTTTTGCATGTCAGTACAGTTGGGGAAGCAGGAACCCGGAAGGGAATTCCAAAGTCTAGGGGTTCTGGGGAAGAAACTACTTGAGTAAAATGCTCTCTTACATCTAGGGATCTCAGTTGTGAAGGGATGGGATTTTGTTGCTTGTCGGGTTTGTCGGGGGTATTTACGTCGAGGGGGTACAAGTGCTTGCAGTTCGTCGAAGCATTCACCGATAAAATACTTGTAGAACAGGCAGAGGGATGCTACATTTCATCAATGGGACAGAGGCTGAAGCTTACATGACAGTTCAGGACCTCTTAGATTGGCGACTGTCTTTTAAACCTCGTCTAGGAGTGGGAGACAAGCAGCAGATGCACCAGCCCAAATATGACAACACTACTCCATACATGGGCGAATGGTGGCCTTATAGAGGTACAGGATACTTTCGGGTGTTAATAGCTTTCTAGCACGGTAGAGAGAACCTACATTTTTTGCAGCGGTCCTGGCAATGCTCTCAATATAATTGTTCCAACTCATGTTTCCTGTGAACGTTAGGCCGAGGAGTTTAAAAGATGTACTTTCAGATAAAGAGTATTTGGCCATTTTTATAGGTGGTAGAGAAGGTTTCTTGTAATTAGTTTCTTGTAACAAGTTTAGTCTTGGCAGCATTGAATGTGACCATCCATTTTTGTCCGCATTCCACTATAGATTGGAGGACATCCTCTAGGAGTATCATAAGCCGCCATTGAAAACTTGAATAAACATCTGATTATATTAGACTGTCTCTGTTTCGAAGCTTATAATCAATATGAAAATGTAATTTCAAACCGTGATTTTTTTTTTCAATAATATGAGGAAAGACCAAATTTTAAAATAATGAAACGTTTAATCGAAAAAATACAATTTTTTTTTCATCGGTGTTCTAAAGAAAAGATTCACGAAATTCGACAATTTTTAGCTGATACCAAAATCTAATAAATATATATCAATGCCAAAAGTTTTTTTAATTATTTATTTGGCATTTTTTGCTGCGGTTAATTACATTACGACAGAACATTTCTCTTATTTCGAAGGTTACGTTAATAACAACTTTTTGACAACGTAACAGCTAAAAAAATGTTCTTTTCATAACGTAATAAGTCATAATTAATCATTTTTTACAACATAAAAACGTTTATTTCGGTTAATACAAATTCTACTTTGGTATTTTGGAAACTGATTTATTTACAGTTTGTTTTTCTTGCAACAGACCGTAAATACAATCTTTCAAGACTGAGGCAGCATTTAAAAAAATCGCTTAAACAAGTATATAGCCATAACAAAATGTGCTCACTATCCAGAGAATAGCTTCTCTTCATGTCCCTTCTGCCGAAATATCTCGTAGGTAAGTGCTTCTTCTTTTGGGGGCGATTATATTTTCGTGGTTTTATCTGTTCTTTTAATTTTGAAATTGTTGTGGTGCTTATGATGGAGTCGATATATGATACTGAAAAAGTGCTCAATATCCTGAGTATAGCAGGTGCATAAAAACTGAACTAAATTCGACTCGAGCAACGCCGGGTATCCATGATAATATGTGTGTGTGTGTGCGCGCGCGTGTGTGTGTGTGTGTCCAACATAATATTTTAAATATCTTACCTTAAACAGACACATATACATCTGATATACGAAATCTATCTGAAATTGTCGAAAATTGATCGGCGCAGAAGGTAACAAACAAAAATATTGAATTTATGTTGTTTTTATTTTATTGAAATAAAAATTTTGTAGCATCGACTTTGATTTCAAAAATTGATTCTTATATTTACAATTTTACTGCTTTTTTTAAGGTAGAAATATTGGATATGTTACATGCATGCATATATATATGTGTGTGTGTGTATGTGTGTGTATTTGTAATATATATATATATATATATATATGTATATATATACACACACACACTCATATATATACAAAAAGTATATATATATAAGTATATATATGTAAATATCTATCTATATGCGTGCGTATATGCACGCGCGCGCGTGTCTGTGTATGTGTTTGTGCATATATAAAGATAGAAAGCAAGAGAGATACCTTTATCCTTTCAAATGTTATGGAACGCGAGAGATAATCTCTTAATCCAAAATTCAGACAATACAAGAATACAAGTTGAGAGGTCAACATTGTTAAATGAAAGAAAACATTATATATGCATAAAAACATACGAGTCAAAGTGAAGTTGACAGTTGAGAATAAGGCAAACATAGGAGACACAAGGATTAGCCAATGGCCATAATGTCTTGTACTGATAGATTAACACAATATATATATATATATATATATATATACATGTGTGTGTATGTATATGTATATATATATATATGTGTGTCTGTGTATAATGGTTTGTATAAAAATATATATACATACATATATATATATAAAGTGTGGTTATATATATATATATATATATATATATAAACAATATTTATATATATAGATATATATATAAAAGGGTGGTTATATATATATATATATATATATATATATATATATATATATATATATATATATATATATATAAACAAGGGTGGTTTCAGATCTAAAGCTTCCTATTTTTTAACTGGAAAAGTAGATGAACTACGAAGACGGACGTGGCACCATTTAAACGAACAACCAATTTTGCTCCAGAATTTATTTTTCTTAGTAAACACTGTTCTCCCTGCACTTTTGCCAGGAGTTCAATGGCGTATCTCTGCTTCTGACGCACTTCAATGACAAGGGTTTCGTTCTTAGAGTTTTGCGCCATCAATATGTGCAGTAGAGCGATGGAGGTTTCAGATCATGAATGCATAAGTTCAGTCATTATAAAAATGCAATTTGTAATCTTCTTTGATACATTAATGTAGAATAGAAAAGACCAGGCATTATATTTGAAACAACCATCATATATATATATATATATATATATATATATATATATATATATATATATATATATATACAACCCCCTCCTTATCATAACCTATCATACTTTCATCAATCACAGTCCATTTTCTGTAGGCTGTTTTTGAACCCAGTCAATGACGGGTACTTCTGTTAGTATATATATATATATATATATATATATATATATATATATATATATATATATATATGAGTAAAAATAAAATAAAATACCAACGATGGTTAACGTTATGTTGTTTTGAGAAAAGAAAAACCCGAAAGAATTTATAAAATAGTGATCAACGTTTCGCCCCTTATTGCAGGGGCCATCCTCAGGATATTAAAAGGGAAAATGCAGAAGAAGAAAACGATCATAGACCATACGTGGGTGAAAATGAAACAATATTAAAATCCTACCCATACCGGGCAGGCCACACGCATTTATAGTTCCTGCCTAGTATGGGTAGGATTTTAATATTGATAGAGTTCAAAATAGACTTCGTACCCTCGTAGAGATGTCATTTTCTCTTCCCTGCAACCTCTAACTCACAGAAGAGATGTTGCGAGTTTGTTTCTGCTTTCTCGTTATTTTCATGGCAAGTGCTCGACTGAGCTCGAATCTATGCCCCCCCCCTCGCCAAACATTCAAAGGAAACACTCCTCTGGCTGAAAGCACTATCAATACTTCCCCCCACTCTTTATCTGTGCCTAAACCTAAACGTAGATTCCATGAACTAAGCTTATTTCTTAGAACTGCACGGCTGTAGAACTGTCTTCCGTTTTCCTGCTTTCCAACTGACTACAATCTGATTATCTTCAAGTCCAATGTAACCAAGTTCTTGATGAGCCGTTCCACTTAAGTTAACAAGTTTACCGAATTTCCATTACTAACGATTACTATATTGGCCAATTGACTACTGTACACTATTAACCTTTATCCTCGAGTAGTCTCTGGGCCTTGATAAGTGGCGATGCGTATGTAAAAAAAGTAATAGAAAGTCTACGTCTACTGTTTATATATATATATATATATATATATATATATATATATATAGTTCGTCTATTATGCAAACACTGGCAAATTGTCACTTTTTTCGTCTTCCTTCTTTAGCACCGACTACATTCCATTCCTCGCATTGTGATAGCCTTCTAAATCTCTTCTACATATATATGTTGTGTAATACCAACATGAGCGTATGTTGTGTTGTTACTTGATTAAACGTATCTTGTATTGTTGCTGGGTTTGTGTGCGTATACGTGTCATTGTTACTAGTGGCTCTTTACTACCTGAACCCAAGTTCTACTTATGACCTATTTGAGTTCTTTTCGTGATGAGAGTATTCTTATGCGATTGTATGTGTGTCTTGCGTGTAATTGACATACCTTATTTTCAACTACATCATCTGGGGTTCATCTGTTCTTGGAGGGGGAGCTGGAACGTGTTTGGACGAATGATTCACTCCGAAAACAATGGTTGGTTTTATATTAGTTCTATTTGACTTTCCAATGTCGACGCAGATGAATGGAAAGTGAGTTTCTTTTACCCTGTTGGGGTTTTCTTAATAGTCTCCATTTTTTAGACACGTCATCTCCCTTCCAAGGTGAGGGAGAGACAACTGTTCACCCAACCGCTCTGTTCCAAGTTCAAATTCCAATTCCATTTATTCTTCTCAGCTAACTAGAACCACGTGACCCATGCGTAATTCCGTCAGGTGATCAGATGCTTCCGGTGAATCCTATCTATTTTATAGCTCAATAATGTTTTGACAACTTTTATCAAAACATCTTCATATCTCAACTCTTGGTTATCTCGATAGATAGATAGATAGATAGATAGATAGATAGATAGATAGATAGATAGATAGATAGATAGATCGAGATAGATAAAAGGATAGATAGATAAATAAATCGATAGATATATCAATAGATGGACAGACAGATAAATAAATAATTTTTCGTGTTCTACCGACTACATAACATTCCTTCCCCCTTTTTATCAAAGATCGTCGAAGATACACATTTTCTTCTAGTCACTTAATTAAGAAGGAAAAACATATGCTCACTCCACTGGCAAAGAAGGCTGTCATATTATAATCCAATAAATAATAATTACATAATTAAAATAAAATAAACCACAGTAATGCTATGTGGTGATAATCCTTGCGCCCTCAAAGGTCAACACATTCCTTGTCACCCCCATTGCCTCTTAATAACTCAAATCAAAATTCCAAGAGCATTCTTTACTCCAGTCGACAACGCGTGGTCGATAAATTCTCGGCAATCAGCCGAACAACAAAATCGAGTCCATCTGCCTCATCAACATGGACTATTATCATCCCTGCCTTAACAGACCTGCTTTCTTTTCCATAAGTGACACACACACACATACACACAAAATTTTCCACACCCAGGCCTTAAACTCTTTTTCACCATTAACTTACAATAATATTACTAATATTTTGTGGAACACACAGAAAGCCTCTTCTACCTATCTAGTGGTCAGCACTATAATTTCCAATATATCTTTTTTCTATATAACTTAACTTAATTCTTCAAAACGTCACTCATGTCGGTTCCATTTATTCTACACCATCGTCACCCCTGAGTGGTCGAAACACAATGGCCCTTATCCCAAGAATGAGCTTTTACAAACGTCCGAAGACCGATACAACATGGCATCATCTCGCATCCTAGGATTATGCAGAGATTACGATAATCTCCTGACACAGCTATAACGCGCTTCCATAAGCACATGACCCCTACGAGAGAAAGGATTTTACATTACGAGAGCTTTTTCCTATGTCTCCCGCCGAACTTACGAATCAGAAGAAAAATCCCACGAAAAAACAAAACAAAAACAAATTCCGCGACCATCTTGAAAACTAGAATAAATACCAATTGAACCCTTGACCTTTCGAAAACTCAAGAAACTAGCTGACCCCTTATTCATAACCCAGTATCTTTTTTTTTCTATTTCTTACTTCGGTACACCGCTTAAATTTTCTTCTTATGTTTTTTTCTTTTTCTATTTTTTTAACATCATCTTATTATTTTAAAAATTATTATTTATTATTTTATCAACATCATGTTCTTACTTTAATTAATCATTATTTAAATAGACGCCACAAGGAAAAGATCACTCCTTCTCCATCCTACGAAAAATACACGCCAGAAAAAACAAAATGAAACATGTTTTGTTTTGTTTTTTTGCAAGATTGATGCGAGGAAAAAATCATAATTGTTTGCAAAAAATACATAGTCGTTTCCAAAAAAAAAAAAAGAATGATTCCCTTATAAACTTCTAGACGATTCTTCATCAAAATAAAAGTTCAACAAAATCACAGATACGTGGAACCCAAAATTGTCTACGTCAGCAAAATTCTGGAGGTCGGCTGGAAAATCGCTCTTTACTATCCAATAAAAAAAATAATAAATTTCAGAATCGTTCCATTCAACTACATATATATAAGCAAAATTCAATTAATTAGTAACAAACTTTTCTGGGCATCACGTCAGCAGCAAAGACGCCTGTTAAACGGGAATCTACGATTTCTTTAAAACATCAAAATACAATAAAAACACTTAGCTTTCTAAAACAAATATAACCATTAATACATGAAATAATTACATTTTAATTTCAAATACATTCTGCTTTTTTTTTAATATAGCCAAGAAATTCAATTTTACTTGTCTTTTTTAAACATTAAAGCTCGAAACTTCAATAAAGCGCAAACACAATTTCATAACACATTTCGTAATATTTCCTGCTTTGTTTAAATAAGAACATTCGAGTTTGGCTTTCAAAAAAGGAACAGTCTGATAGACAGGTTTACAAAACACATTGACATTTTTCATGGCCACACAATTGTGAAACTAAAATTCCTGTTTCTTGTTTCTTTCCGTTTTCACCTGCGTTAATAATCTATTTTTTATTCTTTTATTTTCTGTTTACAACGATATTCGCGTAAGAATTAGTTTTTACTTGCATATTTCTTCTTTTACTAGTTTGTAGGACCTTATTTTCACCTTCTTTATTTACTTGTTCTTTTTTCTTTCTTTTTTTTACGTTGCTTCGTGGTAACCTTAAGGTTCGATTTTTTTTCCTGTACTCTTGTTCCTTTTTTGAAAGCCAAACTCGAATAAGCATCTGTAGTTTTTGGGAGGTTGGAGAAGAAAGTGTGGTCTGATCGTAGCATCACAGACAGGACTAAGATCTGCGTTTACAAGACCTGTGTGCTAACCACACTGTTGTATTCATCAGAGACATGGACATTGCATCAAAGGCACATTAAATGGCTTGAACGATTTCACCAAAAATGCTTCAGACGTATCTTAAACATCAAGTGGCAAACACAAGTACCCGATACTGAAGTCCTTGTGAGATCACGTTGCTCTAGTGTTGAGACCCTTGTAATTTTACGGAGAGCTGGAAAAGCGCCCTCAACACAAGTCTAGGAAGAGGTTGTGGGACTCTACAAAGAATAATTTGAAAGTCTTACAAATCGACATCGACACATGGGAAGAACTTACTCTGCAAAGGCCGAATTGGCGAAAGCTTGTATGTGAAAGTTGTGATGCTCTAGAGAAAAGAAAGCAGGCCCACAGCAATCTGAAGCGAGAGCTTCGGAAATGTTTAATTGATAGTCTTAACCATGACACACAGAGCTGTAAATGCGACAGCTACGGTATAACTGGAAATGTTTTCTCAATCATTAAATCATTTCTCTCCGATAGGCTCATAAGAGTAGTGGTAGATGGACAAAAATCGGAGGCCTGCAATATAAATGCTGGAGTCCCTCAGGGGTCAATCCTGGGCCCAACTCTCTTCCTGATCTACATCAATGACCTCCCTAAACACATACTTAAATCATTCGCTGACATCTATGCTGATGACACGACCATCTACAGCAACACATCAAAGGCTGTAAATGACAAAGTTCTCTCTGATTCTCTCTCCTCTGATCTTGAGCGCATGGTTCAGTGGGGGAAGATGTGTCTAGTTACCTTTAATGCATCCAAAACCAAACTCCTATCCTTACATCATCAACGCTCTGATCCCCATCGGGCATCAATTGTGATGGATGGCTCTCGTCTGGGTGAGGCCCCGTGTTTTGACAAGCTTCTGGGTTTGACCTTTACTCCTGATCTGAAATGGAACACGTATATCAAGTCTGTTGCCAAGGTCGCTGGAAAGATGGTGGGATCCTTCTACCGCTTCAGAAGATATCTCACTACTGATGCAATTCTCTATCTATATAAAAGCCAAGTACGTCCAAGGAGTGAATACTGTTGCCATATCTGGGCAGGAGCTGCCAAAAACAGCCTATCATGCCTTGACAGAGTACAAAATAGACTTCGTGGCTTAGTGGGGGATGCCCTTTTCTCTACCCTGCAACCCCTCTCTCACAGAAGAGACGTTGCGAGCCTATCCTTGTTTTATCGTTATTTTCATGACAGGTGCTCGTCTGAACTCCAATCCCTGGTCCCCCCTCGCCAATCTTTCACAAAAAACACCCGTCTAGCTGAATCCACTATGAAAAATTTCCCCCACTCTATATCTGTGCCTAAATCAAAACGCGGATTCCATGAACAAAGCTTCTTTCTTAGAACTGCACGCCTGTGGAACTCTGTTCCGTCTGCCTGCTTCCCTCCGGACTACAACTTGGATGTCTTCAAGTCTAATGTTAACAAATTCCTAATGAACCGCCCCCTTAAGTAAACACTTCATCAAATCTCCACACTAACGTAATGTACTTGCAATAACCCTTATCCCTGAGTGGCTTCCGGGCCTTGATAAGTGGTGATCACTGTGTAAAAAAAAAAAAAAAAAACTTGTGAACGAGTGCTTTTGTCAAAAGCTGGCTACATCAACCACCTTAAGTCGCACAAAACTCCTGTCCAGGTCAACTTTGCACTAATTAGTCCGAACCAAACGATCTGTTTAATATGCAGCAAAGTTTGCAAGTCTACTGCTGGTTTGAGAAGACATGTGATTGTTCATAGGAATACCCTTCAACCTCCAGACGAAGTCAACTCGATGGAAATTGTTCAATTTGTATGTCACATCTGTTTCAAGATGTGCAAATCTGCGGCGGGAATGCAGAGTCATCTAAGATGGCATGGACGACAAGATTGGGAGAACTCAATGTGACGGCGATCATCTGGAAAGATGCAGCAATCATCATGTATGTATATATATGTATGTATGTATGCATGTATGTATGTATAAATATATACATACATATATATATACATATATATATATATAATAGAAAGTCTACTGTTCATAAATATGGTGATATGGAACGCAAAATTCAACGGTTTCAAGAGCAAACAAGCGCAGAACTTTTTCATTTTCATTAAATAAACATGTTTATTGATTAAAATTAAATTCGATATTTCGATTCATAACATAAACTTCATCAGGAAATACAGGTTTTTCTTGTATTTTTACGTAACATGGTGAAAGAAAGTGTGCCGCGCATTACCATCATGGTACTTGAAAAAAATGATTTCTCTATCCAGCATTTTATATCTTGTTTTTTTTTATGCTTATTTGTAATTTTTAAACAATCTTTTATTTTGACTTAAATTATATGATGAGATTGGCAGAACAATATGATTGTCCGGTCGATTGAACCAACATGTAGTGATTTAAGAAAAAAAAAAAAAAAAACCCCGAGATTGAAATTTAAAAAAAAATATATTTAGCTCCACTTAAATTTTTACGTGCGTGTGTATATGAATATGTTCCATAACAACGTACATGTTTAGTAGTTGGGTTTTATCTTTTATCTGTATATTCATGTACGTGTAAATGCGTGTATATATATACGTCGTATCATTTAGGTGATCGTCTAGTGTGTATATTTTAATATTTATGCAACAGTTCTAACAGGAAACGATTGACGTAGACGTATCGTAACAGTTGTAGAGAATCAGTACTTTTTAACAGGTGTAAATAGCATAACAAATACCTGGAACATTTATTTTTATAATTTCGGCTGGCATCTTCAAAGATTACAACGTCTTTACATCTTCGCTACCTGAGGAAACGCCGTTCCCTCCGTTATGGAGAGCCCAACTCATCCCTTTGATCTGATCTCCAGCTAACGACCGACTAGAATCTCCCTAAATCTACATTTCATTACGTGTCTTAGACCAACAGCTGATGTAACCTCAATTTAGTTATTTCTTTATGCAAATCAAAATCATGTTTACATCTATTTTCTAGTTTCACGTTCCCTTGTAGGGATATTATTATTATTTGCTGTCAATCGCTTTTTCCCAATCTAATTGTTTATTTTTCTAATCATAATAATCGATCCAGCGACTGCCGTCGCTAGAATCAAATAATAATAATAATAATAATAATAATAATAATAATAATAATAATGATGTTTTGACCCTTGCCCCCCCCTTGACACAGTTAACACAGATACTACGCTATGATCACAGCCCAAACGATCACAACATTACACAGTATTTAGCACTTTTTCCTGTTTTTATCAAATATACCTTTATATATATATATATATATATATATATATATATATATATATATATATATATATATATATATATATATATTGATGCAATTCTCTATCTATATAAAAGCCTACTGCGTCCAAGGATTAAGTACTACTGCCACATCTGTGAAGGAGTTGCTAAAAACAGTCTATTCTGCTAGACTTTGTGGCTTAGTGGGGGGATGCCCTTTTCTCTTCCCTGCAATCTCTCTCCCATAGAAGAGATGTTGCGAGCCTGACTTTGTTTTATCGTTACTTCCATGGCAAGTGCTCGTCTGAGTTCCAATCTCTGGTCCCCCCTCGTCAATTTTCAAGAAAAAACCACTGTCAATAATTTTCCCCACTCTTTATCTGTGCCTAAATCAAAACGTAGATTCCATGAACAAAGCTTTTTTCTTAGACGTGCACACTTGTAGAATTCTCTTCCATTTGCCTGTTTCTCACCTGATTACAACTATATACCTTCAAGGCCAACATAAACAAATCCCTGAAGAACCGCTCCCTTAAGTAATCCAATTTATCAAATCTCCATTACTAACGATTACTACGATATTATCCCATTGATTACTGTACACGTAATAACCCTTATCCCCGAGTGGATCCGGGCCTTTGTAAAAATAAAATATATAATAAAAAAATTATTTTCCCCTTTACATTTTTACTACTACTACTACTACTACTGATTGTAACATTACATCATGCCAGTTTCTTCTCCTCTTCCGAGGGAAAGCATTTAGCTTCGAAATGCCATGGCCGAAAGAGGTTTCTTCCTTATTGTTCTTTCTGTAACACTTATTGACTTGATAATGTAATAAAGTTCCTATGTGAATTTAAACTTTATCTTCATACACCTATATATATATATATATATATATATATATATATATATATATGCGTGTGTATGTGTGCGTGTGTGTATGTGTGTGTGTGTGGTGTATATATAGAGAGAGTGAGTGAGAGGGATATGTATATATGTGTATATATGCATATATATAAGTTTATATATATACACACACACATATATATAATATATATATGTATATATATAATATATATATATACATATATATATAAATATATACATGCATATATATATATATATATATATATATATATATATATATATATATATATATATATATATATATATATATATACATGAGTTTTAATCAAAAGAAAGTGTAGATTTGCACGCTTGTATCTTTTAAACTTTATATGGCCGGTCATAAAAAATTTTATTGGGTTTGCTTTTTGGTCAGGAATCTTTCTGGGAAATCAATGAGTTTCCTTTCAAGAGAATTGTGGTAGAGTAAAGATGAAACGAACAAGGGATTAAAATAAGCAATGAAAAAGAAGCTATAAACGGGGAACAAGAAAAAGCAGGAAAAACAATAAAGAAAGCAGAAAAGAGAGAAAGCAGAAATACGGCAGAAAAGGAAAACATCTCATTCATATGACACACGTGATATTAGTAAAAGCAAAATTCTTTTAAGATATGAATGAATAGGAAAAAAAAAAAAACGGAAAACGAAGCAAGACGATGAAGAAGGAGGAAAAGTAGAAAAAAGTAGAACTAAAGGATAAGAAGGATGAAGAGAAAGAAGAAAAAAACTGAAACAAGAATTCAAAGTGGAGGAGAGAGGAAAAGGAGAAAGAGGAGAAAGAGAAAGAGAAAGAACAAGAGGTTAAATGTAGAGAAAAAGGAAAAGGAGAAGTAACTATCAGTTTCGATGGAAATGGATTTGCTAAGTAAAAGCAAATAAATAGAAAGAGGGGGAGGGGGGGCTAAGGAAGAAGATAAAAAGAATAGAACGAAGAGAAAGAGACAGAAAATGTGGAAGACGATAAAGTTGGTCTCTACTATTATATAAAAGTCACTTTGTGTGTGTGTGTGTGTGTGTGTGTGTGTGTGTGTGTGTGTGTGTGTGTGTGTGTGTGTGTGTGAATTCTTTCTTCATATGTTCTGAAACGGCTGAGCCTATCGTTTGCAAATTTCACACAAGGGTAATGTATATGTCTGGCAGTGTTCTTATATATATGTTGTTGTTTTTTACAGAAATTCATCCGATAAGTGTCGAAAATCGAAAAGAAAATCCGATCCTAGCAATAGACTTTTGTTCTTATAAATAAAAAAAAAGAATTTTTACAGGGTAATATTTTATGTCACACCGTCAGCAAATCAAGAGATATTAAATTCTCAACAATTCATTTCCTCTTAAAAATAACAGAAATGTTGTCATCTGAAGATGTAGGTCAGTGGTAAAGTTAACTACAGAATGGCCCCCTATTCAAGCCCGGGTGTACCTCACCATTTTATTTATTTTTTTTTTTTTTCTAATTAATAAGTTCAATTTACGATAAAAATAGGGGTAACATTTAAAATCGCCGCAAATCATTTCTTTGTTTGCATATTTTAAAACAAACATTAATCAAAAATAACATTTCCAGGGCATTCATCGTCAAACTTCAATATCAGCTGATATGATATTGTAAAAAAAACCCAGACGGAATTTGATGAACGACATTATCATTATTATTATTTTTACATTTTGCGAATTAGTCCACCAGGCAAATTAATATGCAGTAGAGAATTGATTCTAAAATTTATACGCAATCTGCGTAAATTAAAATATCGTGTTTAAATGTATTCTACGACCGAACGACCGAGCAATATATATCTCGAAAGAAGGAGCAAAAGAAAAATTAAAAAGAAGAAAAGGTAGCAGTAGAAGTACTAGTAGTATCAGAAGTAGTAATAGGAGTAGAAGTAATAGTATATTAACAGCAGTAGTAGAAGTATTAGCAGTAGCGGTAGTAGTAGCAAAAAGTATAGTAGTAGTAGTAGTAGTAGTAGTAGTAGTAGTAGTAATGGTTGTAGTAGAAGTATTATTAGTAGCAATAGTAGTAACAGAGGCAGCTATAGTAGTAGCAGAAGTTGTAGACATAACAGTAGTAGCAGTAGTAATTATAGCAGTAGTAATAGTAATATAAGCAGTAGAAACAGTAGTAGTAGTAGTAGTAGTAGTAGTAGTAGTAGTAGTAGTAGTAGTAGTATCAATGGTATCAGAAGCAGTAGCAATAGTAGCACCATTATTATCATTAGTAGTAGTAGTAGTAGTAGTAGTAGTATAAAAAGACAAAGTCGAAGAAGAGAAAGAATAAAAACGAGGAAGGAAAATAGAAAACAAAGAAGAAAAAAGAAGAAGCAGAAGAACTAGAAGAAGAAAAAGAAGAGGCAGAAGAAGAAGTAAAGAAAAAGAGGAACAGAACAACGGTGAGAACAAAGGAAAGCGAAGAAAAAGGAAACATGATTAAAAAAGAAATTTTGGAAAAAGTTAGATTTGCATAAATGGGGATATAGATATTTCAATATTTATTTTATTATGAATTATAGCGAAAGTGAACAATAATAACAATAATAACAATAATAACAACAATAATAATAATAATAATAACAATAATAATAATAATAATAATAATAATAAACTAATATAATAATAACAATAATAATAATAATAATAATAATAATAATAACAATAATAATAACAATAATAATAATAATAATAAACTAATATAATAATAATAATAATAATAATAATAATAATAATAATAATAATAACTAGCAGGACCCGTGGAAATTCCACGGTAGTTAAAATCTTTTAAAACACATCAGTAAGAAATTCCTTACAGACATGAACGTATGGAAGCAAGTAGAACAAACCAAGAACTTTAGTTTAAACTTTTATTGAAGGTCAATGCGATCGTAACTGATGCTGTTGATATTGTCAGGAAGTGCTGGTGATGATTGAGGCGGTGACAGGGACGTCGATCAGCTGCTTGGAGTGAGAATAGTGGTCAGTCAGCAGGTTCTTGGGAGTCAGACTGTGAATTTAAAAAACTGTGACATTGCTGACATCGATTTTGTGCAAGTTCTGATGACCCCCAAATTATTTAATATTTCAGGACATTTTGGATTACATGTGTAAGTAATGAATAGGTCACAGAAACCTGCCATTGCATCTTGATAAAGCTGTTGTAGATTCCTAGGACTTCCTGTAAATGTAGATGGTAGAATAACTGGTACACCAGAATAACCATCTTCATTCCTTGCTAAATGATCCATTAAGCCAGAATATTGAGCAGCTCTTAATTGACTTTGATGGTTTTTAATGAAGTTACATAAGCAACTGTCAACTTTTACATATGCGATAGACTTTTCTATTCATTTTGAATTTTATTCAATGAAGATTTGGAAATTCACAAATATTTTTAAGTCGAATTATTGATATAGATTTCAATTAATGCATCACAACTTCCTGATAATATAAATAGAACACTTTGAATTTTCTGTACAAAAATTTTTCCATAAAAACATTGTAATCTGTTGTAATATTCAGATTCTTGTGTATTACATGCATAGAAAATGAAGTGTTTCTGTAAATCTTACGAAGTACAGTTAAATTTTGATTTTTCGATAATCAAAATGATGTGAGGTAGGTTATACCTATCAAATTTATTGCCAATGTTATATAGTTAAGTAAGCTGGCTAATTGGCTATAAAGTAAGTTATTCCGAACTTTGATCTAACATTTTAATTAAAAAAAAAAGAAAAAGCTTAACATTTTCTTGTATCTTTTTTTTTATATTAAGAAAAATGTAAGCATCATGCTGAAATAATAAAAATGCCATTCTTAATAAGGGGAGAGGGTTTGACTATTCTAAACCTTCACCTAGATAACGATTTAATGAAAAAAATGTTTAAAATGTTCTTGTATCTTTTTTATAATTTTTGTTAAATAAGAAAAATCAATAAACTTTGATAGCACTATTGTAAGAATCATGCTGAAAGCCATTCTTAATATGAGGAAGGGGGTTAACTATTCTGAAACTTCACATAACAATGTAAAAAAAAATAAAGGAAAAATATATGTATGAACAATAAATATTTCTTCAGTTAAATAAAATATACTGTAAATCTTTAAATAAGGAATAAATATTTATTTAAACCATAATTATTGAAACAAAGTATTTTACTGCATAAAAAAACGGTTATGGGGAGAAGGGTTAACTATTTTGAACCTTCATCTAAATAGCGATTTAATGAAAAAACATTTAATGGTCTTGTATCTTTTTTTTATAATTTGTTTTAAAATAAGAAAAAAAAACAGTAAATATCCAGATAGGCTACTACAGAACACCGACCACTCTAATTTGTTTTTTTATAGGTAACTGAGGTCGCTGACAACGAATCTGATAGTCAAACTTGGGGCAAATTTACTGTTTGCATGGTATTTACCCCTGAACCCACGAACTACTTTCCACCATTTTGCAGTTTCCGTTTATGCTACGCGTATGCACGTTGTAGCAGAAATGACGGCTTCACCAAGCAAACTACGTTGGGGAGGGGATTTTTTTTCCAGGACATAGAATTTTCTAATTTTCAAAAATACATTATAGCACTTTTTGGGTGGAAAATTTAAAATTAGCTGAAAAAGAAATAAAACAAGAAAAGGAAAGCACTCCAAGTTGGAGGGGGGGTAATTTATCTGTTTTTTTTTTTACCTGGAACATAGAATTTTCAAATTTTCACGCGCCCCAACATCACATCCGCCCCTCCCCCGATCGCGCCCCCAATGTACACAGTAAAATCTTCGGAAAATGTTAAATGGTGTTCTAATTGGTAAATGTCGGTGCGTTACTGCGTTACTTACGGAAATACGTTTAACTAAACTGCAAAAGCACCTATTAAGCCACATAAGTTCTATAATTGAATCCCCCTCCCGTAAAAAAAGAATGAAAGACATAAAGATGTTTGGTGCTTATGTTTTTGTAAACCACATTAAAAACTACGCGAGACAAAAAAAAAAAAAAAAGTCCCCCAATTTGTTGTACTTTTCTTTAACTGTAAGTCATAAAAAAATGTAAGTCCGTAATTTTTTGATTGATACGCCATGTGAGAAGGCAGTTTGCTAGGTGAAGCAAGCCGTCGTTCATGCTGCAAAATGGTGGAAAGTTATTCGTGGGTTCGGGGGTTAATACCATGCAAACGGTAAATTTGCCCCAAGTTTGACTATCAGATTCGTTGTCAGCGACCTCAATTACCTATAAAAAAAAACAAATTAGAGTAGTCTGTGTTCTATAGTAGCAAGTAGCGTATCTGGATATTTACCAAAAAAAACTTTGATACCGCTATTGTAAGAATCATGCTGAAAGCCATTCTTAATATGGGGAGGGGGGTTAACTATTCTGAAACTTCACCTAACAATGTAATAAAAATAATGGAAAAATTCTTCAGTTAAATAAAATATACTGAAAATCTTTAAATAGGAAAAAAATATTTCTTTAAATAAATTAAATCGTAAGTAATGAAACACTGTTTTATTTCATATTAAAAAAAAATTGTCGGTGGGCATTAGAAGATGAATGCCTGTAAAAGAAGCAAAATAAAACGAACAAAACATAAGTAATAACTATATAAACAACGTGAAGCTGCATAAATGTTACAAAATGACTCGATTCGGCATTAAATAACACGAAAAAGGATTGATATACCGTAAAACAAAAACAAAACAGAACAAGACGTAAAATATGTTTTGACTGTGTTATTCAGTGTATTTGCGAATGGTGACTTTGGTGATTTATTTAAGTAATTCATGACTTTTGTAACATGTATTTCTAAACATATTTTTTGTTGTGTAAGGCTCACTCAAAAGTAAAAAAAAAAAAAAACATAAAGTGGCACAGTAAAAAAAAAAAAACGAACTCGTAGCGTTAAATGTAAAAAATATATTTATTACTGAATAAAATAGAATAAGCGTTCCTACAATAATAAACAGAAGACATCGTTAAAAGTGTAAGTAAAATACTATACTATTTAAACTTCTATGCATAATTGTCTTTAAAATAATCCGGAACCATAAATAGACAGTTATTATTATTTTTTTTGTTGTTCGGGAACTTTGGGGAAATAAAAGGGGTTAATGATTTTTAACTGATAAAGATTGAACAATAAAGGGAGATAATTCACATTAATTAATGTTTGCGATGATGATGACGCGTTTCATTAATTAATGTTTGCGATGATGATGACGTGACACCGTACGGACAAGCAAATTAATATATAGATAATAATAATAATAATAATAATAATAATAATAATAATAATAATAATAATGGAGGAAGGAACAACCGAGGAGTGAGCACTGACCAGACCTCCACTGCATAAGTGCAGAGAGAACTGGGACCTTGGGGAGGCTTATTGCCACTCAAATTCCAATAAAGACTAATGGCCACTGCCAACGAGAAACCAATGGCAAGCAGCTGTTGCGATAATACAAATTTATTTGCAAATATTATTGAAAGCCATGGAGAGTAATGGAAAATCTGGGAAGACTTCTTGTCACTCAGCTTCCAGGGAACACCACAGGCTGTATTCAATGAGATCTTTTATGACCTGTGTGAAAGCTCCTTGTGAGCCAATAATAATAATAATAATAATAATAATAATAATAATAACAACAACAACAAGCAACAGAAGGTATGATATTGCACAATCAAAAAAAAATAGGAACACCAGGTGAACATGATAGCTACAAATACTTGGGAGTGCTGGAAACAGACACCATCAAAGCAACAGAAGTGAAAGAGATCATTGAAAAAGAATACCTCAGAACAAGAAAACACCTAGAAACTATATAGTAGAAGACTAATTAAATGAATAAGCACGTGGGCAGTGTCACTAGTAAGATACTCTTGACCGCTTATAAGCTGGACCCATGAAGAACTAAGGAATTTCGACCAGAGCACCAGGAAACACATGCCGATGCACAATGGCTTACACCTAAAGGATGATATTGACCGACTACATGTGAAAAGAAAAGGCAAGGTTGTGAAAATAATAATAATAATAATAATAATAATAATAATAATAATAATAATAATAATAATAATAATAATAATAATAATGATAATGATAATACTAATAATAATAATGATAATAATAATAATTATAATAATAATAATAATGATAATGATAATAATAATAATGATAATGATAATAACAATAATGATAATAATAATGATAATAATAATAATGATAATAATAATAATAATGATAATGATAATGATGATGATGATGATCATCATCATCATAATAATAATAATAATAATAATAATAATAAAGAATTAGAAAAATACATAATGCAGAACATTGAAAGAATAAGAAGTACCAAACAAAATAGAAAAAGAAACGAGGAATGAAAACTGGGAAGAGAAACAGTTACACGGACGATACACAATGATCACAAAAGATGAGACTAATGAAAACACCTGGAAAGGAAACCTAAACAGGGAAACTGAATCACTAATAACAACATGAAAGCAAGGATCGACAAGACACAAGAAAACAGCAAATGCAGACTCTGCGGACAAAGGGGCGAAACAATAAACCACATAAGTGAATGCAGAAACTAGCCCAAAAAGAATTTTTAAAAATAGATACGATAAAAAAGGGGAAGGCAGTACATTGGCAATTATGCAGACGATTACATCTTGAACACACATACAAATAGTACAAACGCAAACTGGAAAATGGATATCACAAGATTCTATGAGACATGGATATATAAACGGATAAATCTATTGAAGTAAGAATACCGGATATGATAATATTTAACAAGAAGGAAAAGTCCTGCCAGATTATAGAGTCAAAGAGAATGGAAAGACCGAGAAGAGAAAGCACTAACCAGACCTCCACGGGTCGAGTGTAAAGAGGACTGGAATCTTGAAGAGGCTTTTTGCCACCCAAATTCCAGTAAAAACCAATGGTTGCTGTCAGTGAAAATCAATGGTAAGCGGCTGTTACGATAACGCAAATTCTTTTGAAACAGTTATCGAAAGAGATGGAGAGTACTGGAAATCTTGTTGTTACTCAGACTTCAGAGAACATCACAAGTTGTCCTCAAGGAGCAATCGTTGATGATGGCCTGTGTGATTTCTCCTAGTGAGTAATAATAATAATAATAATAATAATAATAATAATAATAATAATAATAAGAAGAAGAAGAAGAAGAAGAAGAAGAAGAAGAAGAAATATAGAATTTATAATAACATAAAAATGTCTAAACTGAGACGGAGGCATAAATCTAAACTTGGAAAATGCAAAAACAAGATTTTGATACGCAGGAATTAATTTTACCAATGTGTAAATATCAATATGGATGATAACATATCAATAAAAAAAAATAATAAAAGGCAAATCGGAAAAAAAAAATGAAATGGACTGTGATCTTTGAATAATAAATAAATTTCTTAACTGATACGAATATTAATAAAAAAAAATAAAACCGTTAAAGACAATTTTATGGACAAAAGTTTTATGCAATTATTACAACTTAAATCCAGAATGAAAAACACAAGAGTGAATGAAGTTGAAATAAGAATGAATATATTTTATTCATCAATGAATCGTGATTATTAATGACGGGAGAATTCCAAAATTTTTCTCCATTTCGATACAATTACCAATTCTGTTCTAAATTCTCGAATTTTATAAAATTACCGATTGCGATTCTTTAAAATCTATAAATATTTAACAATGAATTTGAGGGGATTACTCTTAAAATAACATGTAATATACGCAAAAGCATATAATATACGCATAAACATGTAATATATGCATAAACACGAAATATACGTATAAACATGTAATATACGCATAAACATGAAATATACGCATAAACATGGAATATACGCATAAACATGAAATATATGCATAAACATGGAATATACGCATAAACATAAAATATACGCATAAACATGTAATGTACGCATAAACATGAAATATACGCATAAACATGGAATATACGCATAAACATGAAATATACGCATAAACATGAAATATACGCATAAACATGAAATATACGCATAAACATGTAATGTACGCATAAACATGAAATATACGCATAAACATGTAATATAAGCATAAACATGGAATATATGTATATACATACAATATACGCATAAACATGTAATACATGCATAAACGTGGAATATACGCATAAACGTAAAAATACACATGTGGAAGGAAACCTATAGGTTTTCGTTTTAGTGGTAGTTTGAAATCATTAGATATTTATCATTTCATCATCAATACGAGCTATGGAAAATTATGTCTACATTAAAAAAATATGTAAAGAATCGATTTTGGAATCGGAAATTCTGATTCCAATATACCAAACCATTCCAATTTTTCTTATTCCCTATTCTGATTCCTATTAATCGTCGAAACACTTTGTAATAAAACAAATTTTAATAAGCAGCAAATATGCAGACAAAACATGAAATTTAATTAATATATAAAAATGAGAATAAACCATTAAAATAGTCAGTTAAAATTTAGACTAAATCAATTAATTATTCAATTAAATTTGAGAGTAAATTAACTAAAACATGTGAATAAAAATTTTTAAAGTGAATTAAATTATTAAAATAACAAATAACAAAAAGTAAATATTCAGTCAAAAAAAGAATAAAACAATTTATATATTCAATTAAAACTGAAAATAAGCATTTAAAATAGTCGCCTTATTTTTTTTATAACATTTTCACCCCAAACAAGGCACATCGCCACTTTGATGTAGGGGGCTACTATCAGGGACATAAGCTACAGGGGAACTATGTAGGGAGTTTGGCAGCAAGATGTCGGTTCATGTTACAGTTGAACTTCTGCATGTCAGTACAGTTGGGGAAGCAGGGTCCCGGAAGGGAGTTCCAAAGTCTAGCGGTTCTGGCCAAGAAACTACTGGAGTAGAAGGCTTTCTTCCGTCTAGGGATCTCTACTGTGAAAGGGTGGGATTTAGCTGCTTGTCGGGTCTGTCGAGGGTATTTACGTCGAGGGGGTACAAGTGCTTGCAGTTCGTCAGAGCATTCACCGTTAAAGTACTTGTAGAACAGGCAGAGGGATGCAACATTTCGTCGATGTGACAGAGGCTGAAGCTTAGATGACAGTTCAGGACCTATTAGGTTGGCGACTCTCGTTTGAACTTTGTCCAGGAGTGAGAGACTAGTAGCAGATGCACCAGCCCAAATATGACAACAATACTCCATACATGGGCCTTATAGAGGTACAGGATACTTAAGGGGTTAGTAGCTTTCTAGTACGGTAGAGATAACCTACCTTCCTCGCAGCGGTCCTGGCAAAAATATATATATATATATATATATATAAAATTAGAATAAAACAATACAAATATTCAATTAAAACGGAAGATAAAACAATTTAAATATAAAATGGAAAAGTAAAAACACTTAAGCAATTAAATAAAAAATAAAGATAAAACAGTCAAAATGTTCTATTAAAACGGATAATAAAATTAAAATATTCAATTAAAAAGGATAATACAATTAAAATATTCAATTAAAAAGGATAATACAATTAAAATATTCGATTAAAAAGGAGAAAAAACTTAAAATATTGAATAATCCGTGTAGGGTTTTTCTGGGGGTTATTTAATTTTACGTATAACTCAACATATATTTGAAAGATTTAAAAAAAACATTTAACGCATTTGGGGCTGTAGCGTGGTTTATATTTGTTTTAATAAGCATGCTTTGACTACGATATTTTTACCACCCATACATTAAAGTAAAAATATATTCTAACGCATTTTAACGTAAACTCTCTCTCTCTCTCTCTCTCTCTCTCTCTCTCTCTCTCTCTCTCTCACACACACACACACACACACACACACACCTTCCCTCTATAATAAAGAAGATAAACTGTTTTAGAGAATAAACAGACAAACTGCTTTAAAATACGTTTTTAGATGGGAAAAAGAATTTTATTTTATTTTTTCTAATTAATTACGGATTTAAAAATCCCTCATCAGAGAAAGAGTTCTCAAGTTTTGTTAGTCTTTTTTTTTCTCGATAGTAAAAGTGAAAAGTCCATCCTCGTGTTGTGTTATTGAGGTCTCTCTAGCTGGTATTGCTCGTTGAATATTTTAGTTTTCTGTTTGTTTGTTTTTTATTTAGGCCCGAAAAGCGCGCGGTCATTAAATATCAAATTGAAAAAAGTGTTGGCAAGTAAAAGTATCATGAAATGAGAAATATAGAATGAACAAATAAACTGTTTTAGAACACGCTTTTAGATATGACAAAAGAATCCAATACTAAAGATTTAAGAATGCCAGGCAGCGCTTTCTCGATTGCACATGAACTTTTACGTTTACTTCCGAGGGGCCAAATGACCAACAAACGTTACAATTGAATCAAGAAAAAGTATGTTTGCAAAGATAATTATAAAATAAAAGTATCTTCAGGTAAAAATTAAACAGTATTACTACTTGTGGTGATATTGGTTTTTCCACATCTTTTTCTATTCTTCCTTTTCTTGAGTATCTTCGTCTGATACTAAACAGAGAAAAGGGGTGGAGAGACGGAAACGTGACTGACATATATGGTGTAAATAAGAGCGGAATTTAACCGGCGAAAGAGGGTGAAAGTGATAGACAGGAACCTAGTAAAAATATGTCACTTGGCGAGTTAATCGACAAGTACAATTGAGTAAAACAATTAAAACAGATATTTGTCAAACTTAACTAACCCCCCCCCAAAAAAAAAAAAATGGGGAATCGTTTAGCGTATATTTTCTGTGATCAAAATATATAGAAGTACTCAGTAAACAAATGTTGGTTAACTTCAGTATGATTATAGATTAATCAGCGAATTTACACGTTTAGAATTTTTTAAACTTCATATAGTCTATTAGTGTTATTGTTTGTTGTGTTTAAGATTCGCCAGGTGATTTTTTTCTCTAAAATTGACGAGTTTCCGTTAAAGGAGTAAAGAATTTAGTAAAAAAATTTTTAAAAAGTGTTAAATAAACGATAGGAAGTCTTCATAAACGTTCATTTAATTATTGGCATTCTGGCATATATCTCGAGACATTTCATCATTGCATTTACTTCCCCCGTTTTCTAGGCGGTGATAAATGATTTCGTGTTTCCGACAAGACCTTTCAAAAGATATTTTAACTGAAGAAATTTATCATATTCTTAGATGAAGTATTGTTATTATCATTATTATTATTATTATTGGTAGTAGTAATAGTAGTAGTAGTAGTAGTAGTAGTAGTAGTAGTAGTAGTAGTAGTTTGGCGTAAGAATCATATTTTTCTGTAAAAAGTATGTTTATTTACTTTAAAGAATGTTTCACATAAAACCGAAAGTAAACAGTACAAGAAATAAATTTATTAAATAAAAATAAGAAATTTTCATATTGTTTCACTTATCTATTTATCTATATATAAAAGTGAAAGTGTCTGTGTGTGTGTCTGTTTGTCTGCCTGTCTCTCTGTCTGTCTGTGTACATTTCCCTACCAAATAACTCTGTCGATTTTCGGTCTACAGACTCGAGATTTGACATAAGGAGTATTGAGATTTGGAAACATTCTTTTTGATCGGTTTTCAGCCAGAAATTTGGCTGTTAAGAGGTCAAAGTCCAACGATTTGACCTTTGAGAACTCTACCAAACTCCTCCGCCAATTTTGGATCTAAAGACTTAAAATTTTTAGATATAGGTTACTTGGACATGAATCTAACTTTTTAATTTGATTTGATCCCAAAAAATAAATGCTAATGGGTCATAAATGGCGTCAAAGTTTTTTTTTTTAATTGACCTCTACGGTCTCTACCAAATTACTCAGCCAATTTCTGGTCTAAACATTTGAAATTTTACATAAAGGGTATTCAGACATAGGGCAAGATTTTAAATCGTTTATTTGCTGAAACTTTGGCTTACAAGGGGTCAACGTTCAAAAGATTTTTTCTTTGCGGTCTCTAGCAAACTATTCAGCAAATGTTGGGTCTAAACATTTGAAATTTTACATAAAGGCTATTCAGACATGCAGCAAGCTTTTTTTATCAGTTTTGGGGCGAAATTTTGACTCGCAAGAGGTTAAAGTTGGCAGAGTTGACCTTTGTAGACTCTACCAAACTCATCCGCCAATTTTGGGTCTCAACACTTGAAATTTTATATGTAGGTTACTTGGACATGGGCCAAACATTTTAATTTGATTTGAACCTAAAACAATAACTGTTACTGGGTCAAAATTGGGGTCAAGGTATTTAAAAAATTTGACGTCTTCGGTCCTTACCAACTTTTCTCTGTGGTAGTTAAGGAAGCCTATTATATAGAAAGGGATTACCCATGCATATTCACACTTTTTAATATATACAAATGCACATAAAGTTATGAACAGTACATAGGGCCCGAGCAAAACCGGGCGGAACTGCTAGTTTTTATATAAAATGTAAATGATAAATAATAAAAAATAATTGTATAATATTACATATTTGCATAATAATACATTTGTTGGAATATGTTTCGCCGGCGACGCCAAATCATTCATCACACTCTAGAAAACAAGGGAAATGCAACAATGAAAAATATGCCGGACAAATTATTTAAGGAGATGTTTGGTAAAAGATGATAATGATGAAAGAGCCAGGAGAGAGAGCTAGACAAGTGCGAAGAAAACTGGGAACTTTGGGAGGCTTATTGCCACTCAAATTCCAGTGGGGGCCGCTGCCAGCGATAAATCAATGGCAAGCAGCTGTTGTGATAACGCAAATTCGTTTGCAAATATTAACGAAAAAGGTGGCGAGTACTGGAAATCTGGGAAGACTTTTTGTCACTCAGCTCCCTGGGAACGCCACAGTGTGTTTTCAAGGAGAGATCTTTGACGACCCGTGTGAAAGCTCCTTGTGAGCTAATATTAATAATACGTTATAAAAAGAGATTAATGTTAGTAGATATTTTTTAATTATTTAAAATGAATTTTCTTAATACATTAAATTAATAATTAATTATATCTTGGATTACCTGACTTACTTTTTTAGTAATGCCATACGTTTTTTTTTTTTTTTTTTTTTTTCACAACTCTGTATTGTAAATATAAGTATAGTATATATAAATGCAATATGGCTGACTAAACTACGCAAACATTCTTCGCTTCCTAAAAACAACAGTTTTTTCATGTGAAAATGCATGTCAGATGATTTTGAGTACTTTTTATTCGAACTTTTCTTTTGGAAGCGATCTTTGGACTTCTGATGAGCTGAATTAATGAAATATCATATATATATATATATATATATATATATTACGTTTTTATTCCCGCTTGTTTGTCTATAAGAGAAAGGATTGTCAATTTGCAATGAATTATTTTCTATTTCGATAAGACAAAATAAACAAAGAATCAGTTAATGTTCACTAAATTATCTAAAGAAGACGCTTGTTAAAATATAATAATAATAATAAGAAGAAGAAGAAGAAGAAGAAGAAGAAGAGGAAGAAGAAGAAGAAGAAAGAAAAATAACAAAAATAATACATTAAAAAGAGGAGATATTTATTAAAATAAAATGTGAAAATGTGTACAAAATTAATAAGGCTTAAATCGTATCAAAATTACCGAAAAATGAATGGATTGTGATGAAACAAAAAAAAAGAAGACTATTAAAGGGAAATTGCATGTTGACGATGAAAATTGTCAAGTATGAATAAAATGGAGGAGAAAATTGTAAGAGTTAAAAATAATTTTTAAAAAAAGTACACAATAAGATAGGATGGACAAAAGCTAAACGATTAGGGACGGAACGCTAACGCGCGTGTATGAAAAGAAAGCATATAATATGAAAGGATATGATGATAATAAAAACGATGATAAAATCTAACAGATATGTCCTCTTATAATTTTTTTTTTAAAGAAATGGTGAAAATAAAGCAAGGTAAAATGGATTTAATTGCATAAAAAATAATTTGATACGAACAAAAAAGGAAGCACACACACACATACACACATACACACACATACACACACACACACGCACACACACTTTCAAGTTTGTTTTTAAAAAGTCGAATTAAAAAAAAGTTGCCACAAATGAATTTGAGCATAAAAGACTCAATTGCCACGAAATAGACGACAAAAAATAAGGAACGAAAATCCTTTATTTACATTAGCACATCATGGGCTCTGTTCAAAGTCTTCACAGACAAGGCATTCCTCCTGTAAGAGTGCTTCGCGTGTAATTGTAAAGCAACATTTGTCGTAATCCCGAACCACACATCTCTGGCGTCGAGACAGTCTGATTCTACAAACAAGCGGAAGTGCAAAACTACTGGAAAAATTGCTGAAGTACGCGTGGAGCTCATATAGCACCTGGTATCCCTAAATGGTCATCCATTTTTGGACTGACCAGGCTCAATGTCGTTTAAATTCTATGCTTTCACGAGAAAGGGGGTATAAACGTTATGACATCGTGTATCTATATATATATATATATATATATATATATATATATATATAATTTAGAGGAGATTAGAATAATAGTCTAAAGAGCTAAGTGTATTTCAATGTAATAGTGAAATTACTAGTTTAATTAAAATACAGGAAATGCTCGTTGTAATTTAGATATATAATAAGCTCGATAGTTAAATGTCCTAGAGCTAATTCAATATTAAGTAATGTGATTTATAATTTAAAAATTTAAAAAAATTTTTTAAAATTTAAAAATCAAAATTTAATTAAATTAAAAATCAGTTTCATAAGAAGGAACAACAACAAAGTCAACTTAAATTTTTAAATTATAAATCACATTACTTATATTGATATATATATATATATATATATATATATATATATATATATTATTATTATTATTATTATTATTATTATTATTATTATTACTACTACTACTATAATTATTTTTTAAAATACCTAGACACTGGTGTTTCATCCTTTTGGGGATCATCAGTATATATATATATATATATATATATATATATATATATATATATATATATATATATATATATATATATACTAGTAGACCGCCCACCGTAGCCCTGTCGTAAAATACGCATATTATATTATTCTACTTATTTATTACAACAGACCTAAATCTCTATTGATTATTATCCTATGTATCGTAATAGTTTCAAAAGTATTTTTTTTTTTAAATATATGAATTTGGCACCATCCACTAGAATTGAAACCAGAACTGTTAACGCTCTAGCGGTACTCGTTATTCATCTTTCCAAAGTTGCTACCGACAGATGGATATAAAGTGTTTAAAATTAAGTGACATTGAGCTAGCTATAAATGTTAAATCTTGCGCATGTGCAAGAGTAACAGCAGGCGTAATATTTTATTCGAGTTACACAGCCAAGGTCAAATGTTTGGATTTCAGTTTTGACCACTTAGGAACAATTCTTTGTCGGCTAAAGAACAAATCAATAATGTCTATAGGTTCAAACACCTTATACATCAAATCTCAACTCTGTAGTCAAAATATTTTGAAAGGATTTTGGTAGAGACTTTTCGCGCACACACACACACCAACAAGGTCATCTTATATATATATATATATATATATATATATATATATATATATATATATATATATATATATACACACACTTTCTTGTGTATTGCCTTCAGAAGTGTCTTCCTCCTGGGGTGACAGCCCTGCACTGCACACCAATTTGAAGATTACAAAGATAAGTGTACCATGCCTATAGTCAAGCATGGTGGTGTGAATTTCATGGTCTGGGGCTGCATGAGTGCTGCAGGTATTGGAGAGTTATATTTCATTGAGGGGAGCATGAACTTCAACATGTACTGTCAAATACTGTAGCAGAGCATGACCCCCTCCCTCCAGAAACTGGCAGTGTTATGACCTAAAACACACACCCAAGACAACAACTGGTTTACTGAAGAGGCTGAGGGTAAAGGTGATGGACTGGCCAAGCATGTCTCCAGACTTGAATCCAATAGAATATTTTTGGGGCATCTTCAAGTGCATCGGAGGTGCATAAAGTCTAAAATATCCGCCAGCTCCGCGACGTCGTAATTGAAGAGTGAATGAGCATTTCAGTAGCTACATGTGAAGGTCTGGTAAACTCCATGCCCAGGAGAGTAAAGACAGTTTTGGATAATGATGGAGGCCACACAAAATATTGAGAGTTGACATGTTGTATATTAATATTGACAACTTTTCGTAAGGGGTGTACTCACTTTTATTTCCAGGGATTTAGCTTTTAATGGCAATATTTTTAGTTATTTTGAGGGGAAAATAAATTAACTCTATCATGTATACTGCACACAGACTACTTTTCAGTGTGTCAAAATATCATTTTTTCAGTGTTGTCCCATGAAGAGATATACTTAAATATTTGAAGAAATGTGAGGAGTGTACTCACTTTTGTGATACACTCTATATCACTCACACACACACACACACACACACACACACACACACACACACACACACACACATATATATATATATATATATACATACATAAACAGGTCCGTGTGCTAAATGTATTTATCTTAAATTCTACGCAATTATGCATAATGTAAGGACTACTATACATAAAAGAATTAAGCGTAATAGTTAAATTGAACCAATCATCAAATAATAAACCATACAAATAAATAATTGATTAATGAAGGCTCGTTTTTCAAAGGAATGTTCAAACTAATTAACGACCATGAAGTCACTCGCATATTCATGAATTAGGATATTAAGAAGTTCGTTTTGATAATTTTATATAAAAAATGAAGTTCTGAATTTTTTAGATAGGTCTGATTGTTTATATTATTTGTATTGATCGGACTATTGTTCTCATCTTGAGTGTTATTTGCGCAACGTTTCGGTCGGATTGGCCTTCAACCGTCTTCAAGCATGTTTGGCGTGGTTTGGAAAAGAAAAGAGAAAAGTTACTGGCTCTGTAGATATTTCCGTTTTTATGAGTTAGTTTCTATTTTATGGTTTTAGTTTCGAATTTTTTGAAAAAATTGATTAACAAAGGGGGCAGCACTATTAAAGATCCATAGGACATTGTTCCAACTGGAGGATCTTTTAAAGATTCTATTCGTCCCTTAAAGTACAATTGTTTGTATCTCTCTTGCACTTGGTTCACTGGATATGTTTGCCAGGTAGTTTTTATATTATTTTTTATGAGTTATGATGATTTTACAATTACTGGAATAATGGAGATCTTCCTTCGATTCCAATTTCTTTTCATGCCATACACAAGACTTTGATATTTCGTTGTCTTTTTTGTGTTTAATCTAGCACCATTGAGAGATATTAACTTTCTCTAAGGTTGCTTCTTTCTTCTTATTGTTACATATCATTATGTCAGGTTCTGTAGCCCCGTTTACTAGGTACGTATCTGTAGGAATTGCATAGTCATAGTGGATGATGTATGACTTATTTCCGACTGTTCCCAGAACTTAATGCTGCATTCGATATCCAAGTCTTTACAGATGGTCTAGTGGCGATATTTATATACACCACAATATGGGAGCTTTCCTTCAGCAAAACTTTTCAGCTGGATGTCTGGTTTTTAACATTCTGTACTTCTATGTGACAGAATTTGCATTTTTTTTTTTTTTTTTTGCAAAAGAGTCATCACTTATCAAGGCCCGGAAGCCACTCAAGGATAAGGGTTAATAAGCGTACCGCAGTCAATGGGACAATATCGTAGTAATTCTTAGTCGTGTAAATTTTGTAAATTGAATTACTTAACATGGACGGCTCATCAAAAAGTCGTTTTCATTGAACTTCAAGACGACCATATTGTGGAAAGCGGGCAAACGCAAGAGAGTTCCACAGGCGTGCAGTTTTAAGAAAGAAACTTTGTTCATGGAATCCACGTTTAGGCTTACGCACAGATAAAGAGTGGGTACAGGGACTTATTGGTAGTGGTTTCAAGTAGACGAGTGTTTTCGTGAAAGTTTGGCAAGGAAGGCAAAACAACACACACAAATACACACACAAATGCACACACAAATACATATATATATATATATATATATATATATATATATATATATATATATATATATATATATATATGAACAAATGATTAATAAAACATGTTAAAAGACATCTTGAAAAAGAGTTAAAAACATATTTAATTTTAAAAAAAGGAAGCACAAGATAAGTGGATAGTCCTTAATCTGCGGAGTTTCGAAGAAATACTCTCCTTCTCATCAGAGGGCAAGAATTAGCAAAATGCAGGATCGGATTTTGCATATAAAAGTATTTAATGAAACTACAAGTAAGTCAAAGATCTTACTTGGTTAAAAAAGGGGAGAGGTAAGGGGAACAGGAGGCAAAAGAAAAATAATAAAAAGATTTCACATGAATGGATAGTCCGGTGAAGGGTAAAAATCCAAAAATGGTAAAATCCAAAACGGTCGAATTTAAAATTTCAATCCAATGGGTAAATTCCAAATGGTCCAAAATCATCCAAAAGGCAGAGTTCCTTGGAAAAAAGCGCAAATGGAATGAATTCCAAATCATTAAAAGAAAAGCACTAGAGATAATATTTAAAACACGTCTGTCAAGGCTGGATGAATCAAAAAAATTATATATATATATATATATATATATATATATATATATATATATATATATATATATATATATATATATATAGTTGCCAATGAAATGTTTGTTATTTCAAATTTGAGAAACTTTCGAAATTTGCCTACCAAAGTCAACTAATAACTAAGTGAAAAAAGATTAGAAAGTTTAACTCAAATTATTGACCAAGCTTCCATTCACTTATCAAAAGTGTGTTCTTGTTCCAGTATTGTGGCGATCTGGTATACAAAAAATACATATATAATAATTTTATTACCTCTTTGATATTGTAAAATCTATAATGTTGCGGATGTTTTAAAAGTGGAGATTCACAATTAATACTCTGTATGGTATGGACTGCTGGTCTCATCTTGAACGTTATTCTCACTACGTTTCGCCCGATGCAATCTCTGACCTTCTTTGGATGCGTTTCATTAGACTCGGAAATTCATATAAATATAAACAACGCTTTTTTATTTGACAAGTCCTTACTTGCCACTCCAACGAGTGACGGGGTCGTGATCTATATCGGATAGCCGCGCAAGGAAAAAAGTAAAATGCAATGGGTTAACTCATCGAGTGGATATGTCGTCAATCAGAAGGTAATAAGAGCAAGATGAGAAATGGTAATAAAACAAAGCAAACAGACGCCACATTTGCTATCGTAATAAACGGCGTAAGCCGTGATTTGTATTTCAAACGTTGTATTTACATGCAACGTTAGTAGTATACATTCAAAACTATAACGGAAACAACGAGAGTAAAAAGAAATAGAAGACTAAAAATGTGTGTACCAACGTTATCGTCAAAAAACTTCTGTGCTGTTTTCCTCACTTTCTATTTTTCGCTTCCTCTCTACTTAATTTCTCGTCCCCTTTTTTTCTGAATATCTTGTCGTTTTTGATTTGATACGCCGTTTCTTCTTCCGGTTTTACAGATCAAGCTAATGGTTCGGAAAGTCTGGTGGAACTGAAGCCGAGAACTGACTAACTTCTCTCTCTCTCTCTCTCTCTCTCTCTCTCTCTCTCTCTCTCTCACTCTCTATCTATCTATCTATCTATCTATCTATCTCTCTGCCTCTCTCTCTCTCTATCTCTCTATCTATCTATCTATCTATCTATTTCTGTGTGTATTATATATGTGTATGCGTGTGTGCGTGCGTGTGTGTGTGTGTGTGTGTGTGTGTGTGTGTGTGTATGTGTGTGGACTGATTTCTGGAATTCACAGCCGAAAACAGCTTTGCACTGCTATTTTTCCTGTAAATTTGGTGGGGCATGGGCGCGATATCCCCCTCAATCGTCCAATCAGCACATGCCACATCGACTCTTTCAGAAATGGATTGGTCAATCCGAGACCCCAGACCGACTAAGGCAATTCAGGTTTTCTCCGATTACTCGCGGTGACAGATCCTAGGTTTTAACTAGGGGCAATTCTCCGGTTTTGACGATTTCCTTTATCATCAATCGAAATGATATTGCAATCAAAATGACAGTTCTTCTTTTTCAACAGATATAAATGTTTAATTATATTTTAAAAACAATTTTTTCATTTGTATATTAAATCTTTAACTTAAAGAATTATTATCTGCCACTCTCTAAGTTGTCCAATCATAAACGAGTGTTTTTTAACTTTTTGCACAGAATTAAATTTTTCATCTAAACAATTATTTTTTTTCATTTTCGTATAGATATTGATTCATTGTATAATCCCGCGAAACACAAACACACATTAGCCCTGATAATTACTAGTTGACTTATTGTTAATATTAATCAGGACCCGTAGGTATTATGGCAATTAGCTTGGTCTGGTAGTTAATGGGGTTTTCAATTTATGTGCTAATAAGCAATATTTATAATTACCAATATCTATTTTGCTAATATGTCCTCCGATAAGTTGAGCGATTAATTGAAAATTCATGGATTAAGGAAAACCCATATATATATATATATATATATATATATATATATATATATATATATATATATATATATAAAGCTGAGCGTCTGTGTGTGTGTGTGTGTGTGTGTGTGTGTGTGTGTGTGTGTGTGTGTGGTCACGAATAGGCTCCTATATGGTTGACAATTTAAAAAAACTGATTACATATAATGATAGAAGATGTATCGGGGATCAGGAATGGGTATGTTTGATCTGGCAGAACGGTGGCTCATACAAATTGTGGGGTCTGCGTTCGCGCCTGGTCCCCAAAATATGGAAATAAAAAATGAAAAAAAAACGTTTACAAGAGTTTTTGATATAGATGTACATAAGAATACTTTGGTAAGTATGTTTCAACTTAAATAGGGATGGTATAATAAAATTGTGGGGTCTGCGTTCGCGCCTGTACTCCATGGAAATATGGCACAAACTTTAACAAAGACCTTTCATATCTATTTTCGTAAGTATACGTTGACAATTGTGTTTCAGTTTTAAGAAATATGATATAATAAAATTATTGTGTGTTCGTTCGCGCCTTACCTTGATAGAATGGAAATATGTCACAAAGTTTAACAAGGTTTTTTTTAAAGGGGTGAGGGTCCACAATAACACCTTAACTTTAATCTTAATTCACGTTAGCTTTTATTTATTTATTTATTTATTTTTAGTTGAATCATATTGTGTCGAATAAATTCACCTCATAAATTCACGTTCTTATTGAAGTGAAAGCCCCCACCCCCAAAAAAAAGTCGGAACTTTAGACAATTCTCGACACAAATTTTGCATAACTGTGTTTTTTTGTCTGCACTTGTACGTGGCACTCTTTCGAACATTCCCTCTAACCACTTTAACATGCCTGGTTATCTCCCACTCTACCGTAAGGACTCGGACAGACATATGCATGGACTTGGAGTCTATATTCGAAACACCCTCTCCCTAACTAGAGAAATAAAACTAGAATCAGAGGGCCAGGCCTTTATGTGCTTCAGACTAAATATGCAACACAATATTAGCTACTTGTATTTTCTCTACCGCTCTCCCTCAAACCAAGACTGTACCCTAATAAACAAAGTCTCAGACAGCATAGATATAGCACTCTCCCTCGATACTAGCGCACAAATACATGTATTTGGTGACTTCAATGTCCACCACAGTAACTGGCTAGGATTCTCAAATCACACAGACGTAGCTGGTAGCGCAAGTCATAGCTTCTCTATATCTCATTCCCTATCTCAGTTGGTTACATTTCCGACACGTTTCCCAGACCAGCACGATCAACATGCCTCACTTCTAGATCTCTTTCTGACAACGGTTCCCAATGACTGTACAACAAATGCCCACAGCCCACTCGGGAATGCTGATCACGCTGTGATAATGGTAGAAATCAGCCTAAATTCCCGCCCTAAAACTGAAGACCCACTTCTCAAAACAACGAGGTATTACAAAAAGGCTGATTGGGAAGCCATCAGGGGGCTCATCAGAGATGCCCCATGGCAAAATATCTTTACTCTCCCAGCGGAACAGTGTGCAAATGAGACAACTGAATGGTTCAAAACTGCTATTGAAGCACATGTTCCCGCACGGAAATACTATAGCAAGCCCCACTCTCCCCAATGGTTTACTTCTGCTTGTGCAGCTGCCATTTGTCAAAGGCAGCATGCGTTCCGCAGATTCAACCGACATAAGTCCAGCTCAAATAAACAGAAGTTTATAGAAGCTAGAAATAATTGTAAGAGAGTGATAGACACAGCTAAGACAGATTACTCTGAAACCACCAGAAAGTGCATCGAAGCACAGAAATTAGGAACCCGGGATTTTTGGAAAATCTACAACAGCGTAGTTAATAATGGACAGTCAATTATTCCCCCACTAACAAACAATCATGAGGTTGCTTGCACGGCAACTGACAAGGCTAATCTGCTTGCCAGTCGGTTTGCCTCAAACTCCACACTGAACTCGGTACACCACTCACTCCCTGATTTTCCTCTGCGAACAGACGCCACACTTGACGATTTGAAAATCACCCCTTCTCAGGTACATGCTATTATAAAAAACCTAGACACCTCAAAAGCATGTGGACCAGATCTCATCCCGGCTGTGCTATTAAAAAAATGCTCTGCCGAGGTTGCTCCAGTTCTGTCCAAACTTTACAATAAATGCCTTAACGAATCTTGTTTTCCCGACTGCTGGAAAACCGCCTCTGTGGTACCAGTCTTCAAGAATTCTGTTGAAAGAACTGACCCACTAAATTATCGCCCCATTAGCCTCCTCCCGCTTTTCGCCAAAATATTTGAATCCTTAGTTAATCAAGTCCTAGTCCAGCACCTAACAGCTGCTAAACTCCTGACTGACAAACAATATGGATTCAGGCAAGCCCGTTCAACAGCAGATATCTTAACTGTAGTTTCTGAACGTATATACCGTTCATTGGATAAAACAGGGGAGGGTAGAGCGGTGGCCCTTGATATATCTAAGGCTTTTTACAGGGTATGGCACGATGGTCTTCTAAGGAAAATTAGATCATATGGAATCACTGGAAGAATTCATAATGTAATTAAATCCTTCTTAAGTAATAGAAAAATCAAAGTTGTCCTCGACGGACATACATCCAAACAATATGACATAAATGCGGGAGTACCTCAGGGGTCTATCCTTGGACCTCTATTATTCCTGATATTCATAAATGACCTCCCTGATAATATTGTTTCGGAGATGGGTATATTTGCCGATGACACCACTCTCTATAACAGATATGAGGGGACAACAAATGAACACATATCCAAGGAAATGGCAGAAACACTAGAGGATGACCTCCAATCCGTAGTGGAATGGGGACAAAAATGGTTGGTCACATTCAATGCTGCTAAGACTAAGCTTGTTTCCTTCAATAACTACAAGAAACCTTCTCTACCACCAATAGCAATGGCCAAGAACACATTGCCTGAAAGTACTTCTTTTAAACTCCTCGGCCTAACGTTTACAGGGAATATGAACTGGAATAGATACATTGAGAGCATTGCCAAGGCTGCTGCAAGGAAGGTTGGCTCCCTCTACTGTGCTAGAAAACTACTTACGCCTGACAGTATCCTATACCTCTATAAGGCAACCATTCGCCCATGTATGGAGTACTGTTGTCACATCTGGGCTGGTGCATCTGCTGCTTGTCTCTCGCTCCTGGACAGGGTTCAAAAAAGAGTCGCCAACCTGATAGGTCCTGAACTGTCATCTAGGCTTCAACCTCTGTCCCATCGACGAGATGTTGCATCCCTCTACCTGTTCTACAAATACTTTAACGGTGAATGCTCTGACGAACTGCAAACACTTGTACCTCCTCGACGTAACTACCCCCGACAAACCCGACAAGCTACTAAGTCTCATCCCTGTACAGTGGAGATCCCTAGGTGCAAGAAAGCCTTTTACTCCAATAGTTTCCTCCCCAGAACTGCGGGTCTTTGGAACTCCCTTCCGGGATTCTGCTTTCCCAACTGCAATGATATGCAGAAGTTCAAGTGTAATGTTAACAAACATCTTTCTACTCTTCTCCCCTCATAATGACCCCGCTAATTAATTCCCTAATAGTAGCCCCCTGCTTCAAAGTGGCACTGTGCCTTGTTTGGGGTGAAAATTGAATTAAAAAAAAAAGATAAATAATAAAAAATAAGAAAGTTACTTGTCATCGTGTCAAAAGAAGGAAAAAAAACCTGCTCACGTGGTTACGTGTCTTTTTAAGAACATTTACATAACCTTTTTATTTTATTTATATATCTGTTTAAGCTTTTTTGTCAGTGTACTAGAAGGAATTCAGTTGATTACAATGCTTTCTTCGTGTTCTTTACATTACAATAGTACATCCTTGAATCCGACGGCGCAATACTACACCGTTTAATATTGTAAAACTGAAACGAAGCTGTTTTGCTTGAAAAGGGCGCCATTTTGTTCTTATTCATATTTATATCGATTCTTTGCTTTAAAAAACTAAACTAATTACGTGTTTACTTTTTTAATATCCCATTTTGCTGTTTCGGATTATTTTACTAAAGTAAGTAAAGCTTCGTTATTTTTCAAAACTGTTTTCGTTTCTTTGTTTTTCGATATTTCGTCGATATTATTTAGTAAGAGTGTTTAGAAGAAAAGCCAACAAACGACTATCCGAAAAAAAAAGTATATACAAGAAATAGATGTTACCATAGCAAATAAAGGTTCAGTTCATGTTTTTTTTTAATATTTTGTAATGCTCTTTACTTGAAATAATTTCAGCGAACCGAAATTAAAACGAAATGTGAAGCGATACCTACTTAAATGAATTTTTATATAAACTACACATGCCATAATCGAATATTCCTCAAGCACAAAATAACGGAAAACATTAAAATATTTTTACTTTGACGGAACTCTCTTAAATTGTTAACATAGAATGCTCATGTAACATTTTCTTTTCAAATTTAAGAAAAAGTCAATTTTTTTAAATTTACAAAAAGACAGACACACATTTGTGCAATCATTACAAACATTGAATAGTGAATGCGTTAATAAAACTCGAATAACTCTAAAAAGCAACTGCTAAAATGTAAGACCTCCGTGATTAATAAGTGCACTTCACTAAAGATAATTCTTTCGTTTTAGCAGTTAGAAACCCTCTGGTCTCGCACCTTGATTATTTGAACATAGTGTTGGATAACCGTTCTTTGCGATTTGTGGCGACCATATGTTCGCCGGTGATGATAGATTGATTTTATACTTCTGATTATCGTTTAAATAGATTATATTCTATATTGACATATTCCATTCTATAGTTTTGGAATTAACAATGCATTTTTTTATAGATGTAATGGTTTGGTCTAGTTTGGTGTGGCGTGGTTTAGTTTGGTTTTGCGTAGTTTGGTTTGTTGCAGTTTACATAGGTTGGTTTAATCTGATGTGGATTGGTTTGGTTTGTTCATAGTTTGGTTTGGCGTATTTTACTTTGATTTAGCATGATTTGCTTTGGTTTAGCGTTGTTTGGTTTTGTTCGGCGTTGGCTTTGGTACAGCGACGGTTGGTTTGCTTTTTCGTGGTTTGATTTGGTATGGTTTGGTTTCGTTTGGTGAGTGTTGGTTTAGTTTAATGTAGTTTGGTTTGGTTTGGTTTTGTTTTGTGTGTTTTTGTTTTACATGTTTTAATGTACCTATTTACTTGCCTCCGCACAAAGGCAGAGTTAGACACAAGGTTTGTTTTTAATGTGGGAAACATCTAGCTCCCCAAAAAGGGGCACTGTGGATAGGAACAAAAATTAAAAATTGTCTCATGCTTGAAGGACCTCCTTTCATCCACTGACCGAGAAAAGGTGAAGTGTAGCATCGGAACGGATACTACACTGTGATCTTGGCCCAAAAGTCAAGATGGTAATCAGCACCAAACACACATCCCTTTCGTGGACAGTGATGATTCTTGCGAAGAGAGGTTTGTTTTCATATGCTTACCTCCATCATCCAGAGAGCAGAATCAAAGCGTTGGTTGTTTTGTTTTGTTTTTAATGTGGGAAAATCCCATCTTTTCCTAAAGGAGCACTTTGGTTTGGAATGAAGCTTAAAACTGCCCAAGTCTAGTAGGAATAGAAAAGGATCAAATATAGTATCTGAATGATACACATTACACATCAATCCTGTGTGTGCACTGCCTTTTATTATGTTTCGCATAAACGCATATACACGAGTTATAAAATGTGAATGAAAAAAAATCACATTAGAATGGAGAGGTGTACAGAGACCAGGAAACAGGCGAAAAAATGAATCGCATATATTTAAAGTGTCCATTTGCTCCAACTTCGATATAAATTCCTAATACTGTCTGGCGGCATTTGAACTAAAAATTGCATACAACTGCGATGAACAACCGCCACCTTATCCGACATTATATCGAACCCGGACCTCCTCTTTCCGGTCCCTTCCACCAATGACTGTTCGTATTTGTCCGTTAGTTTGGTAAAATAGTAAGTGCATCTAATAATATGTGTGTGTGTGTGTGTGTGTGTGTGTGTGTGTGTGTGTGTGTGTGTGTGTGTGTGTGTGTGTGTTGAGAAATAAGAACACAAAAACAACGATCAGAGCGAATTGGAGGCAAACAGGATTATCACCCCTTCTCATACTCTGCCCGATCCTCATCACTACTTCTTCCCCGCCAACGACAGCGAACTCAGCAAGTGGACAGACAGAATAAATAGAGAAGAAGAAGAAGAAGAAGAAGAAGAAGAAGAAGAAGAAGAAGAGGAAGAAGATGGGTTGGCGATCGAAATAGGCTGGATGGCGACGAAAGAGGTTAAGTTCTGAACGACAATAAGATTCGTCGAAGGAAATGAGAAATGTAAAGAAATCAGAAAAAGATGAGTTTTTCATCCTGAGATCATATTAAACCCCGACCTGAGGCTTTAACTTCCGAGGTTCCCTCAGTGCCCCCCTCCCAACCAACACTCACCTCTTTCACCAAATGTTCACGAAGACAATCCAACCCGATGAAAGTGAAATTTGGCGTACAACTGATCGATAAAACATAGATAATCCGTTGTATATGTGAGCAACCTCTTTTACTTGTATTCTCCCGTCAGTCTCTCTCCTCCCCCCCTCTCTCTCTCTCTCCCTCTCTCTCTCTCTTTCTCTTTCTCTCTCTCTCTCTCTCTCTCCTTGTTCGGTTCTCCTTTAATATTTGGTACGTTTACGTATATATTTATAAAAACACAAGAATATATCGAAATAGATATTAGTGAATTGTGGAAGATGGTAATATTAGTCTTTTATCGATTGCGGTAGTAAATTCAATGGCGCATCCAAAAAGCTGAGAATAGAGACGTCGATTAATATATATATATATATATATATATATATATATATATATATATATATATATATATACGTGTGTGTGTGTGTGTGTGTGTGTGTGTGTGTGCATTTAGGCAGAACATTTTTCTCTTAAGCATATTTCATTAAATAAATCATACTTTTTTTTTGTCTATTAATTCTGTTTTTTTTTTTTATTTTATCCAACTTCCGAATAATGGTCTTCACTTCTGGCAGGAACTGGCTGATGTAATCGCCATATTTGCCATAACTCCGAATACTTTGAAATCCTTCTGGATCTATAGCCGACGATGAATCCAGAAAGACTGAAAAGTACTCGGGCTTACGACAAATATGGCGATTACATCAACCAGCTTCTGCCAGAAGTGAAAACCGCTATTTAAACCTAGCAAAGGATAAAAAACAGAATTAACAGGCAAAAACGTCTATTGTATTAAATTATATATATTATATATATATATATATATATATATATATATATATATATATATATATATATATGTATACATATATATATATATAACCTTTTATTTAATCCGCAGAAATAGCATGCTCTCGATACGTCTACTATGATATATATATATATATGTGTGTGTGTGTGTGTGTGTGTGTGTGTGTGTGTGTGTGTGCTTCGAAAAGAAAGTTTATCATTTAAATTTAAAAATTAAATAAATTTATGAATTTAAAGCACAAAAATATTAGTATTAATAATTATATGACAATCCCAACCAGATGAAAAAGCTCAATATTCAAGATAGAGCAATCGTATAAGAATAATTGAATTTAAATTCCTATGATTCCTTTTGACATATGGGAATGCAAAATGTTCAGTTTGGGGTGAAAATGTAATTAAAAAAAACTTACAAACATATTTCTATTACTTTTACGCATGTGCAAATTCAATCATAGCTAGAAGTAGTTTAGTTTTAAATCTTTCTTATCAAACTGTTAATAGCTTAAACAGTAAGAAACGCGATCGAGTGCTAATTGTGCAATCATACTGATGGCACCCGGGTTATTTTCTTTTAAGCTTTTGAAATTATTACTGTGTTTTATGTACAATATAATATTACGAAATTTGCCTGAATTAAAATATATTTAAGCGTATATATATGTGAGAGAGAGAGAGAGAGAGAGAAAATATGCTTATTAAATTATATTTCACGCTTTATTTATAACAATCCTTTTATTTATGAAGCTCGTTGTATTTTAAACGTAACTAATGAGCATATACAAATATGTGACAAAAAGTTTATATTCCAAATTCAACATCTTTACAAATCAACACATTGAATAGGAATTACTTTCCAATTGTGAGAATATTGACGAATGTCTGTTAGAAGTTAAATGTCTAATTTATAACATAGTATATAAATGTAAATTAATTAATAATTAGGGCCATGACAACAGCACATTCTTTTCTTTGTTTTGACTCTCGAGTATATATCCATTGATATCTTATATGTTTTTATGAAGAGTGATGTGATTCTCGGTGGATTAATTGTATCTAACTGTGTCGGATATATACTCAAGAATAAAAACAATGAAAAGAATATGCTGTTGTCATAGCCCTATTAATAATAATAGAACCTGAACATACATTGGGTCCACAAACACCTGATGTAAAGAAAGAGTTAATAACCATATAGCATCAAATAAAATACCTGCAGTAAATGATAAGAAAATAACAGCAAAATTGGTGACATTCAATACAAATTGAAATGGTCTATACTAGGAAGCGCTAGTAAATACTCCGATCTAAACTTTTCAATATCTAAAGAAAGCCTTCTAAACAAACGGCAGGAAGTAATTCAAAATTGTTTACATATATCTAAATATATTTTGTCTCGATTAAAACTCGATTAGGTGCAACGAGGAAAAATGTATATAAAAGATAACTCCTTAGAGAAAGTATGAATTAACTTATTAAAATGAAAATAAAGAAATATAGAAATAAATATATAAAATAAACTGAGGAAATAAATATATAAAATAAGCTGACGAAAGCTTGATATGGGTATCTAAAACGGTCCTAATTATCGGGTTTGAAACCGACGGTACCAATGACTTGTCTCATCTAAAAACTTTCTGTAAACAAATATATATATATATATATATATATATATATATATATATATATATATATATATATATATATATATATACAGTAAGTTATAAAATATATATGGCGATTAAGCTACACTGAATATTCCGCGTTTCATCCACTCTAGGATTCTTTAGGCTAATACTCTCTCTCTCTCTCTCTCTCTATATATATATATATATATATATATATATATATATATATATATATATATATGAACAAATGATTAATAAAATATAATTATAGTATATATATATATAGTAAGTTATAAAAATATATGGCGATTAAGCATGTACGATATATATATGAACAAATGATTAATAAAATATAATGATAATATATATATATACATATATGGATAGATCATCGTATAACGATTAGATCACTCTCTGACTTACGTAAATGAACATTTAAAATAAAAATGTTTAAATTCAACGCTATTTCATGCGGTTAATGGTAACCGAATGGATACGGTCTCCGCTAATCGAGCCAGAGATGTCTCGTGGTATGGGGTTCGAATCGTTCGGCTGGTGTCAATCGTGACATCCTGCACTGAAGAATCCCGAAAGGATGAAACGCTAGTGTCTGTAGGTATTTAATTATTATAGCAAAAAAATAATTATATATATATATATATATATATATATATATATATATATATATATATATATATATATATATGGCGATTAAGCAACACTGGATATTCCGCGTTTCATCCACTCTAGGATTCTTCAGGCTTATGCGCCTAAGCCTGAAGAATCCTAGAGTGGATGAAACGCGGAATATCCAGTGTTGCTTAATCGCCATATATATATATATATATATATATATATATATATATATATATTACTAACTAGCTCTACCTACGTATTGAGCACATTTGAAGTAAATGCTTAAAGTTTACGCATAAATTTATATTTTCGTACATCAATTTTATGTGAGTAAATGAAGTATATATATATATATATATATATATATATATATATCACTCTTTCATCGCATAACAACGAACATTTTTGTAAAAGTCTGAGGAAGCTACAGACGGCCATAAAACGGCCGTGTAGCTGAAACAATAATGTAACTTAACAGAAAGATACGGTAATAAAAAATATAACGTATATATATATATATATATATATATATATATATATATATATATATATATATATATATATATATATAGGGGTGATTGTAATTAAAATTCATAATAACGCAAATAAACAAGCCGAATGTAATAATAGAACGACGGCATATATCTATGGAATAGATTTGAACATGAAATAGCGTGGTATATTTTACATTATGTAGAATTGAATTTAAATGTGATAACTGTGTGTTAATAGTTTTATTTTACAACATATGGAAAGAGCTTGGAAATATTCTAACTGTAGGTTTGATTGCAACATTCAGACATGTTAAATATTTGCTGAAATTAAAATATCAAATTACAAATATAATTAAAAAAAAAGAAAATGGGTTAGAGATTAGACTTATAACATAATTAATTTATTTAAAAAGTAATGAATTAATTAAATAAAATATGCAATAAATACGATTATAAATGTATAATAGCTCAAATAAAAATAAAAATTAAGATTCCTTTTTTCATATTAATGGTAATACATAAAGAAACAAACTTATATTAAAATTAAATTAAATTGAATCAATATATAAATTAATTAGTGAAAATATAATAGATTGAATTGAAATATATGCCAATAGTAACAAAACTTAATAATCCTGATATGAAAGTATACCTTAAATAATATTGAATTTTGTTATCACGGTATACTTTCAGAAAAAATAAAATAAATAAATTATTAGATATAATTTTGATATATTACGAATGGATTAAAAATTAAAAGAATTGGGATATATTTGAATTCAAAAAAATTAGATTAGAAAAAATACAATTATTTAAAGTAAATCTAATAAACATACCAGGTAATCATTGAATTGAATATTATAAATAAGTCAGAACATTATCGGATAAAACTCATATGAGTATAGATTAAATTATATTGAAAACTTTTACCATATTAAAATCTAAATATATAATATAATCAATAAATGTACAAATTGAATCAATAAATAGAAAATGTAAATAAAATAAAACAATTAAATTAAATAATTTATTAGTACAGTTTAAACCCATCACATCTACAATAAAAAAATATTTGATTGGATAAAGTAAAAAACACTTACTTGAATCATAAAATAGGTATCTCTCTTGAACGGATTATAATCAAATGAGATAAAAAATTAAAGAGATCGCTCATATTAATATTAAAGATGGTTACTTAATCTAATTTCATTAATTAAATTAATTAAATCTAATTAAATAAAATAATTCTGTTTAAAGTAGAAATAAATTTATAAAATATTTATATATGGTGTAAATAAGTTTTATAGCTATGCAAAATTTAGGTCTAATGAATCAAAGGTTGATAATAAATTAACTAATTAGTTCCGTATGAAAATAAACATACATATATACATTATAAATTTTACAGTTATACTTATCAAATTAAATGAATATACACTATAATAAATAATAAATTAGTAAAGTATTCAGTAAAATAATTCATGTTAAAATATGAAATAAATACGGTTATAAATGTGTTATAGCTCACATTAAAATAAAAATTAAGACTTTTTTCATAATACATAAAAAACGAAATTAAATTAAACTAAATTAAATTAAATCAATATACAAATTAATTAGTGAATATATGATGGATTGAATTGAAATATATGTCAATAGTCACAAAACTAAATAATCCTGATATGAAAATATACCTTAAATAATATTGAATTATTTGTTACCACGGTATACTTTCAGAAAAAAATTAAATAAATAAATTATTAGATATAATTTTTATATATTAAGAATGCATTCAAAATTTAAAAAATCCAGGTATATTTGGATTCAAAAAGTACGATTAGAAAAGATACAATTATTTAAAGTCAATTTAATAAAGTAAATCTAATAAACATACCAAGTAATCATTGAATTGTATATTATAAATAAGTCAGAGCATTATTGGATAAAACTTATATAAGTGTAGATTAAATTATATTGAAAATGTTGTAACATATTAAATGAACACAATTTAATAATACGGAAATTTAAAGTTAGATGAATTTACATTAATATTAAAGGATGGCTTAACAAAATGGAAAAATAATTGCAACTGCTCTCTCAATTTCCGGATTTTATAATCATACCCAGAAACCTTATTTTTTTTAATTGATTAGTCCTTTTTCTTCTGATGAGTTAAGTGCGGAATGAATTCAAAAATTGTCATAATTACATAAATAATTCTGCGATAGGAAATGCGTCAATATACTTAAAGGAATAAATTGTAAGATGGGCAGCATCATGCCATTTCGAATATATATTTTTTATATGCTTTGTACTTACATCGATCTTCATAAATTAAAGAATTTGTATGATTAAAAGGTAAAACATAACACACACACATATATATATACATATATATATATATATATATATATATATATATATATATATATATATACGTGTTTCGTCGTCTACGACTCATCAGAGTGGCTGAATATAGCGAGATTCGAAATCGGGACCCCACGGTAATGAGCCGAAACCCCTTACCTCTGACCCACCTCTCCAACTGTCTGGATATATCGCGATTTACTTAAATGTTGTTTTTTTTTTTTTTTGGTAAAAATGCGCTTTCGTAAATAATTGAATTCATTCAAAACATGTCGCTAAAACCCCAAAACAAACAACATTTAACAACATTTAAGTAAATCGCGATATATCCAGACAGTTGGCGAGGTGGATCAGAGGTAAGGGGCTTCGGCTCATTACCGTGGGGTCCCGATTTCGAATCTCGCTATATTCAGCCACTCTGATGAGTCGTAGAAGACGAAACACGTGTCAGGGATGATTACATTTTAAAAATAATATATATACCACTCCCCATGTGGGGGTACCAAATTGGTTAAAGGGAAAATTATTCCCAGCTCGCATTTAGATAAAAATGCGCTTTCGTAAATAATTGAATTCATTCAAAACATATCGCTAAAACCAAAACAAACAAAACACACACATATATATATATATATATATATATATATATATATATATATATATATATAACTGTCAAATCCTATCACAGCTTTAAAAATGGCACGTTGATATTTGAAACTTTCATTTTGGGTCTACGCTGTGATACAAAACACCAATAACTATAATAAAATTAAAAATAGAAGAAAAAGAACTATAATTTGGTATACGGCCCCATACAATCAAATGATAAAAAACAAAACTTGGCAATAAATTTCTAGATCTTATTGAAAAACACTTTCCCGCAACCAACCCCTTACACAAAATCTTCAATAAAAATACCTTAACGTTATCCTACAGTTGTTGCCAAAATTTAGACATGATAATTAAAGCACATAATAACAAAATATTAAATAAAAACAATGTAAACAACAACAAAATAAACAATCAAAAAGTAAACACCATAATAAAACTAACACTAGCAGAAATAATAATAATAATAATAATAATAATAATAAACCAACCCCGGGCAAGAACACCCATACTATAAATAAAAATACTAATAACGAACAAGATAAATGCAACTGTAGACACCGCACATTTTTCCCAGTTCAAAATAAATGTCCAACCAAAACCGTAGTTAATCATGCAACAATATTTGCGAAAGAAACCCCGAATAACAAGAAATATTACGTAGGCATGACTTCCTTAGATTTCAAAACCCTATAATATGACCACAAAAGTACATTCAGCAATAAAACAAACACCGTATAAAAACAACACTAGCGAATAGATACTGGGAACTCAAAGAAAGCGGACATTCGCCGGTAGTCGAATGGAAAGTAATAAGACAAGCTACTACGTGTAGGGACCTAGACGACCCATGTAGATTATGCCTTCATGACAAATTTGCTATCCTGTACTTTAAAGAACCCCAACATCTATTAAACTGTAGAAGAGAAATAGCAAACAACTGTGTTCACAAGATAAAATTTACTCTAGGAAAGCGATACAAAATAGTTTTAAAACTAACAAAAACAATAGAAAATAAACAAATAAATAAATTAAATAAACATGAATATACATAAACGATCACACATATATGTATGTATATATATATGTATATATATGCATATATGTATGTACACATATATATATTTATATATATATATATATATATATATATATATATATATATATATATATATATATATATATATATATATATAAACACTAACCTAATTTTAAAACAGATCCTTTGTCCGATAAAATGCATGCCCATTCGCTGATAAGAAGGGCGCGGTGGATACTAGAAAGCTGATTGGCTAACTAAAATCTCAATAGAAAAGGAGCATATAAAAACGATAAACAACCACATAATTCGCGCAAAAGGAGTCCTAGAGTGGATGAAACGCGGAATATTCAGTGTAGCTTAATCGACATATATATTTTATAAATTACTAAATAGCTCTACCTACGTATTGAGCACTTTTTGAAGTAAATACTTAAAGTTTACGCATAAATCTATACTTTCGTATATTAATTTTATGTGAGTAAATTATGTAGTTATATATATATATATATATATATATATATATACATATATATATATATATGTATATATATATGAGAGAGAGAGAGAACGCGAAAGAGAGAGAGGGGGGAGAGAACGTGAATGTCTACTAGAAACTATCCACAAGGTCTCTCTATACAAGGATCTATCAGGAAAACCTGGCATGAGGATACTTTTCCCTATAAGTAAACATTCTGTATTCATGCCCCCCCCCCCAAAAAAAAGATCCCTTTGGTATGAATAACCTGCACTGGCGTTTACAAGGAATGTTGTATCTTCTCCGAGTGGTGTTACGGCATAACTGGACGAATACTAAATATAATTAGAGCCTTCTTAGACAATAGGACGATCCAGGTTATCATTGATGAACGCTCATTCAAGCAGCATAACATTAATGCGGGAGTGCATCAGGAGTTGATCCTTAGACCACTATTATTCTTTATATTTATCAACAACCTTCCCGACAATATTGAGTCCAAGAAGGATATATTTGCTAATGATACAACGCTCTATAACATGCACGAGGGAATAACGGATGTACGTACATCCAAGACTATGGCAGAATTGTTAGAAAATGATCTCACACCGTAGTGGATGGGAACGTAAATGGATGGTGACATTTAATATTAGTGAGATTAAGCTGCTTCTCTTTTAAAAATCACGAGAAAGCTCTCCAACCACCGATATCAATAACAAATAACACCCTACCTGAGAATTCTTCCTTCAAACTCCTCGGCTTAACATTTACAGGAAATATGAACTGGAATATAGCATTGATGATATTGCGAAGGCTGCTGCAAGGAAGGTGGGCTTCCTCTATCGTGCTAGAAAACTTCTCAAACCATAGAGTATCCTGTACCTCTATAAGGTCACAATTCGCCTATGATGCAACTACCACTAGTCTCTCCCTCTTGAATAGGGTCCACAAAAGGGTCTGCAGTCTAATAGGTCCTACTTTGTCAACCAGGCTCCAACCCCTGTCCCATCGCCGCAATGTTGCATCCCTATGTCTGTTTTATAATTATTTTAATCGAATGTGCTCTGATCATTGCACTTGTGCCCCCTCGACGTACATATACCCGACGAACCCGCTTGGCAACAAAATCACACTCCTTCACTCTTGAAGTCCTTAAATGTCAAAAAGTTTTCTACTCAAAGAGCTTCTTCCCTAGAACAGCTAGACTTTGGAATTTTCTTCGTACTGCCTCCTTCCAAAACTGCACTGATATGTCCAACTGGTAATATGCCTTGTTTGGGGTGAACGTGAGTAAAATACGAGAAAAAAAAATTACATGGTCAGTTGGAGAAAGGAAAATTATGTTCTCATATCTCTACTAACTCAGTGTTTAAGAGATAACGGATAACTGGAATATTCGAATATCTATGTATTCATATATAAGATCAAGTGTTAACCTTTTAAGAGGGGGTCCTTCAGTTTTTAGAAGCTTGACTGAAGCAAAATGGAACAAAATAGAATATATATGTATATATATACATATATATACATGTATATATTTACACACACACACACACACATATATATATATATATACATACATACATATATATATATATATATATATATATATAAAAGTGTTTTACGGTACAAAACTTATAAAGCGCTTTAAATAAGGTCGAGAAGACTCTAGAGGCCCCTTTCATCAACAAACTCATCAGGAGTCAATCGTTGAATTTCTATAAAAAGAACAAATGTCACGCAAGAGCGGAGACTTAAATGGGGATTACTTATAAAATTATAACGAAGGGATAAGAAAAAATTATATATATATATATATATATATATATATATATATATATATATTTATGTATGTATATATATATATATATATATATATATACATAATGAAGGGTGAATGGGATTACGAGTAAAAAAAAGAATTACGAGTAAATTATACGTTGTAGAATATGTACAATTGTATAAGATATATGTACAAAATGGGATGTGTGGGGAAGTTAAAATTTAAAATATATCCCCAAATAAGCCCAAAGATTTCACAAATTCCTTCTTTCGACAGAGAGAGGGCCTGCCTGAGAGGATTTGTAGACCTGATAAAGGTGCTGGTGTGGTTATCTTGCACCGAGCGGACTATGTCCAGAAAATGTCAGTTATTTTGAATGATCCTGATAAAGTCCTTTGTATTGGTTCTGCCGATATTCACGATAGCACCTATAAAAATGAAGTCAAAATCCAGAAGCGCCTTTTGTGCCTCTACAAAAAAAGGTTATTTTACAAAAGATATATATGAAAGAAATAAGGCCTTCTGGCTCTCTGAGACCTAGACTTTATGGCCTTCCTAAAATCCACAAAGAAGGTATTCCGCTTGGACCTATTTTGTCTATGACGGATTCTGCCCAGCACTCCTTAGCCCAATGGCTTCTAACCATTATAGAACTGATTCAGGTTCTATACACTAAACATTGTATTAGTGACTCATTTACATTAGTTCATTACTTACACGAATTGGAACCCGGTGTTAAGAACAGCTTTATGTGTTCTTTCGACGTATCCAGTTTATTTACCAATGTCCTGCTACAAGAGACTATAGAGATTTGTACTGACTCCCTTTACAACAGTGACTTAACCCCCAACCACCACCACCACCCTTCCCTAGAGAAATATTTGTTGAACTCCTATTAATCTGTACTAAAGCTGTAGAATTCAGCTTTGATAACATCATGAATAGTCAGATTGATGGGGTTCAGATGGGAAGTCCCCTGGGCCCGGCATTAGCCGACATTTTTGTGGGATATTATGAGTCTGCACTATTTAACAATACATCGAAACCATCGATATACTTTAGATATGTCGACGACACCTTTGCAGCTTTTGCATCAGAAAAAGAGGCATTAGCTTTCTTCGATAAACATAATTCCTTCCATAAATCAGTAACATTTAATACGGAGGCTGAGAATAACAGTTGCTTACCCTTTCTTGATGTTTTAATTGAACGTAGTAAGAATGACAAAGTTCTCTCTAATTCTCTCTCCTCTGATCTTGAGCGCGTGGTACAATGGGGGAAGAGGTGGTTGGTCACTTTTAATGCATCCAAAGCCAAGCTTCTATCTTTACATCATCAACGCTCTGATCCCCATCTGGCATCAATTGAATTGGATGGCTCTCGTCTTGGGGAGGCTCCATGTTTTGACAAGCTTCTGGGCTTGACCTTTACTCCTGATCTAAAATGGAACACGTACATCAAATCTGTTGCCAGGGACGCTGGAAAGATGGTAGGATCCTTCTACTGCTCCAGAAGATATCTCAGTACTGATGTCATTCTTTATCTGTATAAAAGCCAAGTACATCCAAGGATGGAGTACTGCTGCCACATCTGGGCAGGAGCTGCTAAAAACAGCCTATCCTGCCTTGACAGAGTACAAAATAGACTTCGTGGTTTGGTGGGGATGCCCTTTTCTCTTCCCTGCAGCCTCTCTCCCACAGAAGAGACGTTGCGAGCCTGACTTTATTTTATCGTTATTTCCATGGCAAGTGCTCGTCTGAGCTCCAATCTCTCGTACCCCCTCGCCAATCTTTCACGAGAAACACCCGTCTGGATGAAACTACTGTCAATAATTTTCCCCAGTCTTTATCTGTGCCTAAATCAAAACGTAGATTCCATGAACAGAGCTTCTTTCTCAGAAGTGCACGATTATGGAACTCTGTTCCGTTCGCCTGTTTCCCACCTGACTACAACTTGGATGTCTTCAAATCTAACATAAACAAATTCCTGACAAACCGCCCCCTTAAGTAAGACACTTGATCAAATCTCCAATACTAATGATTACTACAATACTATCTCATTGATTACTGTACACGCAATAACCCTTATCCCTGAGTGGCCTCCAGGCCTTGATAAGTAGTGACCCCCATGTAAAAAAAAAAAAATTTTTCTTACGACTGTTTATCCTAAGCCGACATTTACCGGCCTCTTTTATTGGCGTTCATTTGTCCCCACTTCAAGAAAAACAGGGCTCATTCAGACATTAGTGTATAGAGCCCTTAGAATCTGTTCTTCTAGTAAACTGGATTGTGAATTAAAGAAGATTAAAGACATTTTTATTCACAATGGTTATTCGAAGAAATTGGTTGATAATATTATTTATAATAAAGTTAAAGCTCCCAATTCTCCAACAGTTTTTGGTCCCTCTAAGTTGCCTATTTATTTAAAAGTCCCTTGGATTGGTGACCCTGGTCAGTGTTTGGGTAGACTTGTTATCAAGCCTGTATCAAACTGTTTCCCATTTGTTGCTCTTCGCTTGGTTTATCGTGTTAAGTCTGCATTTCCCTCAGTTGTGAAGGATGGTTTGCCCTATATCACAAATAGTAATTTGATTTATCAATTCAACTGTCAGTGTGCTGTTGTCTATGTAGGTCGAACCCGTTTAAATTTGCAGACAAGAATAAACCAACATCTTCCAGCAAGCATCGGACTAGATAAGCGTCGTCACTCCTCATTCACCTTAGAATCTGCTATTGGTTAGCACCTCGCTGAAAATCCAGCGTGTGCCAATGCATATAAAATGGACTGGTTTAGGATTTTACACCGGGCTTGCTCTTCGAATCATCTGAGGATTCTGAAGTCAATCTTTATCCTCTCACGCAGGCCCTTTGTCTGTCGACAGAAGGAATTCGTGAAATTTTGACGTATTTTGGGATATATTTTAAATTTTAACTTCCCCAGACATCCCATTTTGTACATATATTTTATACAATTGTACATATTCTACAACGTATAATTCACTCGAAATTTTATTTTTGCTCGTAATCCCATTCGCCCTTCATTTAATTATATATATATATATATATATATATATATATATATATATATATATATAATTTTTTCTCATCCTTTGTTATAATTTTATAAGTAATCCCACTTAAGTCTTCGCTCTTGCGTGCCATTTGTTCTCTTTATAGAAATTCAACGAGTTGAACTTTACAATAAAAATTTATTGTTCGACTGAATACTCCAAAAAATAATTTACAAAGTCCTTATCCCGCGGAGTTCCAAAGAATGCAATTCTTGCTATTCTTCTCATCAGAGGACAGAAAGAAATCAGTAAATTATATTTGTAGCAATGCTAAAATTTGCTAGTTATAGCATTAAGTGAAACCGCAATTTATTGTAGTCATGAATTGCCAAGAAAAACGGGTGAAAAATGTTGGATATGTAAAAATAATATAAAAACAAACCAGACATAATATTTCAGCTTGCATGAAAATTCTCTCAAATAATCCGAAAGGTGAAAATAGTTCTTTAGAGAGAATGGAGTCCAAAATTAAGTCCAGTGTAATGATGCATATAGTCCGGTTGGAAAGTTTTCAAAGCAGCTAAAATAATGGAAATTGTTTGGGGTTATTTTTCGGAGAGTGCAGTAGCCCCCAAAAGAAATTGATCTTCAGTGAAATGGGATCGAAAAATAAAGAGAAGAGAAAAACAGCATGTCATCTTTCATCGTTGGCTTGATTAGAAAAAGTGATTTCAGACTAACTTTTAAAGAATTGAGATCAGGCTATACAAAAAATCAGCTCGTAAAAGTGTGTATTACTCTGATCTGATATTGTCTACAGGGACTGAAACCATTCTTTCTGTAAAGTGTTAAATACGATGTTATTACAAACAGGGTGGGGAGTAAGGACTAGAAAGTTTTAAGCGTGTCAAAATCTTAGCTTATTAGTAATTATAAAGCTGTCAAAACGTCATGATGATAATGATGACAAAGTAATAATAAAATTCATAATAATAATTATTATAATAATAAATGCAATGTAATGCTAATAATAGTATAGTCAATGATCTTGTGTAATAATAATAATAACAATAATAATAATAATGATAATAATGATAATAACAGTAAGACCACTAATAATCATAACTATCTTAGTAATGATAATTTAGTTATAATGATAATAATAATAAAAAACGGTAATAAAAATGGCGATGATAATAAAAATATAAATATAAAGATACTAACAGCAAAAAGAAATAAACATAATACCAGCAATAGTGATGATGTCAGTAACATACCGATGATGATAAAAACGGCAAGGATAACTGCATATATATATACATGCATACATATATATATACACATATACATACACATACATGATGATTGCAACGTCTTGTCAGACGAGTGCCACTCCCTCAGACATTTAAAATCAATGAGCCCAAATGCCTGAGGGAGAATCTATACAAATATGATGTTACAGAGTCTTAGCTTTGTACGACAGCTAAGTCTCTCTCTCGGTTCAAAATGTTGAGATCCAGCAACAAGCAAGAGCAAGATAGCCAGCAACAAATTAAACTGCAGACCAGCTTAATGCGGGTAATGATCTTCCGCTTTATACACATACATACCTACATATATATATACACATAAATAAACCCATAGACACACACACATATATCGCATAAACACATATGTACATAGACATATACAAAACATACATATATATATAAATATATATACACATATATACATATATATAATATATATACATATATCTACATATATACATACTCATAGATAATATATATAATATATATCTACATATATATACATGCATATATATATACATATATACATATACATATACACACATCAGGACATATATATATATATATATATATATATATACAAATTATACAAATTATACAAATTATGATAGATGATACTACCACTATCACTACTACCGCACGACTACCACCACCACTACTACTACTAATAATAATAATAATAATAATAATAATAATAATAATAATAATAATAATAATAATAATAATAATAAAGGATTAAAGATTTAGTAAACCTTTTAGTAAAGCGCTTAAAGGAAATTAAATATTGAAAAGGTATTGATAAATAATTTTAAAATTTCAATTTTCTTATATATATATGTATATATATATGTGTGTGTGTGTATGTGTGTGTGTGTGTTTATTACATTGAGCTTCTTAAATAAGGATTGATATATATTATAAGAAAAAATATTTCTACAGAAATATTTGTATATATAAATATATATATATACACATTTTTCAGGTGTATACAATTATGCATATATACATATATATGATGAAAATAATGGAAATAGTATTCCGACAAAATAGAGAAAATAAAAAAGGAACAAACCGTATTATGTGTTCACCAACGTTTCGTCTTTATTTCGAGACTTCCTCTGGGTGAAGAAGTCTCGAAATAAAGACGAAACGTTGGTGAACACATAATACGGTTTGTTCCTTTTTTATTTTCTCTATACATATATATACGTCCACACATAAATCCCTGCACACATACATATAAACACGCACATATACATGTATGTATGTATGTATGTATGTATGTATGTGTGTGTGTATGTATGTATGTACGTGCGTATGTTTGTATGTATGTATGTACGTAGCGCACACAAACCCAAAAAGTAAGTATAATGAAGTTTTATTAAGAATATAAGTTCGATTTGAAAACAGCTGCATCCTTTGGCAGGAGATTTAATGCGTTTATTCGGCATATTCCAACCAGGAACCATCTCTTTTGTCCACGGAAGAGTGCAAGAACAATGTTGCTGACGTTTTATTTCGCTAAAATAAAATGTCAGCGAGCTGCCCCCGCACTTTTATTATATTTTGTGTTTTTAATTTATTTCATTTTCTTATTATATTTTACGTATTATTCTATTATTTTATTTTATTTTATTGCCTAACTTCTTGAAACTTTAATCGCCGAAGTTTTATATCCCACCTGTAAAACACTATAAATTTAATAATCGTAAAACGTCTTGTAGCTACTTTTCATGATGCGTAGCTGGTCGCTGATAAATGATGTGTATATATATATATATATATATATATATATATATATATATATATATATATACATATATATATATACCCGTTCTTTTTCTGCTGTTTACCCAGCCCCCCCCCCCCTTGAACTCGTGTTTCTGTCATTCACACTGAAGAAGACCAAAGGATCGGTCGAGTATTTTATACTCTTGAAAAAAAAAACGTTTTCGTTTTTTTTCTTATATATATATATATATATATATATATATATATATATATATTTATGAGCAAAACAATGGGCCAAGAGTGAAAGAAGGAGGATATCGAGTTTTCAATATTTTTCCATGAATTTTTGTTAATTTTAACTGAAATTTTTTATTTTGCAGATCATTATTATTATAGCATATAATAATAAGTGGAAAAATGAATCCTAAAAATGGTAAAACCGAATCTTGGCGAGGATATAAAAAACCGAATTGCAGGATTAAGGCAGTCCAAATTGACTTACAAGCAGATTTTTGATATTTTAGGAAAAGAAAATGTGAAAACATCTCATTCCATAGTGAAGCGAATTGGTCAAATGTTCGAAGTCGAACGCTTGGTAAAAGGGAAATCTGCATCTACTCGCCCTAGAGACTCCACTTTGAAGGACGACCACATGCTTAAATGAACTCTTTTGAAGGATCGAAAGAAAACTTATGTTGACCATAGAAAAGAATTTAAAACAGGGGCTGGAAATTCTCTTTCTAGACATACAATATCTAGACGAATGAAAGGAATTGGATTTCTTCTAAAAGGTGTGCAAAAAAGCCAAATTTATCTAAAAAGAGTAAAAAAAAAAAGTCAACCATATAGAAGCCTATTCGTGACCACACACACACACAAACACACACACACACACTCATTCAGCTTTATATTATATATATATATATAAATATATTATATATATATAATATATATATAAATATATTATATATATAATAAAATATATATAATATATATGTATATGTGTCTGTATATATATATAATATAATGCTGAACGTGTGTGTGTGTGTGTGTGTGTGTGTGTGTGTGTGTGTGTGTGTGTGTGTGTGTGTGTGTGTGTGTGTGTGTGTGTGTGTGGTCACTATATGGTTGACTATTTAAAAAACTGATTACATATAATGATAGAAGATGTATCGAGGAGAAGGAATGGGTATGTTTGATCTGGCAGAATGGTTGTTCATAAAAATTGTAGGGTCTGCGTTCGCGCCTGGCCCCCAAAGTATGGAAGTATAAATAAAATAAAACCTTTAGAAGGGTTTTTGATATAGATGTGCATAAGAATACTTTGATAAGTATGTTTCAATTTAAATAGGGATGGTATAATAAAATTGTGGGGTCTGCGTTCGCGCCTGTACTCCATGGAAATATGGCACAAACTTTAACAAAAACTTTTCATATCTATTTTCGTAAGTATACGTTGACAATTGTGTTTCAGTTTGAAGAAATATGGTATAATAAAATTATTGGGTGTTTGTTCGCGCCTGACCTCCATAGAATGGAAATATGTCACAAAGTTTAACAAGGTTTTTTTAAAAGCGGTGAGGGGTCCACAATAACACCTTAACGTTAATCTTTATTAACGTTAGCTTTTATTTATTTTTTGGAGTTGAATCATATTGTGTCGAATAAATTCACCTCATAAATTCATCTCATGTATTCACGTTCTTATCAAAGTGAAAGCCCCCCAAAAAAAAGTCGGAACTTTAGACAATTCTCGACACAAATTTTGCATAACTCTGTTTTTCCTTCTCCACTTGCACGTGGCACTCTTTCGAAAATAGATAAATAATAAAAAATAAGAACGTTACTTGTTATCGTGTCAAAAGAAGGAAAAAATCCTGCTCACGTGATTACGTGTCTTTTCAAAAACATTTATATAACCTTTTTATTTTATTTATATATCTGTTTAAGCTTTTTTGTCAGTATGCTAGAAGGAATTCAGTTGATTACAACGCTTTCTGCGTGTTCTTTACGTTACAATAGTACAACCCTGAATCCGATGGCGCAATACCGTTCAATACTGTAAAACTGAAACGAAGCTGTACTGATTGAAAAGGCGCCATTTTGTTCTAATTCATATTTATATCGATTCTTTGCTTTAAAAAACTAAAGTAATTACGTGTTTACTTTTTTAATATCCCATTTTGCTGCTTCGGATTATTTTACTAAAATAAGTAAAGCGTCATTATTTTTCAAAACTGTTTTTGTTTCTTTGTTTTCCGATATTTCACCGATATTATTTAGTAAGAGTGTTTAGCACAAAAGCCAACAAACGACTACTCGAAAAAATAAATATACAAGAAATAAATGTTACCATAGTCAATAAAAGTTCAGTTCATGTTTTTGTTTTGTTTTGAAACAGTTTGTAATGGTCTTTACTTGAAATAATTTCAGCGAACCGAAATTAAAACGAAGTTTGAGGCGATAACTACTTAAATGAATTTTTATATAAACTACACATACGATAATCGAATATTCCTCAAGTACAAAATGGAAAACAATATATATATATATATATATATATATATATATATATATATATATATATATATATATATATATTCGACCATAACGCTGTTTTATTTTAATTTTTCCCCACTTTTGTTTTCTTCCTGTAAATTGAATAAAACGCAATTTTAATCGCTTTTTCATTCTTTGTTTTTAAAAATCCCCTTGATACAGCTTTGAGAAGGAGGGTCGAAATCGGTCAGCTGGCTCCCCATTTCTCTTTCGTTCCTCTCCTTTCCTCTCTCTCTCTCTATATATATATATGTCGATAAATCGGTGTCGGAATCGGAAAAAAATATTACCTATTTTCCGATGCCAAAGCGATTATTTTAATTTTTTTTTTATTATTTTGTTTAAAGCAAAATCTTCCATTGTAATAAAGATAAAATATATATAGTGAAGTTTATATCTATTGAAGTTTAGAAAATATCTGCATAGTTAACATGTCTTGTGTAAAATCGGGGGAAATAACAATCTTATATTTAAATAATTAGAGATTTATGAAAAAACGGAATCGGAATCGATAATTGTATTGGGATCGGAAATTTTGCACGGAATCGGTAATTGTATCGGAGTCAGGAACATATTGGAATCGTCCCATCACTAATATATATATATATATATGTATGTATATATATATATATATATATATATATATATATATATATATATATATATATATATCATTTGCTAAGTCCACCCTCCCTGTACTGGTTCACACTAAAGCAGATCAAAGGATCAGACAAAATAAAGTTCCTTTGAAGAAAACACTTGTTTTTTTTGTTTTTTTTTGTCTTTTCAAAAGGCTTGTGTTTCTTACACGTCAACGAATAGAAAATAAATACAGACAAGACAAACATTTATGTATTTGTCCCATTGCTCTTTTATCCGTGTATATATATATATATATATATATATATATATATATATATATATATATATATATATAGTTATAATTTATTTATTTATTATTATTATTATTATTATTATTATACACTTAGTAATGTTATTGTTTTATGTTCATATAAAAAATAATTAAATTAATTTTGACAGCAAGCAGATAGTAATCATGTCTCTGTTTTTTTCAGTAATATAATATATTCAGTAACATTACATGACGTCTTACTGGTTTATTTTTTCGACATCTTTGATTAATTTCTAAGATGAGTTACCAAGCATGTTTGGGATTCATTAGTGGATTCTATTGTGGTGTCTTATTCTTCAACAACTATAAGTGTTTGGTGTGGACATATCTTGATGGTTATGCTATCTACCACCTAATGTCCACCTTGTGGTTTGTAGTCACACGAGCCAAGTGCTTGCAAACAACCGAGGCGATTTTATCTTTTGTTAAGGTCGTTTTTTTCTTCTTTAATCTTGCTACTGATAAACTAAATATTGACTTGAAAAAGCCTCGCATCGTCCGATTCGTGATTTTTTCTTGTCATTTCTTGTTTCCTCACCATTCTAGCAGTGTGTTCTTTGCGGATGGTTGGCAATGTTTCTTCTTTGCTGTGATCCAAACACAATCATCTGAACGATAATCGATTTGGAAGGGGAAGAGGCGACTACTACGTCCCACGTGGATAGGCAACACACGAGGAAACCTATAGACAAAAAGAAAACGGAGGCTTAGGAGAAACATGGCTGAATGTGTTGTGTGTGTGTGTTGTGTGTTGTGTGTGTGTATGTGTGTGTGTGTGTGCGCGCGTGTGTGTGTGTGTATGTGTGTGTGTGTGTGTGTGTGGCGCAGAAGGATGAAAAGGTCTGCCGCGTAAAATCTCGTCCGTTCACCACGAAACTAAGCCTTAGAGATTATCGACTCAAATTGGATTGTTGCAAATAAAAAAAATCGAACAGTAATTTTACGTTCGAAACGAAATTGTATCTTTGTTCATCCAATTTGCTTGTTGTCTCTTAAGTTCACTTGAAAGTTTGTCGTCACAATTTTGTACTCACTCTGTATAGGGAGATATAAAGCAAATATTGTCTTGCAGTAATTTTTAATAGAAATTGCTCCATAGAAGGCATGAAGCTACTCGATGTAACTAACTGATGAGTATATAAGATGATTATCGCAAAGACAGGCGAAAAGATTAAAGATATAAAGACTATAGATAGAAGGAACACAGTCAGCAGGAAGAGAGATCCACGGGTTTGTAGATCTTGGAAAGAAGCTACTGGAATAGGAAGCTGTATTAGTAACATCACGTCTGTGTGAAAAAGAGGATGCGGAGAAGAAATAGAAAACATCAATTTTGAATTTGATTTGATTCACATTTTTGCTAACAAATATCTCTCAATTATAGAATCGATAGAGTCATATAAATAACAACACACCTCAATATAAACCAAGAATTTATAGATAAATGGAGACATAATTGTTTTCTTTCAGCTTAGGAAATAACCATAAGTCACAGGGAGGAAGGTCTGAACTATAGGTGAGAACACCCTTAAAACCTCAACATAGTATTCCTTGTTGACTCTCTGTCCAATGGGAACACAGTGCGTGGATACCATGCCCGTGCCGACAAAAAGGGATCATCATAAGTTTCTGGGTGGATTTGCTTTGTCTGTCGTTCTTGAGTCTGGGATAGCCAGCATGCTTCCACTGGGAACTTGGTGTCAACTTTCATCAAGAACTGCGGAATCTGAATTGATCAGCTCGACATGACAGCGTCTTTCTTTCTAGTCTTGTCTGGCCACTCGGTCCTTATCCATGAAATTCTTTATTTGGCCAATCAATTCTGGTGTTCTGACTTCCTTACTCCTTCCACACCTGATTGGTCTGTGCTGAGAAGGAGATGGCCGATATCCGGAATCTTTAAATACCTGGTAGATTTATAAAGTTTCCTAGGGTGTTGAGAAGCATTTCTACAACAGGTAACGCCATCGGGGACAGTTGCTTTACTGAAATCAAGGTTTTTGATAAGCTTGGCAACATTACGTGCAGATATTTATATGTCACAGAGTGTGTTTTCAGTCACAGGAGAAAACACGAGGGGTAGGCGGTCCTGGTCGCAAAGGGTAGCATTTGCTGCAAAGTTTTTGGCAAAGAGTTTTGCTTTGTCAGCTGCTGACGAAATTACGATAGTAACTATAGTAGAGATGGAGAAGACACTTCTGATCAAGACCCTGTTTGTTATTCGCTACTTCTCAGTTATTCTGAAATCGACTGAATATACGAATCTCTTGCATCCTTTATCGCTCCTTTACAATCGTTGCTGGCAGTTCTAAACGTAGCTTTAGTTTCACATCTATTACATTGGAAGTAATCGAAATAGTAATTCCTGTGCACAATGGCAGCGACAGATTGTAGTAGTATCTGTTCAGTCTTAGATGATTTTCCTACATATTCCCATCCAGAATGCTCTCTTTCGATTAAGGGAGGAAAAGACCCAGATTACCGATTGAAAGCTACAATGGAAAAAAATAAGATTAAATGGAAAAGACCCAGATTACCGATTGAAAGCTACAATGAAAAAAAAAGATTAATTGGAAATGACGCCATGTACGGAAATAAGGGAGAGGGATACCGGTTGCTAAAGAGACCAGTGAGGTTACTTCCCCTTTGACAAACAAACCCAGACAACTGGACAAGATACATTGGTTTCACTACAGAGGCCAAGATTCCACGTAGTTGAATATAAAGAAACGCGACATTAAATTCAAAACCTACAATGTATGGTAGAGATTGGTGATAGGTAAGAAGCCCTTTTTTATTGTATGTTCTTTTATGTTTATTAATCTAATATATAGGGATATATATATATATATATATATATATATATATATATATATATATATATATAGAGAGAGAGAGAGAGAGAGAGAGAGAGAGAGATATGGCTGGTAGTAACAAGCTTTTTTTATTGTATGTTCTTTTGTGCTTATTAATCTCCATATATATATATATATATATATATATATATATATATATATATATATATTGTGTATATTTAGGCAGCATTTTCTCATTTAGACAAATATTATTGAATAGCACGGAATTATTCTGTTTTACAATTTTCCTTTATATCTTCTCCAATCTCCGAATAGTCCTTTTTGTGTTCTTCTCGAAATTGTATAAGTTGGATCCATAATCCCGAGCGCTTTCGACAAAAGTGCTTCTATAATCCTCAGGCATATTGTAGAAATAAATGTAGAAATTGTTTTTTTTAACTATATATATATATATATATATATATATATATATATATATATACATACATACATTTTTTTCATAGTCACGTGGTTGCTTGTTACAAGTTAGGTGAGCGGACTTTTTTTTATAATATTAAATATATTTATAAACATATACACACACACACATATATATTCGAAATTTATCCCAAGCATTTCAAAACGTTTCGGCTGCACTCATAGTTAATATTATGCCTCAGATAAATAATAGGAGGAAAATTGTAAAACAGAATAACTCCGTGCTATTCAATAATATTTGTCTAACTATATATATATAAAATAAATAATGTTTCAAAACGCTGTAGAAAAAATTAAAATAGCAGCAAGTATCCGTGTGTACGGAAAAAGTAATAAGCAGGCAGGCAGGCTCGAACTTGTAACGCTAAGATGAAAAAGAAGAAAAAAGCAAACAGTTTAGTTGCCGTGCCCACCGCGACAAACGACGTACGCGTCTTTCGAAATAAGGCTAGTCAATACAAGACGTATGATGACTTTGCAAAAATGTCGACGAAAAAAGTTACCTTCCGTGTAAAAATCGGCCCAGTTGACGGTCAAAGAATGAATGTTTTGGGCCAATTTTTCGATATTTGTCGGCTGGGAAACCGATCATTTTAATGATACTAATATGGTCATTTTTTTATGTGTCCGTCAAAAGTTTTTAGCGGAAATTTTCACACACACAAACACACAAACGCACACAAGAATAGACAGTTGGGATTGATATAACAGATTAGGGTGGGATTTACGTTCTGGAAGAAAGTGGGGTGTATACTTTGTGAATGTAGGCAGTAGGGGTTTTTGAGGAATGTTTGGTGAAGGAAGGGAGTAAGGATGAGAGAGGAGGGTAAGTACGATTTCGTGTGGTCAAGCTATCGCAGTCGGGAACTGTTAGTATTCTTTTAGCTTGGCGGTTGTTTATTGGTCTATTTTTCGCTTTGATCTAAAGTAATATTATACTCTAATCGTCGTTACTTCCCTATCTTATGTTTTTATGGTTGTTTTTTCTTTTCTGGTGGCGACTTCATTTTCCACTGACAAGTTTTATTTATTTATTCATTTATTTATTTTATTTTATTTTATTTATTTTTATTATTCTATCCATCGCTTTTTATCCGTTTATTTGTTTTTAATTTTCAAATTATTTATTTATATGTTTGCCTGTTTATTTATAAGATATAGGTCTATATAGTCAAACTAACAATTAATGGAGTGCCGCTCTACGGTACTTATTAGCTACGGTGAGCAATGGACAAAAAATAGCCGAAATGACTTCTTTGATTTGATAGAAGTCACAGACCCAGTTGGATTATTGATATTGTATAACATCATGCAAGATAGCAACATAAAAATCGAGGATATAGGTTTATACAGAGACGACGGCCTAATGATAGTAAAGGACGCCACAAGAATAAAATGTGACGGACTTAGAAGTAAAATACATAAGTTTATGAAAAATATAGGCCTTAAGGTAGAAATTACTAGCAATATTAAAAACTACTAAATACAGTGAGAGAAACGGATAAATCAACAATAACAAATAAAAAGGTTACTTAAAAATTAAAAATAAGCGAAAAAAATACCTCCGAATTAAAAATAAAAAATAATAATTCAGCTTAGAAGAATATTTCGAAATGAAAACAAATCTATTACAGAAAATATTTAATAACGTGCTCAAAAAATTAAACTATCACAGTTATTCCCCTTTGGTTTTCTTGTTGGAAAATTAAAAGGTTTCAGATTTACGATAATATTAAGTAAATTTAAGTAAATAAAATATAAATTAAAATGAAAATAAACTAAATAATTAAATTTTAAATTATATTTTTAAATAGTACAGTATTAACGAGACTATTATGTCGAATAAGTAATATCATCGAGCAAATTATTTTAAATGATTTAATTTAATGTAATATGTTAATGGCCATAACTCAGTGGATGTAGATGGGGTGTGAAGAATGCTGTATATAGAAGTTACACATAAAAATAAATGTCTCCTTTGACAGAAGTATCCTTATCATGGGCGTTAATATTTCTTGACCAGGAGAGGTGTACACACACTTTATACACTTTATATTTCTTTGATCAGAGGGAGTTGTACACACAGACAAACACCCACACACACGAACGCTACTACTTTATATATAGAGAGGTCAACTTTCTAGACGTTACTTTTGATTTAGCTACCAATACCTACAAACCATGCATTAAAGAAAATGCAAACCCCACATATATCCGTTACCCCTCAACACCATCTCAAGCGTCACCGTTTAATACTAAACTAAACGAACAGAAACACAATTTACCACTAATTGGATAAAGGTGAGTGCACTGTGCATATTTAATAATTAAACACTCGAAAACGATTAGCTAAAATAATCTATAGGTCTGGCATACTTTTAATTGGGATGTTGATATATACCTACAAAAAGTATTATCGAACAGCAGCGCTACATTACGAAATCAACAGCATAATTGGACCCCAAACGATAACTAAGTACTATTACTAGAGAACTCTAGGAACGGAATATTCCACAAATCTAGATAACCATATGCTATTATATACCTGTTTGCAGGTGTATGGTCTGAAAAACCTATCTCTAAAACGAAGCATATAAACCTATCAAATACATATTCTAGTATTGGGGAAAGAATAAAAAACCCAAATGAAAAAATGCAACAATCAAAATTAAGTTTATTTGAAAACTAGAAACAAATAAACGGATAAAAAGCGATGAATAGAATAAAATAAAAATCAAATAAATAAACAAATAAATAAAACTCTTCAATAGGAAAATAGTCGCCACCAGAAAAGAAAAACAACCATAAAAACCTAAGATGGGGAAGTAGCGACGATAAGAGTATAATATTATTTCGGATCAAAGTGAAAAGAGTTAAAACAATGAAAATAATATGCTGTTGTTATAGTCCTAATATTAAGGCACCATGCTCTCTTCTATAAGTACTATTATGATTCATCCCTTACACCCTTTGTTCCAGTTCGTTTGACTCTGTGGTCTAAACTCGTTGGTCTAGTCATCTTCATCAATTCGTTGTTCAGCTACCTTGTCATTATACCTCTTCCTATTTCAATAGCTGCTTTCCAATAATAACCCAACTGTTTTCCTCCAGACTGTTTTTCCCCTTAACTAAAGCTCTAGACTTTTCCAGGCTAAGGTCAATAGGTATGGCATATCTTTGCGATAATCGTTTTTTGCCCTTGTTAGTTCCGTGCATCAAATGGCTTCATTATTTGCCTGAAGCAAATTCTATTAAAACAAGAAAAAAAATAACGTTGCAAATTAAAATTACAAAAAAGAACTTTAATGGCGTTTTATATCATAATCTCTCATGAGAATCAGATTCACTACAGTCACCAGATTCTCTGCAATTATTGAGATGGTTGTTGGCGTCATGGGCTTGTGTTATGTGCAGTTCTAAGCGGTCCACGTTTCCTTGCTTTCTCACCCTTTAAGAAGACGTTAATTTACTGCTAATTGCCTGAGGCGCCTCTACCGAGTAATACCAACTGGACTGCCCAGGTTAGCTATAAAGGTTCATGAATGAATGCCTTTAGGGATTACTTTTTTTAGACTGGGCTAGTATTCAGGAGATATGAAGAAACATAACAGTTTATTAGGGCCATCTGTAAATATAACTGCCTATTCTTTTTTCTTCTTCTTCTTCTTCTTCTTCTTCTTCTTCTTCTTCTTCTTCTTCTTCTTCTTTATACATAAATGCCTGTGGGCTTTTAATAAGTTTTATGCGGGCGAATGAATAGGTTTTATGGACAACAGCATTCATTGATTTAAGATAAAGCCCAACAATGTAGCCGCTTGGGAAAACGACATTTGCTCCGCCGGGAATTCAGCATCCCTCTTCCTCCTCACGGAATTGTTTGATCTTTACTCCGGAAATGATACCACGAATATTAAACTGGTCTTTACTGTTATTTTACTGTTATTTTACTGAAAAGAAAAATGTCATTTCACTCAGTAGAAAATATCATGACCCGAAGAATTAAAAAGATTGAAGTTTCTATTAAATGTGGGAGGGAATTGAAAAGCACAGCCAGAGCAAAAAAAAATTGCAATTTTTCCTGTTGATTGAGAAAGCGTGGCGGGAAACCGATCTCATCGTCCATGAGCTAGCGTAGAAAGCTTCAGTGCCTATTAGACACCATCATCAAGCATCTCCGAGCTAGCTGTTGTACAGCAGGTTTGTGTCAGAGTAGTCTATCATGAGGATACTTCGTCCAGAATATTTCGAGTGAAATAAACGCGATAAACGCCATTTCCGAGATTACGAAACTATCACGATAAACAGTGTTTCATTTCAACATTAGATTACCATCGTGGTTTACATATTTTTTATGGCAATTGCACTACAAATAAAGCACAGTGCCAGTTGCATGTAGGGGGTTACTATTTGGGACATAATTTGCAAGATGTTTGTTCACATAACATTTAAATTTCTGCACGTCAGTACAGTCAAGGAATTCCATGAGCAAAGCTTCTTTCTTAGAACTGCACGCCTACGGAATTGTCTTCCGTTTTCCTGCTTTCCAGCTGACTACAATATGGTTGTCTTCAAGTCTAACGTAAACAAGTTTTTGATGAGCCGTTCCATATAAGTTAACAAATTTACCGAATCTCCATTAATAACGGTTACTATATTGTCCAATTTCTACTGCACACTCTTTTACCCTTATCCTCGAGTGGCCTCTTGTCCTTGATAAGTGGTGATGCCTATGTAAAAAAAGTCAGGAACCTGGGGGGGTTCCAAAATATAGTAGTTCCAGGGAAGAAACTATTATAGTAGAAGGCTTTTTGGCATCTAGGGATCTCTACTGTGTAGGGGTGGGATTTTGCTGCTTGTCGGTTTCGTCGGGGATAATTACAGGGACTTGGAATTTCGTCAGAGCATTTATGTTCCCTCAGAATGTTAAGCCTAGGAGATTGAACAAATTACTTTCAGGTAGTGTATCATTAGCCATTAGTATCAGTTGTTGAGAAGGTTTTTTTGTAATTATTAAAGTAGGCACCGCCAAAACGGGGGGGGGGCAGGTCAGTACTTTTTGACGGACCGTCTTTTTAAAAATCTACCAAACATCAGGTAATTATCCGATCAATACGAAATTTTCAGCGATTGTTAGGAGAAGAATGAACTTTATAACAGTGTACTTATTTTTCATAAACGATATTTATATATATATATTTTTTTGCTTACAAAACCCCCCTTGTTTTGAAGTGGGAACAAATATGCTTAAAATAATCATCTGAAACTGAACAAAACATTTTGTGTTGTTGTAAGGGATAGAATTATAGATTAAAAAAAAATTGTTTGCATACCTTATTTTGACGTCTGAATATCAGAACTTCGATTGTGCTTAATTATCCCGCTTTTGAGTTTTGACGTGTGAAATTCGGTGAATATGTTAAGTAAAATAATTAATTTAAGTTAAGCAAAACAACAAAAAAAAAAATTTTAATATTTATACGAAAAATGCCATTTTAAAATTTTTGATAAATAAATTAACAATTTTTTTTTAGCGAGCCGAATAATGCATGACCATTATTAAAAAGGGCATGTTTTGAATAATCGATACAAAAAAAAAATTCGATAAATATTGTGCCCTTTGTGTTAAAAATAGCATCATTTTTTTTCGATCCCGTTTGAAAACGTTTGCCGCCTTTCGACTACGGTGGACCAAACGCGCTGAAATAATTTTTTTTTTATTCTGCTTTAAATTGCCCCCACCCCCATTTTGGGGAGCCTGGCCCCCACACACATACACATTAAAAACCAAACTCATACAAATGGTCACGCATCTGGTACTGGCCAGCCTCAGCTTAATAATACATTGAAATTTTCATCACTGAAAAATAAGTTTTTTTGGCCTGTTTGGTCTTCCATAGTTTTCTTCTTATAACACGCAAACGTAAACAGAGTCGATCTAGACTCTAGATTGACGCGAAATATCTAGTTACCTATATGAATAAGTGGAATTATTTGAAATTCAGGTACTTATATTATAATATTTTTGCATATTCTCTTATAAAATCATCCTAAATCTTAGTTAGACAATAAATAAATTAATTAATTATTTCAAAAACCTTTTTTTTAAATATTTAAGTACGTTTTTTGTGCAAGACGAAAAATGTCAATTGTTAACTTTTTGCGAAAATTTAACATTTCAAATTTAATTAAAAATAGTAGAAAAAGTTTTACATTATTCTGTTTTCTATATGATAACATTCAGGGTTTTATTTTTCTGGAAAAAAAAGTTACTCAGAAATAATGGATTTTAATAAATGTAATTTAGTTTTAAAAAACAACAACAATTTGATTTTGCGGCCATTTTTGGCGGTGCCTATATTAAAGGAAGGAAGCTTAGTCTTGGCATCATTGAATGTTACCATCCATTTTTGTTTCCATTCTACTACAGATTGAAGGTCTTCCTCTAGGTTTCAGCTACTTCCGTAAATATGTGTCATTCGTTTTACCCTCATATACATTATAGAGCGTTTCTGCTTGTTTCTTTTCTTTTCTTTTTTTTTCCTGGCAGAATAATATATTTTAGAAAAACTTATCAGATGCAACCAAGAACAACTAATTTCAAGATTAAATAGAAAATGGCAAAACGATAAAGACAACGACAACGGCAATAAACAAGTGTATGAATGTAAAAATGAAATATAATTGGAATGGGAGATCTACAGCAATAAAACTTCGGTAAATAATCAATCGCCACTCATGAGTGTTTTTTTTTTTTTTTCATATATATTAAAGAAAAAAAAAGGAGAGGAGTGCTTATAGATTCCGCAACCCTTGCTTAACAATTCAGGGCGTGTCATCCATCATCCGTCCAAGATGATCAGATGGCCCTCGTCGTTCCGGCGGACGAAACTGGTAATCATGTTTTTCTCCTCTGTGTCGTGATTTTCTGGTCCGGTTTCCGCGTAGAGTAGTAGGTCGGACGCAAAATAACATTACCTCAATAACAATTCGTCATAACTTTTTAACAATTTTGTAAAATTAATAAGTTTAATGACTCAATAATATCATAATGGTTATATCTAACTTTCAAAATCTATTGCTAGGTTCTTGCTATTGTTATCTTCATGCTGGGTGCTGGACTGAACTCCAATGTCTGATTACACTGTAAATCATTCACACCATGGATTCGTTTCGCTAAAATGAGAACAACAAAATTTCCTTTCTCTACAAGCATAACAAAGAAGTTCTTTCTCTCTCTCTCTCTCTCTCTCTCTCTCTATATATATATATATATATATATATATATATATATATATATATCGTTCGCTCTCTCTCTCTCGCTCGCTCTCTCTCACTTATTCTGTGTGTGTGTGTGTGTGTGTGTGTGTGTGTGTGTGTGTGTGTGTGCGTGTGTGTGCGTGTGTGCACGCCTAAAACTAAATGAACATAAATAAAGGTTCAACTAATCTGTGGGATAAAATATGATGAGGCTGTTTGCCAACCGACTACAATACGGTCATCTTCAAGTATAATGTAAACAAATATTTCTTTGGGTCGTCCTCTTGGATAATCAAATTTGACCCATTCAACTCATTATTTCGAATTTTGTTGTGTTGGCAATCATCATCTATCTGATAATCTATTTAGACAACATTTTTAAAATTTTTCCCCGAGTGGCCCGCAGATCTTGATAATTGGTGACCCATCATCTAAAAATAATAATAATTTGATAAGAAATTAATAGAAGAAAAACAAAAGTAAATTGTATGCTTGAAAAAAAATTGGATTAAATAAATAAAAAAAAAAAGAGCAAAATAATAATTAAAGTGAAAGCAAAACTCCCGGACAACATCGATTAAGTATAACTAGATTAATGAGTGGTAGGCAATTCAGAGAATTGCTAACCAAGTGTTGAATTGATTCCTGGTTTACACTCTGAAAATAATATTGCTGCACTCGTAGTGAATACCACTGACATACAAGTTATCGTTAAGGCCACAGCTGAAGCAGAGAGCTTTATATAACTGCTCTCTGGGACACATCACCCACCTACAAACGTCTTTATCACCCCAAAAGAAATAGCTATAGTTGACAACTTCATCTACTTAAAAAGAAAACAAGGAAGGAAATAGGGACTATAAGTTGCAATGCAGGATAGATAAGGCCTCCGCAGCATTTAACTAGCTCTGCAGGATTTGGAGAAACAAAAAAAATATTCTCAGATCTAAATTAAGATTTTATAACAGCAACGTCTTGTCAACATTAGTCTTTGGGCCAAGATCACAGTGTAGTATCTGTTCTGACGCTAAACTTTTATGTCCTCGATCAGTGAAGGAGAAATCCTTCATGACTGAGAATTTTTATTTTTGTTCCTATCCAGAGTGCCTGGGCAGCTGGATTTTCTCCACATTAAAAACCGACCTTGTGTCTAACTCTACCCTCGTGGGGAGGCAAGTAAATAGGAGCATTACTATATGGAAGTGAAACTTGGCATCTCAAAACCAGCCAATAGAAGAAATTTAATGCGTTTGATTCCAAGTGTCTTAGGAAGATTCTGGGAATCAAACGGAGCGATCGAATTACAAACCAATAAATCAAATATCGAACTAAAGAACAGGTAATATCGTCAATAACTTGCAAAGGGACATACCCTAAGATTGACCCTAGAGAAAATTGTTAAGCAAGTGCTTAGATGGACCTCTGATAGAAAGAAATTAAGAGGGGGGGGCAAAAAACGAGCTGGAATAAACAATTGGTGGTGATTTGATCGCACCGGGAGAAATTAAAAGGATGCGATGGTTTATTTTGACTGCTGACGCATCCCAAGATGCGAAAGCTTCTATGTCTAAATCTCTAAGTAAACAGTGATCTAATATAGTTATTGTGAATAGAGATGTTTAAAAAAAAATAGATGATTTTATTGCAATAATGTAATTTGTTTTCTAATAGAGTAATACATTTTTGTAACAAGTTGCTAGATAAAATTCAAAACATTACAGTATGTTACATTTTTAGATAGAGCTTGATGAATTCAGTAATAAAAATTAAAAATGATTAAAGGGGCACTTTTGGGAAGTATCGAATGAAATTTTTAATAGAATGTGATCTCCATCGCTCTCTACCATATTGTTGCTTTCATGGCATGTGCTCGGTTGAGTTTAATTCTATGGTGCCCTTTTACAATACTCACAAGAAAAAGTTTTTTTAGCTACTACCACTCCCAATAAATTCCTTTTCTCCCGTTATATACCTAGAACTAAGTGAAATCAATAAAGTTTATTCCATAGAACTGTCCATTTGTGGTATGAAGTTCCACGAGGCTGATCCCGGACATTCCTCTCTAAATATATTTAAATGTTGTATTAATATTTTTCTGAATTTTGGAGATGAAGATTGATTATTCGCATTATTTAGATTCTTCAGACTACTGTTTTTATCTTGTTCTTGTTATTTTCAAAATGTTTCGGTCGATGTAACCTCCGACCTTCTTCATGTGTATCTTGTCTAACTCGAGAATGTTTCTGTTGAAACACTTTATTTACTTCTGTTGTGGTGGCACACATTCATTTGCATATGTGGATAGTAATTACTAATAAATAGGAAGACTCAGTTAGTCTGAGGGTGTGTTCACCAGAAGCCACCGAGGGTCGCCGAGAGCAGATATTTTTCTCCAGCAAAGACTCTCTTATTTGACACCATTATGTAAATATCCTGTAAATATACCTTTTCCTAATACACTTCTTATTTGATCTACCTTTGTTTGTTGAGTCGTCATTTGTATTGCTTGCTACGTTACTTGTTTCAACCTGCAAACTTAACAACTTCACGAGAGTAGCATGCTCTTGTTTCGTCAGCCATGACTGTATAGAGATCCTAAGTAATTTGAAATTGTATTTTTCGGACGCGCACACTGAGAATTGAACTTTTAACCCTCAAGAAAATATCACTTTTATAATTGATTTTTGCTGAGTACTTTTACAATTGATATTAATAAGTACTGTAACCACTGCGCCACGAGACCTGAAGAAGGTCGCAGTTTTCATCGACAGAAACGTTGTGAAAATAACACACACAATGAGAGCAGTACTCTGAAGAACTCAAATAATACGAAGACTATTGTTCTTTTTATTATTCATGCCAAGTAAGATACATCAGCACTGAAGTATAATAGGCTAATGGTGTAGGGGGCCAAATCTATACGGCAATCTGCGTGGAGAGTTTTGACAAGTAAGATCTTTGTTCATATTACATTAAGTGTATGCGTGTTAGTACTGCCAAAGAAAAGATGAATAGGTGGGATCTCCAAAAATACGCCTTCTGAGAAAAAAAAATTCTCAGAGTGGAAAATCTTCCAGTTTGTAGACACTTCTAGAATGAAGGGTATAGCAAATACTGAAGTGGATCAGTGGTATTTTCGTTTTAAGATACACCCAGACCTAGAATTAAGGACTTACATCAAATCCGTTGCCAAGTTCGTGGGAATCATATGGTTGAATCATTCTACCGCTCCCAAAATTATCTCACTACTAGTGCAACTAGTCAGGTGGGTCGGTGGTATTTTCGTTTTAGGATACATCCATACATGAAATTAAAAATTTACATCAAATCCGTTGCCAAGTTTGTGGGAATCAAATGGTTGAATCATTCTACCGCTCCCAAAATTATCTCGCTTCTACCAGTATAAGAGTCAGATACATCCTAAGATGGAGAACTGTTGCGACATGTGGATCAGTGAAGCGCATCCTTTCCTTCTCTAATAGAGAACAAAACTGACTTTGCAATGTAATGGGGGTGTTCTCTTTTCTCACAGAAGAGACGTTGCCATTTTTCTCTGCTTTATCGTTATTTTGATCGCAAGTGCTCAAATAAGCTTCAGTCTATGCCCCCCTCCTTGTAACATATCTACAACAAAATCTCGTCCAGCTAAAGCCAATGTCAATAAATTTTCTTCTTTTTTCCGCATGCTTAGAACTAAGCGGAACCTCCATGAACAGAGTTTCTTTTTTAGTCCGTGAGGCACAATACCACGAGCCTACTACTCCACTGACTATAACGTTTCCGTTTCCAAGTCCAATGTAAACAAATTCGCGTTGGGCTGCCCGCTTAAATAATCAATTTCTCCACCCAGTTACCGTTACAACTATTGTCAGAAATCCCCTCGATGCCTTGTAGTCTAACCTAATAACCCTTATCCTCGAGTGACTTGTGTGCCTTGATAAATGATGTCCCGTTTGTAAAAAAAAAAAAAAAATTAAAATAACAATAAAACAATAAAAAACAACAACAACAAAAAAGAACTGCGTTACGTTAACTAGATCACATTCTGTTAAAATTATGTTTATAATAAAAAAAAACCGCGATGTGACAGCAACTGGAGTTTGACAGATAGTGTGGAATTAGATTAGAATTTTTTTTTTTTTCGCGCATTATTCAAGACGGAGAGGCTAGTAGATGTTGTATTATCAGATTTTGTTTTTAGAGATGTAGGATACTGGCAGGTGAAAAGTTTTCTAGCCCAGTAAATGGAGTTTACTTTCTTTGCAGCAGCCTTGCTAGTATTTTCTATTTTATATTACCTAAGAATGTCAGATTAAAGAGATTGAATATTGGACTTTCGGGAAAGGGTGCTACCAACCATGACAATTGATGAATCTAAAGATCACTTATCAAAGAAAAAACAACGTTGTCTTGATAACACTAAATGTGTTAATCAATTCCTCGTACTGGAGGTCATTTTCTAAGAATTTAACCATTCCATCTGACTTTGTGCCAAGATTATTGTGTACCTATTTACTATGCCTCCCCACGGGACAGAGTTAGACACCAGGGTCGTTTTTTAACGTGGAGAAAAGGTACAAAAATAAAAATTGTCTCAGTCGTGAAGGATTTCTCCTCCACCGAAAGAGAACAAGAAATAGAAGTGCAGCATCTGAAGAACAGATACTACACTTTGATCTTGTCCCGAAGGCCAAGATTATTGTGTAACGTCATCAGTAAATACACTAATCTCAGACGCGAAGGTTGTTTGTGAAAATCAGGAATAGTATAGGTTCAAGTGTCGGCCCTTTGGAGACAACTGCGTTGATTGCGATGTTGTTTAAAGATGCGACCACCAAGAATAATCTGGATTTTTAGCTAAGGAAAATTGAATTATAATAAAAAAAAAAATCGTCCAGTAATTCACTACGATTTAATGTTTCTGAGTAGACGTTTATGCCATACTTCGTACAAGTTTTTGGAGCTCAATCTAGCGCTACCTCTCTAGATCAGTTATCCTACTATTAAGACCCAACTTTGTCTAACTCTGCTCTCGTTAGGAGGCCACTCAATAGGAACATGGTATAATATGTTTTTACGTCAGTTCTTTCGCCAAAAAGCTAGTATTACAAAAGTTATTTTTCAGCTAACAGGGACATAGATAAAAAGAGAGATACCAAACAGGGTATAGTCAAGATTATCTGCTTTTTTTTTTAAATTCCGGTTTCTGTTCTGCAGACAGAACAACAGTAAGAAGCAAGTCACGTTCCTTTCTGATTAATGCTTTTTTTTCAGATAACGTGAAAGCTCCCCCGTATTTCCTTTTTGTTCTCTTGACCATGTTACACCACTCAGCCAAATGGATGATAGTGACCAGAAATCAAAAAGAACAGACAATCTTTACTATTTCTTTCGTTTTTTTTTATTTGTTTGTTTGTTTGTTTTTTCTGCATGTGTTTAAATCTAGAATACCCTTTTCTTCTGGGAGCTAGATTTTGCAATATTAAAATTCACTTTTGTTTAACTCTGCCCTCGCTATGAGGGGTAGCAAGAAAATAGAGACGCTCTTATAAACAATTTCTTCTTTTTATAATTACTAACACCGATAAGTAATTTTTTGTATATTCTGTTATTGTTTTGTCATTTTATTTTATTTATTAAGTTTTAAAAAAAATCAGTTGGTAGCGTATTTAAACTTACGCGGCCACGGAATTGTTTCTTTTTTTTTTTTTTAAATTAACTCTTCGTGAATTGTTAAAGCTTGACTGAGCAAACCATTATACTTTTTTTATTTAGTATCAATGAGCTCCTCCTCATTCCCCTCCTCCTTCTCTTCGTCCTCGTTCTCACTTTCTTAATCTACCTCTTCCTTTCCCCCTCTCCGCCTTCATTTCTGAGTCTCCTTCCAAACGTTGTTTCTTTAAGAACAACAAAAAAAGCAGATGTTTCTTTCTACATTTATTTTTATATTCTCATCGTCATCATGCTCTCTTCCAAAGAAGCCCACTTCAATTTTTTGTTATCTTCTGCGAGACGTTTCCCTGAACGTTTCTCGTTGAATCCCCTTGTCAATGAATGGTTTTCATTTTTAATTGAATGACACAAACATTCTGAAAGTCTGTCAGGAAAAAAAAGAAAAGAAGAACGAATAAACTAACACGAATGCCGAAGAGATACTTAAGTCGTAAACAAGGTGGAAAAATGTTTGCTCTCCAAACTCTTACGTGTATTTGAGAAAAAAATATAGTGAACTTTAGTTACTGTCGAAGAGACTATTTATTTTTAAGAGATTAAATTATTTTTTAGCTTTTTTTAACCCTTCAGAAATGGACATATTATTTTGATATTGTTCTTCCTCTGTTTAGTTTTACTTCAGTCAAAGTTCTCAGAAACCAAAGAGCCCCGTTCCTGGGGCAGACACTTGATCTCTATACGAGATACACAGATATACAAATATTCTGGTAAAATTCTTTTTTATCTCTCATACACTGGCTTCGTAAAGAAGTAGAGAACATAATTTCCCTCACCCAATTGACCATTTAAATATGCTATAGTGGGTATTTCTTGTGGTCTCTTGGTTTTGCTGGATTCCAGAAGAATTTAACTGGAAAGGAGTTTATATAAAATAATTTTATAAAAGAAACAGGAGGTTCTCTAAAGTGCAATGTAGAATAACATATATTTTTGGACTAAGTTTGTTTTGGGGTCTTTTTTAATGTTTTTTTACCACTTATCAAGGCCAAGAGGCCACTCGAGGATAAGGGTTAAAGAGTGTACAGTAGAAATTGGGCAATATAGTAACCGTTAGTAATGGAAATTCGGTAAATTTGTTAACTTATATGGAACGGCTCATCAAAAACTTGTTTACGTTAGACTTGAAGACAACCATATTGTAGACAGCTGGAAGGCAGGAAAACGGAAGACAATTCAATAGGCGAGCAGTTCTAAGAAAGAAGCTTTGTTCATGGAATCTACGTTTAGGTTAAATTACTGCATGGAGACATGTGAAGATTTCTCCCGGGCGATTTCACGGATTTCGATGTCAAGAATATAGGAGTGTGAAATATTCGGTGATCATCGGGCAACGTCGGGTTTTCCTGCTAGTAATCCTATAAAAGAAAATGACGCTTGACGCTATTTGAAAGCATCTAATTCTTGCGTGAAATTATTGAATAAAACTATTATTAACAACAATAATACGAGCAATATAATGTAATAGAAATAAGATTCAGCATGGTCGTTTCTATCTACTTGCCTTCCCACGAGGGTAAAGTAAGACACAAAGTCGGGGGGGTAATGTTGGGGAAAATAAGGTTCGTCAAAAAGAAGCACTTACATTTAACCCTGATCTCTATATGACATGCACACATATCCAAGTGTTTCAACAACCTAATAGGTTCTGAACAATCAACTAAACTCCAACCTCTGTCCCATCGCCGAAACGTGGCATCCTTGTGCCTGTTTTACAAGTATTTCCATGACGAATGCTCTGACGAACTCTGAGCACTAGTACTGCCCCGACGGCAATGCCGTTGACAAATCCGACAAGCAACAAAATCCCACCTCTACACTGTAGAGATCCCTAGATGACGTAAAACCTTTTACTTAATAGCTCTTCCCTCGGACTGTTGCACTTTGGAATTCCCTCCCGGGTCTCTGATTCCCTGACTCTACTCACATGCAGAAATTCAAGTGTCATATAACAGACATCTTGCTGCCCAACTCCATAAATAGTGTCCCTGAAAATCTGGTCCCAAATAGTAGCCCCTCACGACTAAGTGGCCCTGTGCCTAGTTTGGGGTGAAATGACACAAAAATAAAACATGTTCTCCTTCGTAAAGAAGTGAAGTACATCAATTTTCCTATCCACAGTGGACCAATTATGTTATTGTATATTTTTTATTGTGGTCTTTTGATTTTACCTAATTCCAGGACTATAATTAATCTAGTCTGGTGTAGTATACATTACTTTTACTACGTACCATCACTTGGGAAAGGTGCAGCATCTCTTATATGAGACATACTTAGGATAACTTATATAGACGTTATATACTATGTTATTTTAATTATTTGGTTAGGGTTTGCTTGCATGAGGGGTATCCTCATGCCAGGTTGCTATAATAAAGTCTTGTATCTTGAGACCTTGTGTCTACAAGATTGTGACGACAAACTTTCAAGTGAACTTAAGAGACAACAAGCAAATTGGATGAACCATCTTCTAAACAAAGATACAATTTTGTTTCGAACGCAAAATTACTGTTCGTTTTTTTTATTTGCAACAATCCAATTTGAGTCGATAATCTCTAAGGCTTAGTTTCGTGGTGAACGGACGAGATTTTACGCGGCAGACCTTTTCATCTTTCTGCGCCACACACACATACACACACACACACACATACACACACACACACACACACACACACACAAAACACTCAGCCATGTTTATCCTAAGCCTCCGTTTTCTTTTTGTCTATAGGCTTCCTCATGTGTTGCCTATCCACGTGGGACGTAGTAGTCGCCTCTTCCCCTTCCAAATCGATTATCGTTCAGATGATTGTGTTTGGATCACAGCAAAGAAGAAACATTGCCAACCATCCGCAAAGAACACACTGCTAGAATGGTGAGGAAACAAGAAATGACAAGAAAAAATCACGAATCGGACGATGCGAGGCTTTTTCAAGTCAATATTTAGTTTATCAGTAGCAAGATTAAAGAAGAAAAAAACGACCTTAACAAAAGATAAAATCGCCTCGGTTGTTTGCAAGCACTTGGCTCGTGTGACTACAAACCACAAGGTGGACATTAGGTTGTAGATAGCATAACCATCGAGATATGTCCACACCAAACACTTATAGTTGTTGAAGAATAACACACCACAATAGAATTCACTAATGAATCCCAAACATGCTTGGTAACTCATCTTAGAAGTTAATCAAAGACGTCTAAATGAAATGAACCAGTAAAACGTGATATATTACTGAAGAAAATAGGGAGATGATAACCATCTGCTTGTCGCTGTAATTAATTAAATGAATTTTCCTATAAACATAAAATAATACCCTTACTAAGCGTATAATAATAATAATAATAATAATAATAATAATAATAATAATAATAATAATAATAATAATAACTAGTGGGACCTGTAGAAATTCAATAGAGGACTCATTCATATGTAATATATTGATGTTGGCGTTCTGTAGATGTTCAGCGTAAATGGAGACACTCTGATATTATTGTAGCTCTTTTGTTAAAGCTGCAAAACTATTTATCTAAGCTAGCAGGGATTCTCTGCATAGCCCGGTCATAAAGTACGCTTGAATATGATATTTTAATTCTTGCAGATTTCTTATATATTATTATAGAGTTAATGTTCTGTCGATTCTTATATGTTATAAAGTTGCGATTTCAATATATATATATATATATATATATATATATATATATATATATATATATATATATATATATATATATATTCATATGATCTGGGTGCATCAGCTTGAATCAAACCGAAACCGAAGCTCATGGAAAAGTTATATATATATATATATATATATATATATATATATATATATATATATATATATATAATTTGAGTTCCTTCAGCTGAAACTAAAATCAAAACTTATAAAACAAATCAATTACTGAAGTTTCACTGACTGTAATCGAAACCGAAACCAAAACTTATGAAGAATTCTTGGTAATATTATTTATTATAAGAAATGGAAGTACATAACAATTAAACGACAGTAACTCATATGTAAGCGTGACACACAGAATAACACACACACTATCCTATTAATATATATAGATGATGAAGATGAATATAATAGAGCTCTAGATAAAAATAGGAGAAATCAAAATACTAATACTAATATAAACAAAAACAAATTATATAATGATAGAACTCAATCTAGAGGATTTAATCCACTTAATACAAGTAATTATAAAAAGAAAAATAGGAGGACAATCGCCATATTGTTTATCCCGCCATACAGTAAACATGTTCCAGTTTTTGTATAGGGAACTTTCCCAGAGATTGTAAATTGGTAAACCGTTTGATAAAAGATATAATTAGACGGTCTTTTCCTATTTCCAAAATTTAGTTGCATCCATAAAAGGGTATATAGAACGTACACGTCGAATAAATGATGGCAATTAACCTATTAATAGTACTAATATAACTGAAGATCGCTGTAACTGTAGAAATAAGAATCATTTTATATTAAGTAGAAACTGTTTCAACTTAAAATGTTGTATAGAAATGTAGTTACTTCTTTAGCTAAATATATTAGTGAATTGGTTAAAAATAATATTCTTCATGAATGAAAATGATCAATATTAAGTATAACTAATAAGTATATAACTAACAAGAGGAAACGTGTAATTTATGCACTTTGAAAGTCCTCCATATAGAACCATCTAATGAGAACATACTTAATAAAAAACAAGAAATTATACAAATTTGTCTTCAGTGAGGTATATGCTAGCCTATATCAAACCATATAAATAGTAGTATGATAATGTAAGCTAAAATTATTATGTATATAATACGCTGTAAAATAGAAAAAATATATTGTTAATGTTCTAATATTTTAAGATAATTATGCTAAAGTAAATCTCGTTGTGATCAAATTTTGGTTTGTTCTGTTACCTTAAACTGAATTTAATATAAATTAAGTAATAATAATAATAATAATAATAATAATAATAATAATAATAATAATAATAATAATAATAATGATAATGATAATAATAATAATAAATATTATATAAATTTAATAATAAATTAAGTAATATGCGAATCATAACGAGATTAACTATTTCGCGTTAATCAAATAGAGTAGATGTGATAAAATTTGGGGTTTGTACAATTTTGAGTATTATATTTTCCTTCATACTCAATAAGTAAATGTAATTGATGTTCAGTGCACATTATTTATTATAAGAAATGGAAGTACATAACAATTATAGGAAATTAAAAAAATTAAATTGACTTGGAGATTGGGATTCTAGGAATTTAAGATAATTATAAACGAAAACTTACTTTAATATTCATAAATATGCAGGGTTTTTTATGGTAGTCACCACTTATCAAGGCCCAGAAGCCATTCGGGGATAAGGGTTATTGCGTGTTCAGTAATCAATTGAATAATATCGTAGTAATCGTTAGTATTGGGGATTTGATAAAGTGTCTTACTTAAGAGGGTGGTTTATCAGGAATTTGTTTATGTTAGACTTGAAGACATCCAAGTTGTAGTCAGGTGGGAAACAGGCAAACGGAATAGAGTCCCACGGGCGTGCATTTCTAAGAAAGAAGCTACGTTCATGGAATCTATATTTTGATTTAGAAACAGATAAAGAGTTGGGAAAATTACTGACAGTGGTTTCAGCTAGACAGTATTTTTCGTGAAAGATTGGCGAGGGGGGCAGGGTTATTTTATTATTATTGGTCACTGCGATTCTATGGTGTTCATAGCTTTTTCAAGATTGTTCTAAGATATTTTGAAGTCTATTAAAGGTTTGAAAAATTTTTTTTAGGTTTTCAAGACGATTTAGAATTATAATTTATAATTTTGAATTCTGAGGTGCTTTAGGTTTTCAGATTTAAATAAATAGATGGATCATAAAATATATATGTAGAAGTATACGTGTGCATGTACATAGACATGCAAATATATGTACACATACATGTACATATATGTACACACATGCATGTGCACACACACACACACACACACACACACACACACACACACACACACATATATATATATATATATATATATATATATATATATATATATATATATATATATATATATATATTAGTTGCTACACTGAACAAGCTAATGTTTCAGTCAATTGGTCGGTAAGGATTAAAAATCCTCGTAAAGTTTGGGTACCATTGATAAGATAAATGTAAATGAATAAATAGCAGATAATTGTAGAAAAAAATTATAAATTCTACATAACTAATCCTATAATAAATGTATCGATTATATTTGTAAGTAAATATATTTCTCCTTAGGAGGAAATTGATATGACTAAAAAAAAGAATAGCTATCGGTAACTTTCATATATTATACTGAAATTATTTACTTAATTGTCTTGTTTAATTGGATGAATGGGTTTTTTAGCGAAATTTTTTTTTACAAAATTAGATTTAATTTCTTTTGGCTTGCACTCATAAATAGCGATAAATATTTTAAATAAAAAGAAAAAAATGTGATTACATAAGTTGCAGAGACATTACGAAGGGAGATGAGCAGCAAGAGGTATGTTTACATTACACTTGAACTTGTGCATTTTCAGTACAGTTGGGAAGGCAGAATCCCAGAAGGGAGTTCCAAAGTCTAGCAGTTCTGGGGGAAAAACTATTAGAGTAGAAGGCTTTCTTACACCTACGGATCTCTACTGTGTATGGGGTGGGATTTTGTTGCTTGTCGGGTTTGACGGTTTACGTCGAGGAGGTATCAGTGCTTGTAGTTCGTAAGAGCATTCACCGTTAAAATACTTGTAGAACAACCAGACGGATACAAAATTTCGTCGATATGACAGAGGTTGAAGCTTAGATGACAGTTCAGGACCTATCAGGTTGGTAATTCTCTTTTGAACCTTATCCAGGGGGGGGAGATACTAGTGGCAGATGAACCAGCCCAAATGTGACAACAATACTCCATATATGGGCGAATGGTGGCCTTGTAGAGGTACAGGATACTTTCAGGCGTAAGTAGCTTTCTAGTATGGTAGAGAGAGCCCACCTTCCTCTCGGCGGCCTTAGCAATGCTCTCAATGTATCTGTTCCAACTCATGTTCCCCGTAGACGATAGGCCGAGGAGTACTTTCAGGTAATGTGTTTTTGGACATTGCTATTGGTGGTAGAGAAGGTTTCTAGAAATTATTGAAGGAAACGAGTTTAGTCTTGGCAGTATTGAATGTGACCATCCATTTATGTCCCCATTCCATTACAGATTAATGGTCTTTCTCTGTGTTTCTGCCATTTCCTTAGATATGTGTTCATTTGTTTTCCCGTCGTCCCTGTTATAGAGCGTAGTGTCGTCAGCAGATATACCCATCTAAGAGACAATGTTATCAGGGAGGTCATTTATGAATATTAAAAATAAAGGTGCAAGGATAGACCCCTGAGGTACTCTCGCATTTATATCATATTGTTTAGATGTACGACCGTGGAGGACAACTTGTATTCTTCTCTTACTTAAGAAGGATTTAATTGCGGTATGTATTCTTCCAGTGATACCATATGATCTGATTTTCCCGAAAAGACTATCATGACATACTTTGTCAAAAGCCTTAGATATATCGTGGGCTACCGCTCTATCCTCCCCTGTTTTGTCTAGTGAATGGTATATACGTTCAGAGATTATAGTTAGATAGCTGTTGTGGAACGGGTTTGCCTAAATCCATATTTTTGGCCAGTCAGAAGTCCAGCAGCTGTAAGATGATGGACTAGAGCTTGATTAATTGAGGTCTCAAATATTTTGGCAATAAGCGGGAAGAGGCTAATAGGACGATCATTTAATGGGTCAGTTCTTTCCCCAGAATTTTTTAAAACTGGTACCACAGAAGCAGTTTTCCAGCAGTCAGGAAAGCAAAATTCGTTAAGGCATTTATTTAAAGAGAACTGGAGCAACCTCAGTGAAGCATTTTTTTAATAGTACAGTCGGGATGAGATCGGGTCCACATGCTTTCGAAGTGTCTAGGTTTTTTTATGGTATCCTGTACTCCAGAAGGGGTGACTTTCAGATCATCTACTGTGGCGTTTGTCCGCAAAGGAAAGTCAGGGAGGGAATGGTGTGCTGGGTCCAATGGGGAGTTAGAGGCAAACCGTCTGGCAAGCATGGTTGTTTAATAGTGAGGGAATCGTTGACTGCTCATTATTTACTACACCAAAACTCACGGGTTCCTAATTTTTGTGATTCGATGCGTTTACTGGTGGCTTTAGTATATTCTCTCTTAGCTGTCGCTATTTCTTTCTTGCAATTACTTCTAGCTTCTATAAAGTTCTGTCTGTTTGAACTAGACTTATGTCGGTTAAATCTGCGGTGTGTATGCTGCCTTTGAGCAATGGCAGCTGCACAAGCAGAAGTAAACCATTGGGAAGAGTGGGGCTTGCGATAGAACTTCCGTGTGGGAACATGTGCTTCAATTGCAGTTTTCTCATTTGCACACTGTTCAGCTGGAAGAGAAAAGATATTTCCCCATGGGGCATCTCTGATGAGATCCCTGATGGCTTTCCAGTCAGCCTTTTTGTAATACCCCATTATTTGGCTCTTTAGTTTTGGGTAAAAAGTTTAGGGCGATTTCTACAATTATCACAGCATTATCAGCATTCGTTACAAAATCATAGGGAACTAAATAGATCTAGCAGTGAGGCATGTTGATTTTGCTGATCTGGGAACCGTGTCGGAAATGTAACCGTCTGTGATAGGGAATGAGATATAGAGAAGCTATGTGTTATGCTACCAGTTGTGTCCGTGTAATCTAAATAGAGAATCCAAGCCAGTTACTTTGGTGAACATTGAAGTCACCAAATACATATATTTATGCGCTAGTATAGAGGCAGAGTGCCGTATCTATGATGTCAAAGACTTCGTTTATCATTGTACGGTCCTTTATTGAAGGAGATCTGTAGAGAAAGTGTAAGTTACTGTTATGTTGCATGTTAAGGCGGTCGGTTTTCGATCCTGGTTTGAGGCAGTTGCCTGTCTAGCCGCACTGTATGACTGTATGTGGATGACTATAATGCTCCCTATCTTGAGTTGAGCATGTCGGGAAGTGATATACAAACTGCCATTAGCGTATTAAGCGACGCTCTTTCTGTAAACAAATCGAGCGGAGGCATTTGGACGATGTCAAACCATCGTTAATTCATTAACCAAACAGCAGCAGGCGTACATCGGAATAGCGCAATGGTGAGAAGCCTTGACTGTCATTTGGGTGGTCGGGTTTCGCTGCTGGCTTGAGGCAGTTGCCTGTCTAGCCGCACTGATGAGCTGTGAAACATGTATATGGATGACTATATATATATATATATATATATATATATATATATATATATATATATATATATAAGTGAAAGTGTCTGTCTGTCTGTATATCTGTGTACATTTCCGTACACAATAACTCTGTCAATTTTCAGTCTACAGACTCGAAATTTGATATACAGGATATGGAGATTATGGAAAATCTTTGTAATCGGTTTTCGGGCAGAAATTTGGCTGTTAAGAGGTCTAAGTTCAACTATTTGACCCTTGAGAACTCTACCAAACTCCTCCGAAAATTTCGGGTATAAACAATTGAAATTTTAGATATAGGTTCCTTGGACATGGATCTAACTTAATAACTTTATTTGAGCCCTAAACAATAAATGTTAACGGGTCATAATAGGAGTCAAAGTTTTTAAAAAAATTGACCTCTGCGGTCTCTACCAAATTACTCAGACAATTTCTGGTCTAAACATTTGAAATTTTACATAAAGGGTATCCAGAGATGGGGAAAGCTTTTTAATCAGTTTGGGTCGAAAATCTGAGTTACAAATATATAAATCTATGTATGCATGTTTGTATGTCTGCCTACAACTTTCGACAGAGGCGACGGATTTTCACAAGATCAGAATTGTTTTGAAGCTCGATCCTTCAGACGCCAAATATCGAAAAATTGGCTAAAAACATTAATTTTTTCACCCTCAACTGGGCACTTTTCAACAGGGAGGGGTCGCTTTTTCCGCCGATATTTTCGAAAGTCATCCCCTCTTTTCGATTGTCTAGCTTTAATTTAAACCTACATCACTTCCTGTTTGGCGGTGGTCGTAATAGCAAAGACGTCACGTTTTCCCCCCGTTCTTTTCCTCCCTGTCGGTACGAGTTCGAATCTGCCTTCCTACTACCACTTATTTTTGTTTGCTCAACACACACCTCCAAACACCCGGGCAACGCCGGGCACCCATGCTAGTATATATATATATATATATATATATATATATATATATATATATATATATATATATATATATATATAATGGTGCTTGTAAGACGGAATAAGTAGGAGAGAACTAATTTACAAATGAGGTGAATTTTATTAATTATTTTTTTCTTATTGTTTTTTTTTATTATAATCATCATTTTTATTTTAATGCAACAAATAATTGGTTCACGTTATTGTTTTATTTCATATACAACTCTTTCAATTTGTGTTGAAATCTTCCTTCCCTTAGAGCAATCAACTTGATGTTTAACAAGTGGCAATAGATGTCTAAATAAATGTAAGTGAAAAGGTAAATTTATTTATTCGTTCTTTTCTTTTCGTTACGGTCTCATACAAAAGATAAATAAATTAGTAGCCAAAAATTACTTGTTTATCTTGTTATAATGGATAAATGCAAATTATTTTGTTTCTTGAGTAAAACAAAGTTAACAATGAAAATGGTCATTTATTTATTTTGTGGGGGTTCCAACAATAGGTAACGTTGCGAAGCGATAGCGTGACAGCAAAACCAGTAAGTTAATAAAATCCATACAACAGCTATTTCGTCACTTGCTGCTTCTCGTGTACAAAATGGATCTAAATAAATTCTCTAAATCTGTTTCGAATCTGATGGTTGAATTTTCAGGCGGAAGAAGAAGGTTGAGAGGAGGAGGAGGATTTTATTAGCATAACTCATCGATTAAACAAGACGTCTTCTCGTCATCGTCTTCAGCCTCCTTCCATCCGAAGAATGCCGCATCATCTCTTGGGATATGTAGACATAATCAAACATAAATTATCACCTGACATATTTGGATGGAGATTGAGATGAGGAGGAGGACCATTTGCGGCGCTGATGAATCTTTTTTGTAATGTTGACATCTCTTAATTAGCAAACCTAAAGAGGAACATATTTCCCCTTTTTATGTCTTTATTAAGAGGGAGCGGTTGGCGAGAAGGATCATATTTCATCCAAAACTTGTGAGACGGGCCCAGAATGGGATCGTTAAAAGAACCCCTAAAACTGTCATAACTAGGTTTTCCCTTTTCACAAGAAGAATAAAATGTAAATTTTAACTAGTCCCCCCATTTTTCACAGGTTTTTGTATTTGTTTATTTTTCTACCTTCACCCACCCGATTACACGTTATGCACCCCTCCATCCCACAGAACATCGTTTCGTGCACTCCCTCCCCTGTCAGTTTGTCCAGATGGTTTCATGTCATCTCCACCACGCCAAAAAGAAGAGAAACAAAAAGAGATCAGACGGTCATCCGATCCAATCCGCAGTCCTTATTCGTTCACGCCTCAAACACCTGTGTCTGGTGTGGGGTTTCCACGCGGGACAGGTCAGTCGAGTGCTTAGCGACGAGCGTCACGCGAATAGAAGCAGAAAACGATGGTTGATTGCTGCTCGACCCTCCTCAGAAAGGTGCCGACTCACCGCGGCCCTATCGTTGATGGTTGTTACTTCAGGGGCAACGAGGGTGGGGCAACCCTCATTCTCTTTTTTTTAGGGAGTGGTTTTTGGAGAGAGTATAAGTTTAGATCTAATAAAGACCCCGTACAGATCATGAAACAAATTGCCTCCCCACGATGGCAAAGTCCAAGATTGTTTTAATGTAGGCAAAATCTAGCTTTCTATAAAATAGAATTCTGGATGGGACAAAAAATGTGTCTCAGTCTAGAAAGACTACTTCACTGACTGATGACAGAATAGTATAATTGTAATAGCAAAACAGATATTACACTTTGTTCCTAGAAAAAAGATAATACTAAGCACATGATAAAATAGTATAATAATCTTGATTAATTAACATATACATAATTAGTTAATTTGTATATACATACACAGGTTAATATTAATAGCTCTATTTCCTGTTGAGCATTATTTTAAGCAGGATTTACATAATAGTGCTCAATAAGAAATAGAGCTATTTATATTAATCTGTATATGTCTGTATGCAATATATATATAAGCCTGACGAATCCTATAGTGGATGAAACGCAGAATATTCAGTGTAGCTTAATCGCCATTATTTAAAATCAAACCTATTTAAAAAAAATTATTTAAAATCAAACCTATTTAAAAAAATAATAAATTGCAGAAAATTTTCCCGGTGTATGTGCCCACTCCGGAACGAAGATGTTATGTTCCAAAAATGACGGAAATTGATCACGTATGTTTTTTTTTTTAATTAATTTATTTATTTTTATTTTATTTATTTATCTTTATTTTATTTTTTATTTTTTTATTTATTTATTTTTATTTTATTTTATTTTTTATTTATTTATTTATTTTATTTTTTATTTTATTTTGTTTTTTATTTATTTATTTGTATTTTATTTATTTATTTGTATTTTATTTTTTATTTATTTATTTATTTATTTTTTATTTTATTTATTTTTATTTTATTTTATTTTATTATTCATTTATTTTTTATTCATTTATTTATTTTTATTTTATTTTATTTTTTATTTATTTTTTTATTTTTTTTTGCAATTTTTAACAATTTTAATAGGAAATTGTAACCTCTCCTTATGGCGGATAAAAACCTAACATTTCGCTATGTCATAACATTTGTATTTTCTTCGTTTAAAAAAATAAGCATCCGTGATAGGTATGCAGATGATAAAGATTTTTTATTATTATTATTCTTATTGTTAAAACAGGTTTCATTTTAAATGTAACATGAACAGACATCTTGCTGCTCAACTCCTCTCAGTTCCCTATTAGACACAATCCTTACGTCCAAATCGCAAGATGCTTTCTTTGAAGTAAAAATGAATTTTGAAAAAATAGAAGGCACAATTTTTTTATTATTATTAATAATAAACTAAATTATTTCTAAAATTAATAAATTTTGTTAAATGTCACGTTTTTTTATTAATAACTTGTTTCTAAAATAAGTACAGAAAAAAGTTACATTTTTAATTAATAAGCTAATTACTAACTTATTTCTAAAACTACCGGGGGTACCCGGCGTTGCCCGAGTGTTTGTTTCCGGGACGGGGAGGAGTTTTAAAAAATGTTATGGTAGGTAAATAGGAAGAATCAAACCCGGAGTCATGAGTAAAAGTAGGAAAATAAAGTGTGAAAAAAAAACAAAAACATCTGCAACGTTAACAGTTCGGCCACCAAGAAAAGTCCATTCCAGTTGTTTAGGAAAAAAAAAACGACTACGGGAGGTCGGCGCGAACGTGAAAATATAATGTGAATTGTCCAGCACGCTAACCACTACGTCACAGAGCACGGCAGCTTAGTTTAGTGATTTTAAATAACTTCACATGAAAGAACTACGAAGCCAAACCGGTGTTCTCTTCTCAACTGTTCCTTGTGAACGATCCCCAAACGGTGTTAAGTGGTGGCAGGGGGAGGAGGAATTTATTAGAGAGAAAATATTTTACCACTTCCATTGATCTTAACCGATTTTGGCCGTGACTTCTCAGCAGAAAAAGTATAGAAATCTAAGATTATCGAGGAATTTGAGAAATAATAAGCCTATAACACACCTCAGATATTGTTCTGCCGTTTGTGCATATTATATTTGCATGAAATATCTTGATTTTTAATCCTATTAATGTCAAAATCCGACGGGAAAAAATGAGTTCATTTTATTTATATAGATAGAAGAAGATAGAAGAAGAATAGAAGATAGATAGATAGATAGATAGATAGATAGAAGATAGAAGAGGAAGAGATAAAACTAAACTTTAAAAAAAAGAACACTCACTTCCGCTTGTCAATAAAATGAATTTACACGGTTACATGCTTCTATCGCTATTTTTTTTTAATGTATCAAACTAGTGATGAGATGATTCCAGTAATTTCCCGATTCTAATACAATTACCAATTCTGTGCTAAATTCCCGATTCCGGTACAATTACCGATTCTGATTCTTTTTAATGACTAAATATAATTTTTGGGGATGTGTGGGGGGGGATCAGATTACCGCAAGACCCATGTAATACCTGCATAATTTTTTTCAATCGTACAAATACACCTGTAGGGAGAGGTATATAGATTTTATATAAATTTTAGAAACACTGGTAGTTTAAAATCAATAAATATTTATAATTTCATTATTAGTACGAGTCATATAAAATTAAGTGTAAAATAGAAAACAAAAAAAAGTCTATCGTTGTTTTTTTTTTTTTTGTTTTTTGTTTTTTATTTATTTATTTTTTTTTTTTTTGTTTTTTATCTGAAAATATGCAAAAAAATTTTTACTGATTCTGATGCCGATTTTGGTATTCTATAAAGCTCCGATATTTTTCGATTTCCGATTCCAAATAATCGTCCCAACGATAGTACAACACACATTACAAAGGAGGGCTTACTACGTTGTGCACAGAACGCTCAATCACGCAACGACGTTCTAAAATTAAGAATTCACTTTATATTTTTTTGTTTGAAATTTGTCACATTTAGTGTTTACGGAACAACTCTCACCGACGTTAACTAAAAAAAAAAAAATTATTATTACTCCACGATTTTTCCTATTCTTACGTAACAATCGGCACTACGTATTTTTTAATCGAATGAACGCTATAAAATAAGTCAAAACACAAAAAATATCTAGCTTTTTTTTCTTTTTTTTTACATGGTGGTCACCACTTATCAAGGCCGGGAAGCCACTCAGGGATAAGGGTTATTGCAAGTACAGTACGTTAGTGTGGAGACTTAATGAAGTGTTTACTTAAGGGGGCGGTTCATTAGGAATTTGTTTACGTTGGACTTAAAGACATCCAGGTTGTAGTCAGGTGGGAAGCAGGCAGACGGAACAGAGTTCCACAGGCGTGCACTTCTAAGAAAGAAGCTTTGTTCATGGAATCTATGTTTTGATTTAGGCACAGATAAAGAGTGGGGAAAATTTTTGACAGTGGATTCAGCTAGACGGGTGTTTTTCGTGAAAGATTGGCGAGGGGGGACCAGAGATTGGAGTTCAGACTAGCACTCGCCATGGAAATAACGATAAAACAAGGATAAACTCGCAACGTCTCTTCTGTGTGAAAGAGGTTGCAGGGTAGAGAAAAGGGCATCCCCCACTAAGCCACGAAGTCTATTTTGTACTCTGTCAAGGCAGGATAGGCTTCCTTCACAATAACTCTGTTAATTTTCAGTTTACAGACTCGAAATTTGCTATACTGTGTACTGAGATTTTGGAAAATCTATGTGATCGACTGAGCGCTTAATGTTTTGTTTTTTTTATCTTTACTTTTGAAATCAGTACTACATATTAGCTACAATATAATATTCAATAGAGAATTGATTCTGTAATAATAAATACGAAATCTGCGTGAATTAAAATATATTTAAGCGTATTTTACGGGCGGACAATGCCGGGCGCCACTGCTAGTTTGTTACTTTTCGTTTTGATGTCAATAATAATAATAATAATAATAATAATAATAATAATAAAATGCTCGAATTTGCTATTAGCCCGAATCACAGCAGGAAATTAAAAATGTATCTGTATTTCTTTATGAACCTTTCTTCTTTTCCCCCCGTTTCTGATTGTAATAATATCTATCTATATATCTATAAAAGTGAAAGTGTCTGTCTGTCCGTCTTTGTGTCTGTCTTTGTGTCTGTCTGTGTACATTTCCCTACGCAATAACTCTGTCATTTTTCAGTCTACAGACTCGAAATTTGATATACAGGGTACTGAGATTTGGGAACATCTTTGTAATTGGTTTTCGGACAGAAATTTGGCTGTTAAGAGGTCAAATTTCAACGATGTGACCTTTAAGAACTCTACCAAACTCCTCCGACAATTTTGGATATAAACAATTGAAATTTTAGATATAGGTTCCTTGGACATGGATCTAACTTAATAACCTGATTTGAGCCCTAAACAATAAATGTTAACGGGTCATAATAGGGGTCAAAGTTTTTAAAAAATTGACCTCTGCGGTCTCTGCCAAATTACTCAGACAATTTCTGGTCTAAACATTTGAAATTTTACATAAAGGGTATTCAGAGATGGCGCAAGCTTTTAATCGGTTTGGATCGAAAATTTGAGCTACCAATATATAAATCTATGCATGTATGTCTGCATGTCTGCCTAAAACTTTCGACAGAGGCGACGGATTTTCACAAGATCAGTATCGTTTTGAAGCCCTTCAGGCGACAAATACCGAAAAATTGGCTAAAAACATTAATTTTTTCACCCTCAACTGGGCACTTTTCAACAGGGAGGGGTTGCTTTTTCCGCCGATATTTTCGAAAGTCATCCCCTCTTTTCGATTGTCTAGCTTTAATTTAAACCTACATCACTTTCTGTTTGGCGGTGGTCGTAATAGCAAAGACGTCACGTTTTTTCCCCGTTCTTTTCCTCCTTCGCGGTACGGGTTTGTGCCTTCCTACTACCACTTTTTTTTTTTTTCCTCAACATACACCTCCAAACAGTCGGGCTGAAATTCTAGTCTTAAATAAAAACAAAACCAACCGATTAACAAAACCACTCATTAAATACCGGAAAGAAAACTTCTAGACAAAATACGATTTGATTCATCAAGATAGCCGCCGTCTAGAGTGATATTATTTGGCATAATGATAAGTGTTTGATAAAGGGCCAGGAAGATGTGACACAAAGGTTGGAAAGTGAGATTGAAGAGCCCGGGTTATAGAAGAAGGGCACTCTGGCCTGCAAAAAAAAAAAATGCATATGCAGCTCCATGAGCATTCTCTACTAGGGGCGCGTCAGGCGATTAACAATAAGCTAAATCCTTCAAAGGGATGAGGCAAAGCCTGGGATTGTGGATATTCTAGAACTACACAGGGCAAGAGACATAGCTTAGTCAACAGGGAAATTGGCATCTTAATGATGGCGTCTGTTGTTTTTTATGCTGAAGGTAAATCTGGTCTAGTTTTCGAACAATTCGGTGCTTTTTTTTTCTTTTTGAATAATAATTGACTTCATAAATTTGTGGTTGGATAGGCGTTCCCACGAGTGGTGGCGATACAGAGGCGCTTGTAAAGCCAATTCACGATTAACAGATGAAGGCTGTTGAGAAAGTTGCGCATGGCAGGATTTATCACTCGTCCCCACGGCGATCGGTTGGAGCAAAAATCTGTCGAGAAGGCCGGCATGTTTCTATCGATTGCCGTCCTCTATTGACCTTGCTGCATGTCAAATGGTTTGTTGTTCTCCGTGCCGAAGGCGCAAATATGTCGACAAATTAGGCAGATAATTTACACTGCTATCACACACTCATACCTACTAAAGGGCGAAGAAACGCCAATTTGTATCCTATGCCGGGACACTATATTGTAAAACATATTCTATCAGATTGCAAATATCTCCTACAAACTCGGAAAAAAAACAGTCCAAAAGACCCTTCTTTACCAAGTAGATCCTAACAATCCCAAAGGATTCTTAAAAGCAACAAAGCTATACACTAAAGTATATATGAAAAAAAGAAAGAAAACATCGTCAAAACACACAGCATACAACTAACACTTATCAAATTACAATAATCACACTAAAATCTAAAAAAAAAACATATAAGGAAAAAGAAACACTAACAAGTAATAAACAAATCAAACAATTTCTTCGGCATTACATAACCCAAAAGGTTTGATACGCTGGTAAAATAAACCATCAAATTAAATTATGAAGGCTGTTGAGAAAGTTGCGCATGGTGGGATTTATCGCTCGTCCCACAGTGGAGATGTTGCGAGCCTGTCTTTGTTTTATCGTTACTTCCATGGCAAGTGTTCTTCTGAACTCCAATCTCCGCCCCCCCTCGACAATCTTTCACGAAAAACATCCGTCTAACTGAAACCACTGTCAATAATTTTCCCCACTCTTTATCTGTGCCTAAATCAAAACGTAGATTCCATGAACAAAGCTTCTTTCTTAGAAGTGCACGCCTGTGGAACTCTCTTCCGGTTGCCTGTTTCCCACCTGACTATAACTTTGATGTCTTCAAGTCCAACATAAACAAATCCCTGATAAACCGTCCCCTTAAGTAAGACTCTTTATCAAATCTCCAGTACTGACGATTACTACGATGCTATCCCATTGATTACTGTACATGCAATAACTCTAATCTACGAGTGGCTCCCGGCCTTGATACGTGGTGACTTCCATGTAAAAAAAAAAAATTGATCTAATTTACACTGATCATTGCTATCTTTGCATTCAACGTGTTTCCCACGTGGACCTGATGTGAAATATCGTTGAGCTTAATATGAAGAAGGCTTTGGGGGTCAACAGGGTACACAGGGCCAGTACGAATATCCATGGACATTTCCTGAATCAGTTCTGTCTGCATTGCCCAGTAAGGGCGTCACAAGTGATAAATAAACTTTTCCTCCTAATTTACGGCCCTCGTTTCCCAACAAATGAAGAGGTAATACATGGAAGGATAGTTGGCTAAATATCATGCAGGGTCAGTATAGCTTTCAGTTTATCACTCCAATTGTTTCCGTTGCGATTGGTGGCAACAAAAATCTGTTGATAATAGTTAATAGAAAGTCAGCAACTCTCTTTCTGCAAAATAAAGACCGTTATTGTCAGCAGCATTTTTCTATTAACCTTCAAATTCTCGCATTTGATAAGTAAAAACATAAAATTGTCGACAATAGTCGAGGACAACGCAAACGCTACTTTACTCCACTTACACTTGATCCTCATCTTTTAATGACTTCAAGTACCAGTTTTTAAAAGTTTTTCATATGACTAGACCGAGGATTGGACTCTGGTCTCTGGACCCATTGACAAATACTTATCACAAATATATATATATATATATATATATATATATATATATATATATATATATATATATATGTGTGTGTGTGTATATATGTATATATATATGACAAATACTTATGCACAAATATATATATATATATAATTTATTAATGTAAACACAGACTTAAATAAATAAAAAAAATACATGAAAAAAAATATAACTTGCTCTCTTATGATTGAGCACTATCACGACCTATGTTTAAATTCAATTATTTTCAATTTTTGGATACCTTTCCACTGAAAAACTAATATATATATATATATATATATATATATATATATATATATATATATATATATATATATATATATATATATATAAGTGAAAGTGTCTGTCTGTCTGCGTATCTGTGTATCTGTGTGTCTGTGTGTGTACATTTCCCTACGCAATAACTCTGTAAATTTAAAGTCTACAGACTCGAAATTTGATGTACAGGCTACTGAGATTTTGGAAAATCGATGTAATCTGTTTTCGGCAAGAAATTTGGCAATTAAGGGGTCAAAGTTCAACGATTTGACATTTTAGAACTCTACCAAACTCCTCCGATAATTTTGGGTATAAACACTTGAAATTTTAGATATAGGTTCCTTGCACATGGATCTAACTTAATAACTTTATTTGGACCCAAAACAATTAATTTTAAGTGGTCATAATAAGGGTCAAAGTTTAAAATATTGACCACTTTATTCTTTATTTTTTATTTTTTGCTCAACATACACCTCCAAATACCCGGGCAACGTCGGGCTGAAGTGCTAGTATATCTATAAAAGCGAACGTGTCTACGTGTCTGTCTGTATATCTGTGTGTCTGTCTGTGTACATTTCTCTACGCAATAACTCTGTCAATTTTTAGTCTACAGACTCTAAATTTGCTATACAGGGTACTGAAATTTGAGAAAATCTATGTGATCGGTTCTCGGTCAGAAATTTGGCTGTTAAGGGGTAAAATTTCAACGATTTGACATTTTAGAACTCTACCAAACTCCTTCGCCAATTTTAGGTCTGCACACTTGAAATTTTAGATATAGCTTCCTTGGACATGGATCTCACTTAATAACTTAATTTGAGCCCAAAACAAAAAATCTTTAAGGGTCATAATAGGGGTCAAAGTTTTAAAAAATTGACGTTTTTTTTTTTTTTTTTTTTTTTTTGCTCAGCATACATTTCCAAACACCCGGACAACGCCGGACTGAAATGCTAGTCTATATATCTATAAAAGTGAAAGTGTCTATGTATCTGTCTTTCTGTATATCTGTGTGTCTCTCTGTGTGTGTACATTTCCCTACGCAATAACTCTGTCAATTTTAAGTCTACAGACTCGAAATTTGATGTACAGGCTACTGAGATTTTGGAAAATCGATGTAATCGGTTTGGGGCAAGAAATTTGGCGATTAAGGGGTCAAAGTTCAACGATTTGACCTTTGAGAACTCTACCAACTTGGAGTCTAAACACTTAAAATGTTAGATATAGGTTCCTTAGACATGGATCTTACTTAATAACTTGATTTGAGCCCAAAACAATAAATGTTAAGGAGTCATAATAAGGGTCAAAGTTTAAAAAATTGACCGCGTTTTGTTTTTGTTTTTTGCTCAACATACATCTCCAAACACCCGGGCAACGCCGGGCACCCATGCTAGTATATATATATATATATATATATATATATATATATATATATATATATATAAAATAAAAAACGTTCTTGAAATTATATACTTGGATTTTACCGTCACTGGATTATTTCTCTTCCACCATACTATCCATTCACGTGTAATCACCTTTTTCTTCACCATATTCCCTCTGCTTCACTTTTTTTTATCAAGTAAGATCTTTGACTTACTTGTTGTTTCATCAAATACTTTTGCATGCAAAATCCGATCCTGCATTTTGCTAATGATGAGAAGGAAGTATTTATTCGAAACTCCGCGGATTAAGGACTATCCACTTATCTAGTGTTTCCCTTTCAGATTAAATTTGTTTTTAACTCTTTTTCAAAGTGTTTTTTAACATGTTTTATTAACTGTTTGCTCGTATATATATATATATATATATATATATATATATATATATATATATATATATATATATATATATATATATATATATATATAATAGTGTACATGTAGGACGTTCTTACTTGCATCAAAGCATTTTTTTTTCTGCTATGTTATGGGGAAAATATTTTAATATAATTTGATATAGAACCTGAGAATTTTCTCTATAGTCACTGCTGACACATAGAAATTTGAATTGTTGGAAATAATAAGACTGTTAGAAAGTCATAGCATGTGATTTTAAAAAAGAATATCTTATCTTAAATTTGTCGGCGATATCAGATTGATTGTCTGGTAGAATTTAGTCACTATTTTACAAAAGATTAAAAAGAAGTAGAAGCAAAGGAAGATATTTAAGAGAATATCCAACATGCATTTTTTTTCTTTTTACATTCAACGCGTCTGTAAAGCAATCGTAAAGCAATCGTGATCTTGGAAAATCAACAAGGTAAATTAACTTCCAAGCTAACTTATCTCTCTTTTTTTTTTACTTTGGAGTCACCATTTATTAATATCCGAATGCCACTCAAAGATAAACGTTATTGAATGTGAGATGGTAGTATAGTAATTGTTGATCATTAATGGTGTAAAATGGGTAGGATTTGTTTATTTATGGGGACAGCTCAACAAGAACTTGTTTACATTGGATTTTAAGATTGCCATGCTGTATTCAACTGGGAAGCAGGACAGTAGAACAGTGTTCCACAGGCAGGTAGTTCTGGGAAGAAGTTTTGCTTATGGAATCTGCATTAAGATTGAGGCACAGATAGAGCATGGGGAGAAATCCTATATAGTGGTTGTAGCTAGTTGAGTGTTTTTTGGTGAAAGTTTGGTAAAGAGAACCCTTAGATTGGAGTTCAATCAAGCACTTGCCATGAAAATAACGATAGAGCAGAGACAGGCTCGCAATGTCTCTTCTGTAGGAAAGCGGTTACAGGGAAGAGAAAAGGACATCATGTACGAAGTTTCCACGCCAGTTTTTAACTCTATCAAGGCTTGATAGAGCGCACTGAGCAGCCCCTGGTTATCTCATTATTTATCCTTTTTCTCTCTGCAGTCGATTATTATCACGTCCGCCCTTGTTTTTCTTAGCCATCTCCTGTGAACTGACACTGCAACGTTAACTCTTCTGCATCTACTAACCCTAATCCAAGAACTCTCACCCATTCTTTTAATATGAGCATACCATCAAAGTCTACTCTTACGTATACATATTCCTATAGTGTCAAAATCGGTTAGTAATGGCAAAAGTTGCTTGAACTTACTTTATCCAATCTTAATTCCAGCTATCACATATTAGTTCTCTTGTATAGTTCATCGATAACCTCTGCAGCAATAAAACAATCACTTTCTGGTTAGTTTTAGTACGAAAATTAACCCAAACAAGATGTTAAACTACTTAATAATATATGTAACTAACAAGATGATAATATGATTTATGCAGAGAGAAATAATAATATATGTAACTAACAAGATGATAATATGATTTATGCAGAGAGAAGATGCCTATTGAATTTAGTACTTAACAGACCAAGGCTATAGCTAGGAGAAAAACAGTCAGCAAGAAGAAAGTTCCACAAGCTTGATGTTTTTGGAAAGAAACTACTTAAATAGGAAGCTGTATTACAATGAGATATGAAAACAGCGAATTGATGGAGACCACTAGACCAATGAGTCAAACGAGGAAGCAGATAATAAATTACCCAATTCTGAAGAACACATGCAATCATAGTATTTATAAAAAAAGACTGAAACTAACAGCATCACGTTTGTGAATGAGAGATTACATAGAAGGGCGGGGATAATCAAATTACATCAAATCAGACAGAGATTCACTAGCTCATATACGACAACAATACTTCATACTAGTTCATATACGACAACAATACTTCATACTAGCTCATATACGACAACAATACTTCATACTAGCTCATATACGACAACAATACTTCATACTAGCTCATATATGACAACAATACTTCATACTAGCTCATATACGACAACAATACTTCATACTAGCTCATATACGACAACAATACTTCATACTAGCTCATATACGACAACAATACTTCATACTAGCTCATATACGACAACAATACTTCATACTAGCTCATATACGACAACAATACTTCATACTAGCTCATATACGACAACAATACTTCATACTAGCTCATATACGACAACAATACTTCATACTAGCTCATATACGACAACAATACTTCATACTAGCTCATATACGACAACAATACTTCATACTAGCTCATATACGACAACAATACTTCATACTAGCTCATATACGACAACAATACTTCATACTAGCTCATATACGACAACAATACTTCATACTAGCTCATATACGACAACAATACTTCATACTAGCTCATATACGACAACAATACTTCATACTAGCTCATATACGACAACAATACTTCATACTAGCTCATATACGACAACAATACTTCATACTAGCTCATATACGACAACAATACTTCATACTAGCTCATATACGACAACAATACTTCATACTAGCTCATATACGACAACAATACTTCATACTAGCTCATATACGACAACAATACTTCATACTAGCTCATATACGACAACAATACTTCATACTAGCTCATATACGACAACAATACTTCATACTAGCTCATATACGACAACAATACTTCATACTAGCTCATATATGACAAAAATACTTCATACTAGCTCATATATGACAACAATACTTCATACTAGCTCATATATGACAAAAATACTTCATACTAGCTCATATATGACAAAAATACTTCATACTAGCTCATATATGACAACAATACTTCATACTAGCTCATATATGACAAAAATACTTCATACTAGCTCATATATGACAACAATACTTCATACTAGTTCATATATGACAACAATACTTCATACTAGCTCATATATGACAACAATACTTCATACTAGCTCATATATGACAACAATACTTCATACTAGCTCATATATGACAACAATACTTCATACTAGCTCATATATGACAAAAATACTTCATACTAGCTCATATATGACAACAATACTTCATACTAGCTCATATATGACAAAAATACTTCATACTAGCTCATATATGACAACAATACTTCATACTAGCTCATATATGACAAAAATACTTCATACTAGCTCATATATGACAACAATACTTCATACTAGCTCATATATGACAACAATACTTCATACTAGCTCATATATGACAACAATACTTCATACTAGTTCATATATGACAACAATACTTCATACTAGCTCATATATGACAACAATACTTCATACTAGCTCATATATGACAACAATACTTCATACTAGTTCATATATGACAACAATACTTCATACTAGCTCATATATGACAACAATACTTCATACTAGCTCATATATGACAACAATACTTCATACTAGTTCATATATGACAACAATACTTCATACTAGCTCATATATGACAACAATACTTCATACTAGCTCATATATGACAAAAATACTTCATACTAGTTCATATATGACAACAATACTTCATACTAGCTCATATATGACAACAATACTTCATACTAGCTCATATATGACAACAATACTTCATACTAGCTCATATATGACAACAATACTTCATACTAGTTCATATATGACAACAATACTTCATACTAGCTCATATATGACAACAATACTTCATACTAGCTCATATATGACAACAATACTTCATACTAGGCCTGAGAATAGATTTGTGAGACAGTGTTTAGAGTGATGAAAATTAATGCCACCATTCTAGATCGTATTCATTATACGGATTTAAAACTAACAATTACAAAATTGGAAATAAGTGACAAACTCTTTGAGTAATATCTGCAAGAATACGCTAAAAAAATTCTAGCCAAGGGTCCAAGAAAAAGCTACTAGAATTAGCAACGATTAAACTGCATGCCAGTGGAACTCTCTGCCGCTTGTCTGTTTCCCACCTGACTACAACTTGGACGTCTTAAAGTCCAACATAAACAAACTCCTGACAAACCGCCCCCTTAAGTAAGACACTCTATCAAAACCCCCAATACTAATGATTACTACAATACTATCACATTGATTACTGTACACACAATAACCCTTATCCCTGAGTGGCCTTTGGGCCTTGATAAGTGCTTACCTCCATGTAAAAATAAAAAATGTATGTGTATGCGTTTGTTAAGGATGATTACTTTAATCAAGACTTTGTTTGAACATGTACGTGTACATGTACGTCTATGTTTTAATGTATTATAAATGAAACAAATTGCAAGCTAAATCACAAACAATAATCTCAGAAGAATTTCTAGCCAAGGATCTAAGAAAAACCTATACTAGAATTAGCAAAGTGTTCGAAAGGAAAGTTGTAAATCTTGTCCGCTCCTACTAACCTCGTACATAAGCAACGCATTGATATCTGCCTTAAAGGAGAAGATCATCCAATCTGCGTTGGATGTAGTTTACAACGGGACGCATATTGGTGACATTTATTGATTCCAATCAATGACAGGTGGGGGAGACCATAGGGATCTTATTGACCAGATCGATTCGAACGACATTTTTTTCGATTGTAGGAAGAAGTAAGACTTTACCAAAATAATATAAATACTAGTGGGACCTGTTGAAATTCCACAGCAGCATCTTTCATATGTAATATATTGTTGCTGGGCATTCTGTGGATGTTTAGCATGACTGGAGACCCTGCGATATTATTGTAAGCCTTTTGTTAAAACTGTAAAAGTATTTATCTAAGTAATCTGGTTAATGTAGTGTCAGAATATATCTGGTTATTACGGTTCATCTCCAATATCTTTATAGGAATTTGTGACATATTTTCATTGCATTGACGCCCTACATGAATGGAAAACACCACAATATTATTATACCATCTTTAGACAGAACAGATACTACCCTTGAATCCTAGCCAAGGACCAAAAAAAGTACATTTTGGTTTCACATACGGCTCAAAAACATCATGCTTTTCAATTTTTTACATTGCGTCTTCGATGATCGGGAGGTCCTATTTATTAAAAAAGATGATAAAAGGTGAAAACATACTACAAACATTAAATTAGTGTATTTACATACTAATTTAATGTCCGTATTATGTTATAACCTTCTATGCATTTTTAATAAATGGGATCTAACGATCGAATAATTTATAATCTGAAAACCGTGACGCACGTACATACACACGTTAAAGGTACTAGGTATTAATATATAGATTCCACCTGATCTCTTTAAAGTGTTTACTTTAAATTGTGACATAATCCAAGTTTTATTCTAAACAAAATGATTACAAGGAAAGATTATTCGATTTTTTTTTTCACTTTTTAATAAACTATTCTTGCTAATATTATTTTCCTTCTTCCAACCTCCCATGGACTATACTAGTTCAGACAAGTTGTGAAAATACTGGGAAAGGCGTTTTATCTGTTGACTGTAGTATGTTGCTGGTCTCGTGCAGTTCTAGAAGGTTCACACTCCCAGGTTTTGTTGTCTATTTGAGAAGGGGTTAGTTTATTACTAATCACCTGAAGCGCACCTACTGGAGAATGTTGACAGGATTGTCCATGCAGTTTTGTGGTTCAGAGTACTCCTCCTCTAGGGCGCTGATTTTTCATTCCCACATTCCGATCCTTGTGTCACATTTTTCACTGTGGGAAAGAAATAAATACTATATAGATCCCTGGTAATACCACGGTACCAAATTACTGGGCTTTTGAAAAGTGGATTTGCATCCACCGTCTTCTAGTGTTTACAAGTTATGGAGGGTAAACGGGCATGTGTGATGTGAGCTTTAAACACAGGCTTATTTCTGATGACGTCAGATGAAGATTAAATCTGGATAGTATAGAGAAATTTGTGCAGAACGGAAGACTTCAACGGTATAGGTTAATAGATGTAGAAAAGTTGAGGTAGCAGGGACAGTTCACAAGAGAAGACCAAGGAAAACATGAAGGTAAAGCTGGACTTGAAAGAAATAGGGATAAATTAATATCTGGCAAGAGATATTTCTTAATTTCTAAAATCATCCAACGTATGTCAGCATACAAAACGTATGCTAAATCGTAGGATGATGATGATGATGATGATGATGATGATGATGATGATGATGACCCATTTCCTAGCTCCTGCAAGTTACAGAGGGGACATGATATAAGATTAACATGGTGGAGGTGTAATATGATCCTTTGGAAATCATTTTCTTAAAATTGTCCAATACAATTCGGGGAAGATGACGACGACGACGATGATGATGATGATGATGGTGATGATGATGATGGTGATGATGATGGTGGTGATTTTAATGAAATATTTCTTGCTAACCATGTATTGCCTCTTATGATATGAACCAAGACCTTAACATTCGTAGCGTGCAGTGGCATGATTGCCCACTGTTTTATGCACGCTAAGTCCACATTACGACTATCAAAATTGGATTAAGTTGACGTAATTCAAAAATTAGAACAAGCTTAATGAGTTGAAGTGGAATTCCAATTTGCTGTAAAAGTTGATTAAAAATAACAACAGAGTCTAGACCATTTTTGAAATGTCCTTTTCCCTGTTGATTAGGTTCAGTACAGTTATAGCAGACCCACCTTCCCAGGTTTTGCCTTCTCTCTTTGAAAAGGTGTTAGTTTATTGTTAATCGTTTGAGGCGCCCCTGCTGGGGAATGCCGACAGAGTGGCCCAGGCATTTTTTGCAATGGAAGAGAGATAAATACTTTTTCTTACTTTTAAGACACACCCATATGGAAATTAATAATGTAATCTTCCCTATGTTCCTATTTGTCTCCGATTGTAGAGTTATACATAATTGCAGTTATTAATATGGTGAAAATCCAGCCTCTCCTCCAAAAAGAGGGATTCTGGATTTGGGGGGGGGGGCAATAAAAACTGCATTTGTCTAGAAAGATTTCTCATTTGCTGACCGAGAACAAAAAAATAAACTGTGATGTCAGAACAGATACTACACTTTACTCCAAGCTCTATGTTATAACTAGGGATAGGGCAACAGCATATTCTTTTCATTGTTTTGACTCTCGAGTGTGTATCTTTTAATATCTTATATGCTTTTATATTGAGTGATGTGGTTCTCGGTTGATTAACTGTATCTAACTGTATTGGATATATACTCGAGAGTCAAAATAATGATAAGAATATTCTGTTGTCATGGCCCTACTTATAACATAACAAAGGTTTTTTTTTGTAAATTCTGGAGCAATATATATATATATATATATATATATATATATATATATATATTAGTAAGAGCACGCGATAGATCTTTTACCATCAGACCTA
>NC_136524.1:59070064-59075064 GCF_053919585.1 Euprymna scolopes
GTTGCGTCTTGTTGAACTTGGAAATCTGTTAACATGGGATTGTGACACAATCACCAATATTATTTTTGACATTCTTCAGTTGCGTCTTGTTGAACTTGGAAATCTGTTAACATGGAACTGTGACACAATCACCAATATTATTTTTGACATTCTTCAGTTGCCTCTTGTTTAACTTGGAAATCTGTTAACATGGAACTGTGACACAATCACCAATATTATTTTTGACCTTCTTCAGTTGCGTCTTGTTGAACTTGGAAATCTGTTAACATGGAATTGTGACACAATCACCAATATTATTTTTGACCTTCTTCAGTTGCGTCTTGTTGAACTTGGGAATCTGTTAACATGGAATTGTGACACAATCATCAATATTATTTTTGACCTTCTCCAGTTGCGTCTTGTTGAACTTGGGAATCTGTTAACATGGAATTGTGACACAATCATCAATATTATTTTTGACCTTCTTCAGTTGCGTCTTGTTGAACTTGGGAATCTGTTAACATGGAATTGTGACACAATCACCAATATTATTTTTGACCTTCTTCAGTTGTGTCTTGTTGAACTTGGAAATCTGTTAACATGGAATTGTGACACAATCACCAATATTATTTTTGACCTTCTTCAGTTGCGTCTTGTTGAACTTGGGAATCTGTTAACATGGAATTGTGACACAATCACCAATATTATTTTTGACCTTCTTCAGTTGCGTCTTGTTGAACTTGGAAATCTGTTAACATGGAATTGTGACACAATCACCAATATTATTTTGACCTTCTTCAGTTGCGTCTTGTTGAACTTGGGAATCTGTTAACATGGAATTGTGACACAATAACCAATATTATTTTTGACCTTTTTCAGTTGCGTCTTGTTGAACTTGGAAATCTGTTAATATGGATTTGTGACACAGCAGATAAAAGTGGTCAGTAATAATTTGTTCTAAGTGACAGTCTTCATTGAATGGGAAGGTCTAATTCTCAGCAGATGTGATACTAAGCATAGGAGTAAAAACTACTTAAGATTTGTACTTGGTCATTGCTAGCAGAATAAGAATAATTGATTCACCCTTTGATTAAGCTTGAAATTTCATACATAATCTCGAGGTTGGCGGGATTATTCCCAAGTTTTAAAAGAAGCGCATGATAAGCAGAACCTTGTGACAAGTATTAACTTAAACCACATTTATTATTGCTTATATGTATGTATATTAGGCATCTCCAAACTGTTGTGTAGAACCTCATTGTTGTACGCATTAATTAGTGATGTCATCATTTCGTGTTTACTACAGTCTGGTTAATTTCTATGGAAGATCATTTATGCAGAAATTTATGAATAAATAAAATGTACAATAAAAAATGGATAAAAACAATATAAGACTTACCTTTTGTAAAGCAAATAGATTGTTAATAACGAACTACAGGGTGGTCAAAAAGTCAGGTAACATTTTAAAGAAAAACGATATTAGCAATACACGTATATTTAAGTACCATACATTGAAATATAAAATGAAACAAACATGAAATATGTTTATTTTGTTAATTGTCGTCCATTTCTCTCTATCAATCGCTGGAAGCGATTAACCACTGATTGTGTAACACGTGTAATCATGTCAGCTGATATCCGCGCAATCTCCTCTTCAATAAATAACTTTAAAGACGCTATTGTATCAGGCTTCTTGCCATAAACGCTATCCTTTACATAGCCCCAAAGCCAGAAATCAGGAGGGGTAGTTTATATATTACACTCAAATATTTAAACAAATAATATTAAACGAATAGAGATTATAATGGATCATATTGTTTTTTCTACCTTTAACATGTTACCTGACTTTTTGACCACCCTGTAGACAGACAATAAAATTAATTTTAACCTGTTCTGTTGATACATGTATCTAAAGATGACGCTGCTTACTTGCGTCCATACTTTTTTGGGAAAAAGGCGCAAAATTTGATTATCACCCTCTGTCATTTTAAATAACCAAATCCAAACGAATTTTTTTTAGTTAATTTTGCTTTTACAATTTTTATTATCTAAAGAGTTATATATTTTATTATATGAATATATATTTTTTTATTATTGTAAACCTGTTATATAAAAAAAAATCTGTTTAAACCTCATATTGCGTAATATTTGAATTTAATATCATTTAAAAATAATTATTTTTTAGAATTCTGTTTTTTTTGTTGTAATTCAAACATTTATATTACTGTGAAAAAAAAATTATCAAGAAAAAATTGTTTTTTTTTTTTTAACATAAGCGTATTGATTTTATGTCCAGTTTTATTTACAAGTTAAAGGTAAGTGAAAAAAAAATAAACAGAATTTTATATATAAATAAAAATAACTATTTTGGATTTGTCAACATGGGCAAGGGAGAAGTCATGACAGAATCTCCCTTCATAATCTGTCTTGTTTCTCCACAGACATGAATGTTGGCTGAGGGGTGAGCAGTCAGAATATGGTCAATTTGTTCAGCGATACTATCAAAGATGGTGACGTTATCGATATGGGGATGGCACTCAGCAAACAGGAAAGTAGTGCTATAAGTGCTACTCAGAAGCACATGTAGGGTAGTTTTGGGTCTTTTTTTTAGAGATGTCCTTACCACAAGGGAAGCCATCTCTAATATAGGCACATACTCCATGTCCATAGAGGTCATAAGGTTTAGAGTTTGTTAAAATAACCTTTGATCGAAAAATCGTCTGTGGAAGCAGTTGCACCAATGCATGTTTTGCAATGGAACAACAGGTCAGGTTTGGTCTCCTGTAATTGGATTTCAATTTTTGGAAGATTGGAATGTAGCCCCGAAATTTTGGAGAAAGAGACATGGTAGTGAAGATCTACATTTGAAATTGGAGTTCTGGGTTCAATCTTTCTAAAATTGTTTTTATTTACAAAAACACAAAGATGATTCTCTTCATTGGATCAGTCGAATGCTAATGACGTCATGAATTCAAACTTGTATCTACATGGTTTAATCTTCTACCCTTCGCTTCCAAAGGGTCAGCTGACCACTGATTGCCAACTGACTGACTCTCAACTCTCTCTGGCTGACTAGCAGACTGACTGTTCTGCTCTGATCTGATCTGACTAACTCTAGCTCCTGTTAAAGAATCCCCTTTTTGCTATGACGTCAGTAGTGTGTTTCCCAAACGTGACCAATTCACGCAGCTAAGCATGTCTGTTCAAAACAGGCTTCTTCAAACAAAGAACCGTTGTTGGCCCGGTTTTCAGCTGGCTTTTTTTGTTTGGATTACAATTGATAATTGAAAAACAATTTTTTTTAAATAATAACATCTAAGTGACAAAATACAGTGTCTCAAGAAAAGGTAAAAATATACTCACACTTCAAATGACGATAAAGCCTATGCTTATGAACAGAGTGAAATGGAACAGAAAATAAATGCAATTGAAGAATCATTCCTGCAAATATTTTGTGTGTGTGTGTATATGTATATATATATATATATATATATACACATGCATATACACACACATGCACATATATATATACACACCCACACACATTTATATACACAATATACACATACACACATATAATATATATATATATAAATTATATCTATATGTATTGTGTCTTAAAAATGTACTCACACTTCGAATGACAATTTTTTTCTAAAAATCAAGTGCAATGGAGTAGCTTCGAATACAAAAGACAAATGCATTTGGTGAATCATGTTTGCAAATGCTCAAACTGATGACAATGCAGGTAACGGTTAAAGAGTCAGTACATTTTTTGAGACACCCTGCATATAAGACAGAGACAAAAATGAAAACAAATATATTTGTTTGTTTTTTTTAATCAAATATTTAATAATTCAAAAAAAAAAAAGAAAAAAAAAAGAAATCACAGTAAAATTCGGGCAAATATTTCATTTCATTTTTTTCACCAATTTTTCAAAGGCATCAAAACTGCATCAATGTCCCAGCAACATCTTGTTCCACTAATCACAATGGCCTATTCCATCTGGCAGCTGAATCTGCCCCATGTAGACTTTCACATTCCACATCATTTGCTGTACTGAAAAAGAAACAAAATATTTTGCATATATCGTTAGAACGATGGAACCTAAAGACGTGGCAGTATTTTAAAATAAACGACTGCTATCGTTAGAATCTAACACCACAAATATCTTCATTATGTCTAACAGAAATCTTCTACAAGGAATATGATTTCTGCAAGTAAAATTTTTTTAATATATTGAAAAAAAAAAGAAGTTCTTTTATTACTTTTCTTTCGTACCAAACAAGGCATACTGTCATTGGAAACACAAGTGGCTACAGTTTGGAATCTAACAGGGAACCTATAAGTGACATGTGGAGAGCTGAACAGCGAGATGTTTGTGCATATTACATTTAAATTTCTGGAAGGAAGGAACTATTAAATGTGAACAGATATTTGTAATAATCCTAAGAAATATTTGATTATTAATATTAATTTATCAGAGACAATTCTAAGTCACAGGTGTAATATATATATATAAGCGGATTGAAACCAAAAATAAGACAAATACAAAAAAATGTGAAAGGAATTTTTTGGCTTTCTTCCCTTTTATTATTATGAACATGACTTGTTTGCTCTCATTTGCTTTCAATGTAACTTAATGTGCAATCCTTATAATATATTTAAGAAAAAAAAAAAAAACACCCAATCATATGTAGGTTTCAACTCACATTTTTTTGCAAACTCAGCTTCTGAAGAATTCTATAGAATGTGATACTTTTATCCCAGCCTCAAAATGGGGGTTGAGTCTGCTTTAAATACGCTGGTTAAGATTCCCTACAAAAATTGCTAACTCATGACATCGACTTTTTACCTAAGGAGTAGGGGCAAATCGGCTGAAAGCAAAAGCCAAAACTCAACTAGATTAAAAAGTAAAGAAAAGAAAAAAAAAAAAAAAAGAAAACTCCTCAGACACAGACTCCTGACCTTTGTGGCAATTATGCAGCTAAACTGAAAAATTCAAGAACAGTCTTTTGTA